>NC_140994.1:708183-939900 GCF_052327205.1 Somniosus microcephalus | reverse complement strand
CCAGATTTTTTTCTCCCAAATTGGCCATTGGGTCTTTATCTGGTTTTTCGCCTCTCCCGGGAGATCACATGGGTTCGGGTGGATGCAGAGTGATAGAAGATTTGAGGTTAGGATCAGATCAGCCATGATCTTATTGAATGGTGGAGCAGGCTCGAGGGGCCGATTGGCCTACTCCTGCTCCTATTTCTTATATTCTTATGTTCTTATACTACAGATGGCCGTGCTGGATGTCCTACACCAGCTGTGTGCATGGAAGGCCCGGTTGTACACTGCACCAACTCAGGATGGGCGACGGCAGTCAGGGCTGGCTGGATGACAGGCAACGCCAAGTGCAATGGCAGAGTGGCAGTGATGGGATCAGGAATGCTGACACCCTGACAGCAGCTCAGGATCCCCAATAATCTGCTGGAGCACAGATTGGTGGGCTGCTGCGACACCGTGAGCTCCCTGGTGCACTGTGATGGACCCAGTTACGATGGCAGCAGTCAGAGCTTGCGTGGCATCCAGCTGAGAGTGCATGAGAGCAGTCTGAGATTGGATGCCAGCAACCAATGTCTCCATCGCAACATTGGTAAAGCGAATAGCTCTCTCTCTATCTGTGGCTTGAGCCATAGATGATGTTGGTTATTAGGCAGTTCTTCTCAGAGCAATGAAAAGGGTCTGCAGTATGTGTCTGTTCTCCTCGAAGCAAGCAAAGCTGCAAATGAGCATCTGGTGAATGGTCAAACCTCCCCTTTAAAAGCTGGAAAGAAGCAGTGCAAGTGATCAAATCTGTTTGGAACTCACCTGAAATTTGGCAGCTCTTTGGCGTTAGCGCCCCACTGAGGACATTAGCGCTTGATTTAGCACCTCTCTCCCTTTCTGGGACGGTGTCAAGGAATTTAGCTGAGGCTCAGAATTATTAGCGCCGGGCGTTAACTTTTCAAACTTTTTCCAGTTTGCGCCAAATGGCCCTCTAACCCCCTCTCTCTTTCTAGCACTGTAATATTTTCCTTAATCAAAACTGCTACCCCTCCTCCTTTTTTTTCCTTCCCTATCTTTCCTGAATACCTTGTACCCAGGAATATTAAGCATCCAATGCACCCCTTTTATGAGCCAGGTCTCAGTTATCGCCACGACATCATATTCCCACGTGGCTATATGCGCTTGCAACTCACCAACCTTACTAACCACACTTCATGCATTTACACACACTCCAAACCTAACTTAGACCTCTTTGTATTTTCTATGATCCCACTTAATTCTGTATAACTTCTAACTCTGTCTCTCCCAGTCCTCTGTGCATCTTGTTTCTACTTTTTAATACTACATTGTTGGGATCGACAGAAATCAACAGGCTGAGACTTTCTTTTGGTAAAGGACAAAACGTGTCCTGCTTTTATCACATCTCCACATGGACTGAAAAACCTCAGCCCCGCGCAGGGTTACAAGCAGGGGCTGATGAGTCATCACGTAACCCGACACTCTTAAAGGGCCCGACACTCTTAAAAGGGCCCTGCACCAATAACCCAACCCAGCATGTACATACCACAGCATTGCTATACAAAGTGAATTGTGTTAGGTACATATAACAGTATTGGGTACACATTGTGTTATTGTCCCTTTGTGGCCTCCGCCACATATGTCCCCCCAGAATTCACAAGTACTGGCAATGTCAGTCATCGGGGGGGCTGGATCAATCGGTTGGAACGGCTCCTCGATTCCGGGGTGGAGACCGGGGGGTTCGTCGGGGGGATCTCGGGTGCTCGGTGGTGAACGGAGGGCATGGAAAGCAGAGGTCGGCCCGTCTCGGGGGCTGTGCCAACTCAACGGGTCGGTCCAGATCTAGGTGGGCCGGCTTGAGGCGGTTGACGGAAATGCAGTCCGGCTTGCCGCCGACATCTACGACGAAGGTCTTGTCCCCGGTTTCCAAGACGTGGAATGGCCCATCGTAGGGTGGCTGCAGAGGTCCCCGGTGGGCGTCGTGGCGGACGAAAATGTACTCCGCCGCACGAAGGTCGAGTGGAATGTGGGACTGCGGGAGGCCGTGCTGCGACGTGGGCACTGGAGCGAAAACCTTGTCGTTGTCTAGAAGGTCGGACCGCTGATGGGCTGCGGACCAAGGCTCCGTTGCGTTGGGGACTAAATCCCCGGGAACCCGCAGTGGCTGTCCGTAGACGAGCTCGGCGGACGAGGATTGGAGGTCCTCCTTGGGAGTGGTCCTGAGTCCCAGCATGACCCACGGAAGTCTGTCGATCCAGCCATCGTCCCGGAGGCTGGCTCGGAGTGCGGCCTTCATGGAGCGATGGAATCGTTCGCACAACCCGTTGGCCTGAGGGTGGTAAGCTGTGGTGCAGTGGAGTTTCAACCCGAGGCCTTGGGCGACGGCGTTCCAGAGCTCTGACGTGAACTGGGGCCCCCGGTCGGAGGAAATGTCAGATGGGGCGCTGAACCGGGCGACCCAAGTGCTGATGAATGCCCGAGCTACATCGGCGGCCGTCTTTGAAGACTGCGGGACGGCTTCCGGCCATCAGGTGGTTCTGTCGACCATTGTGAGGAGGTGGGTGAACCCGCGGGAGGGCGGCAGGGGCCCTACCAAGTCCACGTTAACGTGGTCGAACCGCCTCTCGGGTACTGCGAAAGGCGCCAACGGGGCCTTGGTATGGCAATGTACCTTGGAGCGTTGGCATACCATGCAGGTGCTGGCCCAGTCGCGCACGTCTTTCCTGAGCCCGTGCCAGACGAACTTGGCCACCACCAGTTTCTGCGACGGCTTCCTGCCTGGGTGGGAAAGATTATGGATGACGTCGAATACTTGCCGTCTCCACCCTTCGGGCACGACGGGATGTGGCTGCCCAATGGAGACGTCGCACAGGAGTGTGGTGCCGGCAGCGTCGAACGCGACGTCTGCGAGTTGAAGGCCCGTGACCGCCGTTCTGTAGGCCTGGATGTCCGGGTCGGAGGCCTGGTCAGCCGCCATGCGGGTGTAGTCGACTCCGAGGTGTACGGCGTTGGCGACGGCTCGGGAGAGGCAGTCGGCGACGGGGTTGTCTTTCCCAGCCACATGCTGGATGTCCGTCGTAAATTCCGAAATGAAGGCCAAATGGCGTTGCTGACGGGCCGACCACGGCTCGGAGGCTTTGGCCATGGCAAAGGTCAATGGTTTGTGGTCCACGAACGTCGTGAACGGGCGGGCCTCCAACAGGAAACGGAAGTGTCGGACAGCGAGGTAGAGGCCGAGGAGCTCGCGATCAAATGTGCTGTACTTCCGCTCGTTGGGGCGGAGCTGCCGGCTGAAGAAGGCGAGCGGCTGCCAGGCGCCATTGACCCACTGTTCTTGGACGGCGCCGACCGCGTAATCCGAGGCGTCGGTGGTGAGAGCGATCGGCGCATCGGGCAACGGGTGCGCCAGCATGGTCGCGTTGGCCAGGGCCCTCTTCGTGTCTGTGAAAGCAGCGGCCATCTCATCAGACCAGTTGACGGTGAGTTTGTCGGGCTTGCCTTTGAGGGCCTCGTAAAGGGGCTGCATAAGTTGGGCTGCTCGGGAGACGAAACGATGGTAAAAGTTCACCATGCCCAAAAACTCCTGTAGGGCCTTAACGGTGAGGGGCCACGGGAAGTCCATCACGGCCTCCACTTTCGATGGGAGTGGCACCGCCCCATCCTTTGTGATGCGGTGCCCGAGAAAGTCGATCGAGGACAGCCCGAACTGGCACTTGGCCGGGTTGACGATTAGGCCGTGTTGGCTGAGTCGTTTGAAAAGAGTCCGGAGGTGGGACACATGTTCCGTCCTGGAGGCGCTGGCGATGAGGATGTCATCCAGGTATACGAACAGGAACGTCAGGTCCCGTAACACGGTGTCCATGAGGCGTTGAAAAGCCTGTGCGGCGTTTTTGAGGCCAAATGGCATGCGGAGAAATTAGAATAGCCCGAACGGGGTGATCACCGTGGTTTTCGGAACGTCCTGCGGCCAGACGGGGACCTGGTGATAACCTCGGATGAGGTCCACTTTCGAGAATACCACTTTCCCGGCCAGGCGGGTAGAGAAATCCTGGATGTGTGGGATAGGATAGCGGTCGGGGGTCGTCGCGTCGTTGAGGCGCCGGTAGTCTCCACACGGGTGCCACCCGCCGCCTGGTTTCGGGGCGATGTGGAGGGGCGAAGCCCATGGACTGTTCGACCGGCGGATGATGCCAAGGCGCTCCATGGTGTCGAGCTCGGCTTTGGCGATGGCGAGCTTCCCCGGGTCGAGGCGCCAAGCGCGGGCGTAGACGGGCGGACCGGTGGTCGAAATGTGGTGTTCTACCCCGTGTTTGGTGGTGGCGGACGAGAACGTGGGCCTCGTAAGGTCCGGGAACTGGGTGAGGAGACGGGAAAACTTGTCGGAGGCCGCGACTGCGCTGGAGAACCGCATCGTGCTGGACCTACTGAGGGAATACGGGAGTGAGCTGAAGGTTTCAGCGTTGATGAGACGTCAGTTCTTGACATCCACCAAAAGGCCATTGGCGCAGAGGAAGTCAGCGCCGAGGAGGGCGGTGGACACTTTTGCTGTGACAAAGTCCCAGGTGAACCGTTGCCCGCCCAAACAAAGCGCCACGTTCCGTGTCCCGAAGCTGCGGATGGAACTGCCATTGGCGGCTTCGAGGACGGGGCCGTGGTTCCCCCCTTGGATGTCTATGGATGACGCGGGCGGGATGCTCACCTGGGCACCCGTGTCGCAAAGGAAACGGCGCCCGGAGTCGGAGTCAGTAACAAACAACAAGCTGCCTGAACGGCCGACAGCCATAGCAACCGACGAGTGGTCTTTAGTTTGCTTCGACACGGGAAAACTGCATGGGGGCCGGCACCTCCGGGCATTGGGGCCGAACTGCGCATGGTAGAAGCAGAGGCCTGAGGGTTGCCGCCGTTGGGCTGTATTAGTGGGGGTAGAGCTCCGCGTGGCCGCGCAGTACTGTTGCCCGGCGGAAAAAATTGGTCGGCCTCCTTGACCAGGTCGCGGAAATTGGTAATAGAAGAGTTGGCTAGCGCCGACCGTACCTGACCTGATAGCTGCTGGAGGAACAGTTCCTTGAAGAGGAAACACGGCGTGTGTGTGCCCAGGAGGGCCAGCATGTGGTCCATCAGCTCCGAGGGCTTGGAGTCGACAAGCCCGGGCAGGGAGAGAAGCCGGTGAGCGCGTTCGGCTTCGGTGAGGCCGAAAGTCCGTAGAAGGTGCGCCTTAAGCGTGTCGTATTTGCTGTGCTCCGGGGGGTTTTCGAGCAGGTTCACGACTCTGGCCGCGGTGGAGCTGCCAAGAGCAGAGACGATATAGTAGTACCTCGTGTCGTCCACGGTGATGTTCCGGATTGCAAATTGAGCTTCGGCCTGGGCGAACCAAGCGGCAGCCTGTTGTTCCCAAAACTCAGGTAGTTTGATGGAAACGGCGTTCGTTGCCATTTTAGAAGAGGCCTTTGGAATCGTCCAAATGAGCAGCGGGGTCACCAATGTTGGGATCGACAGAAATCAACAGGCTGAGACTTTCTTTTGGTAAAGGACAAAACGTGTCCTGCTTTTATCACATCTCCACATGGACTGAAAAACCTCAGCCTCGTGCAGGGTTACAAGCAGGGTCTGATGAGTCATCACGTAACCCGACAGTCTTAAAGGGCCCGACACTCTTAAAGGGGCCCTGCACCAATAACCCAACCCAGCATGTACATACCACAGCATTGCTATACAAAGTGAATTGTGTTAGGTACATATAACAGTATTGGGTACACATTGTGTTATTGTCCCTTTGTGGCCTCCGCCACAACATCCTGGTGCCCAACCCCCTGCCGAATTAGTTTAAACCCACCTCCACAGCACTAGTTAACCTGCCCACAAGGATATTGGTCCCAGCTCTGTTCAGGTGCAACCGGTCCAGCTTGAACAGGTCCCATTGTCCCAGGAATCTGAAGCTCTCCCTCCTGCACCATGTCTCTTAATTGCATTAACCTGCCATATCTTCCTATTTCTACCGTCACTAGCGTGTGGCATTGGGAGTAATCCAGAGATAACCACCTTTGAGGTCCTGCTTTTTAACTTCCTCCCTAGTTCCTTAAACTCTGACTGCAGGACCTCAACCCTTTTCCTCCCTATGTTGTTGGTTCCAACACAGACCACGACCTTTGGCTTTTCCTCTTCCCCCCGCAGAATGTTCTGCGCCCTCTCCGTGACGTCCCTTACCCTGCCAGCAGGGAGGCAACATACCATACAGATTTCATGTCAACGGTAGCAGAACTGCCTGTCTGCCCCCTGTTAACTCTGTTTCTCTCTCCACATATGCTGCCTGACCTGCTGAGTATTTACAACATTTTCTGTTTTAATTTCAGAATACCAGCATCTACAGTATTTTGCTTTTGTGCATGTAACTTATCACTTGTTTACAGGAAATCATAGAGTGATACAGCACAGAGCGAGGCCATTCGGCCCATCGTGCCTTAGCTGGCTCTCTGAAAGAGCTATCCAATTAGACCCACACCCATGCTACATCCCTACAGCCCTACAAATTTTTCCACTTCAAGTATTTATCCAATTCCCTTTTGAAAGTTATTATTGAATCTGTTTCCATCACTCTTACAGTGCAATGCACTCCAGATCATAACAACTCACTGCATAAGCATAGGGACATAGGAACAGGAGGAGGCCATTGATCCCCTCTAGCCTGTTCCACCATTCAATGAGATCATGGCTGATTTGCAACCTAACTCCATATACCCACCTTTGGACCATATTCCTTAATAACTTTGGTTAACAAAAAGCTATCACTCTCAGACTTAAAATAAACAATTGATCTAGCATCAATTGCTGTTTGCGAAAGGGAGTTCCAAACTTCTACCACACTTTGTGTGTTTCCAAATTTCACTCCCAAAAGGTCTGGCTCTAATTTTTAGACTATGCCCCCTAGTCCTAGAATCCCCAACAGGTGGAAATAGTTTCTCTCTATCTACCCTATCTGTTCCACTTAATATCTTGAAAGCTTCGATCAGATCACCCCTTAACCTTCTAAATTCTAGGGAATACAACCCGAATTTGTATAATCTCTCCTCGTGACATAACCCTTGAAGTCCGGGTATCATTCTAGTAAACCTAGGCTGCACTCCCTCCAAGGCCAATATATCCTTCCTAAGGTGTGGTGCACAGAACTGCTCACAGTACTCCAGGTGTGGTCTACATAGAAACATAGAAGATAGGAGCAGGAGTAGGCCATTCGGCCCCTCGAGCCTGCTCCGCCATTCAATGCGATCATGGCTGATCATCCAAACTCAATACCCGGTCCCTGCTTTCTCCCCATACCCCTTGATCCCTTTAGCCTTAAGAAATATATCCAACTCCTTCTTGAATATACTTAATGAATTGGCCTCTACTGCCTTCTGTGGTAGAGAATTCCACAGGTTCACCACTCTCTGGGTGAAGAAATTCCTCCTCATTTCTGTCCTAAATGGCTTACCCCTTATCCTTAGACTGTGACCCCTGGTTCTGGACTCCCCAACCATCGGGAACATCCTTCCTTCATCTAGTCTGTCCAGTCCTGTCAGAATTTTATAAGTTTCAATGAGATCCCCTCTCATTCTTCTAAACTCCAGCGAGTACAAGCCCAATCGACCCAATCTCTCCTCATACGTCATTCCTGCCATCCCAGGTATCAGCCTGGTGAATCTTCGCTGAACTCCCTCCATGGCAAGAACATCCTTCCTCAGATAAGGCGACCAAAACTGCACACAATACTCAAAATGTGGTCTCACCAAGGCCCTGTACAACTGCAGCAAGACATCCTTGTTCCTGTACTGAAACCCTCTCGCTATGAAGGCCAACATACCATTTGCCTTCTTAACCGCCTGCTGCACCTGCATGCTTACCTTTAGCGACTGGTGCACAAGGACACCCAGGTCTCGTTGCACTTCCCCTTCTCCCAATCTATTGCCATTCAGATAATAATCTGCCTTCCTGTTTTTGCTACCAAAGTGGATAACCTCACATTTATCCACGTTATATTGCATCTGCCATGCTTCTGCCCAATCACCCAACCTGTCCAAATCATCCTGGAGTTTCTCGGCATCCTCCTCGCAGCACACACGCCCACCCAGCTTTGTGTCGTCTGCAAATTTGGAGATATTACATCTAGTTCCCTTGTCTAGATCATTAATATATATTGTGAATAGCTGGGGTCCAAGGACCGATCCCTGCGGTACCCGACTCGTCACTGCCTGCCACTCGGAAAAAGACCCGTTTATTCCAACTCTTTGCTTTCTGTCTGCCAACCAGTTCTCTATCCAAGTTAATACCTTGCCCCCAATCCCATGTGCCATAACTTTACACGTTAATCTCTTATGCAGGACCTTATCGAAAGCCTTCTGAAAGTCCAAATACACCACATCCACTGGTTCTCCCTTATCTATTTTACCAGTTACATCCTCAAAAAATTCCAGTAGATTAGTCAAGCACGATTTACCTTTTGTAAATCCATGTTGACTTTGTCCGATCCTGTCACTGTTCTCCAAGTGCTCTGCTATTACATCTTTTATAATGGACTCTAGCATTTTCCCCAATACCGATGTCAGGCTTACCGGTCTGTAATTCCCCGTTTTCTCTCTACCACCTTTTTTGAATAGTGGGGTAACATTAGCTACCCTCCAATCCATGGGTACTGTTCCAGAGTCCATCGAATGTTGGAAGATGATCAACAATGCATCTACTATTTCTAGGGCCACTTCCTTAAGTACCCTAGGATGTAGATTATCAGGCCCTGGGGATTTATCGGCCTTCAATCCCATCAATTTCCTTAACACCATTTCCCTACAAATACTTATTTCTTTCGTTCCTCCCTTTCATCAGACCCTATGTTCCCCGGCATCTCTGGGAGGTTATTTGTGTCCTCCTTTGTGAAGACAGAACCAAAATATGTATTTAATTGGTCTGCCATTTCATTGTTCCCCATTATAAATTCCCCTGATTCTGACTGCAAGGGACCTATGCTTGACTTCACCAATCTTTTTCTCTTCACATATCTATAAAAGCTTTTACAGTCTGTTTTTATGTTCCCTGCAAGCTTACTCTCATATTCTATTTTCCCCTTCTTAATTAATCCCTTTGACTTCCTTTGTTGAATCCTAAACTGCTCCCAATCCTCAGGTTTACTGCTTTTTCTGGCCAATTTATATGTCCTCTCCTTGGATCTTATGCTATCCCTAATTTCCCTTGTTAGCCACGGTCGAGTCACCTTTTTTGTTTTATTTTTATGCCAAACTGGGATGAACAAATTCTGTAGTTCATCCATGCGGTCTTTGAATGTTTGCCATTGCCTATCCACCGTCAACCCTTTGAGTGTTTTCTTGACTGACCTGTTTGGACACCATTCACACCTTTGATTGCTGTGATTATCTCTCTGCCGAGGTGTGATAAAGGGCAGTTAGAAAGATTACCTGTAATCATCTGGCAGTTTTCTCTGACTATATATGCTGTACCTGTATGCTTCTCTTCACTTCACCTGACGAAGGAGCAGCGCTCCGAAAGCTTGTGATTTCAAATAAAGCTGTTGGACTATAACCTGGTGTTGTGTGACTTCCTACATTTGTCCACCCCAGTCCAACACCGGCATCTCCACATCATGACTACTATCGACACAACAAACTGCCGGCTCAAAGTGGAGAGGATCTCCAAGAAGATCGCGCATATAGACACAGACATCAAGTTTCTACAGAGATGCAAGAAAGCAGACAAGATCCCGAAAGGACTACAGATCACGAACCCACTCAAGTCGACCTACAACACAGACTACGCTGAGAGACTCTGCCGTCGTACCTCTCGCACACTCCTCAACCATCTCGTACACCAGCTCTACAGCAGACGCCGCAACCTCGAAACCAAGATAGAGTCCATGTTCTCAGCTTGTGCTCAGGACACAGCAGACCAGCTACGAGACACTGCCAAGCAGACGAGGCAACGGAACTACACTGCCTACATGCACACCAAGAACAGGAAGTTTGAGAAACTCGGCATCACCACCAGCAGCAACCAAGCCTCCCCCGGTACCACGGTTGGAACCACAGGGCAGTCCATCGTCAACTTGTCCAACCACACCCTTCAACCAGATGAAATCGAAGTTCTCAGCCAAGGGCTCAATTTCTGCCCCACCACCAAAATGGACCCCATCGGCCTCGCGGCAGACACAGAGGAATTCATCAGGAGAACGAGGCTCCGGGAATTCTTCCACGAATCCCAAGATGTCAGCAGCGAACCCAATGAGACAATCAATGATCTGGAACAGCAGTCAGAGGGATCCACGGTGCAGCAACCGAAGAAGAAAGAGTCAAATTGGACCCCTCCAGAGGGCCGCTGCCCTAAGCTTGACATGTATGCTCAAGCTGTCAGGAGATGCATCAACGCCAGATTCATCAGCCACACTCACAAGACAGTCCAGAATGTCATCCGAGCACAACTTAACGCCATCCACGCTCTCAAGACCAACCGCAACATCGTCATCAAACCAGCAGACAAAGGAGGAGCCATCGTCATACAGAACAGAATGGACTATTGCAAAGAAGCATACCGACAACTGGACAACCAGGAACACTACAGACAGTTACCCGCAGATCCGACCAAAGAACACACCCGCCAACTCAACAGACTGATCAAGACCTTTGATCCAGACCTTCAGAGCATCCTACGCGCATTCATCCCACGCACTCCCCACATGGGAGACTTCTACTGCCTCCCAAAGATACACAAAGCCAACACACCCGGACGTCCTATCGTATCAGGCAACGGAACCCTGTGTGAGAACCTCTCTGGATACATCGAGGGCATCCTGAAACCCATCGTACAGGGAACCCCCAGCTTCTGTCACGACACTACAGACTTCTTACAGAAACTCAGCACCCACGGACCAGTTGAACCAGGAACACTCCTCGCCACGATGGACGTCTCGGCACTCTACCCCAGTATCCCCCACGATGACGGCATCACTGCGACAGCCTCAGTACTCAACACCAACAACAGCCAATCTCCAGACGCCATCCTACAACTCATCTGCTTCATCCTTGACCACAATGTCTTCACCTTCGACAACCAGTTCTTTACTCAAACACACGGAACAGCCATAGGGACCAAATTCGCACCCCAATACGCCAACATCTTCATGCACAAGTTCGAGCTAGACTTCTTCGCTGCACAGGACCTCCAACCAACGCTATACACCAGATACATTGATGACATTTTCTTCCTATGGACCCATGGCGAAGAATCACTGAAAAGACTACACGATGACATCAACAAGTTCCATCCCACCATCAAACTCACCATGGACTACTCCTCAGAATCGGTTTCATTCTTGGACACACGAATCTCCATCAAAGACGGACACCTCAGCACTTCACTCTACCGCAAGCCCACGGACAACCTCACGATGCTCCACTTCTCCAGCTTTCACCTTAACCACGGTAAAGAAGCCATCCCCTATGGACAAGCCCTGCGAATACATAGGATCTGCTCAGACGAGGAGGAACACGATGGACACCTACAGACGCTGAAAGATGCCCTCGTAAGAACGGGATATGACGCTTGACTCGTCGATCGACAGTTCCGACGGGCCACAGCGAAAAATCGCATAGACCTCCTCAGAAGACAAACACGGGACACAACCAACAGAGTACCCTTCGTCGTTCAGTACTTCCCAGGAGTGGAGAAACTACGCCATGTTCTCCGCAGCCTTCAACATGTCATTGACGACGACGAACACCTCGCTAAGGCCATCCCCACGCCTCCACTACTCGCCTTCAAACAGTCGCCTAACCTCAAACAGACCATCGTTTGCAGCAAATTACCCAGCTTTCAGGAGAACAGCGACCATGCCACCACACAACCCTGCCACGGCAACCTCTGCAAGACATGCCAGATCATCAACACAGATACCATCATCACACGTGAGGACACCACCCACCAGGTACATGGTACATACTCATGTGACTCGGCCAACGTTGTCTACCTCATACGTTGCAGGAAAGGATGCCCCAGAGCATGGTACATCGGCGAGACCATGCAGACACTGCGACAACGGATGAACGGACACCGCACAACAATTGCCAGGCAGGAGTGTTCCCTCCCAGTCGGGGAACACTTCAGCAGTCAAGGACATTCAGCCTCCGATCTTCGGGTAAGCATTCTCCAAGGCGGCCTTTGAGACACATGACAACGCAAAATCGTCGAGTAGAAACTGATAGCCAAGTTCCGCACTCATGAGGACGGCCTCAACCGGGATCTTGGGTTCATGTCACGCTACATGTAACCCCACCTGACGTAGAGTTATCCAGACTCAAGTCGTCATTGGCTTGTTCTCTCTACACAGATGCGGCCGGACCTGCTGTGATTTCCAGCAAATTTTTTTGTTTTTTTCTGTTTTTCATACAGACCCCAGCATCTGCAACATTTGACCCCTTGTGACCCCACTTCATTGTTCTTTGATGTAATGTTTTCCTGACTGACCTGTTTGGACACCATTCACACCTTTGATTGCTGTGATTATCTCTCTGCCGAGGTGTGACAAAGGGCAGTTAGAAAGATTACCTGTAATCATCTGGCAGTTTTCTCTGACTATATATGCTGTACCTGTATGCTTCTCTTCACTTCACCTGACAAAGGAGCAGCGCTCCGAAAGCTTGTGATTTCAAAAAAAGCTGTTGGACTATAACCTGGTGTTGTGTGACTTCCTACATTTAACCCTTTCAGTGACATTCCCCAATCAATCCTACCCAACTCGCGTCTCAGACCATCGTAGTTTCCTTTATTTAAATTCAGGATTTTGTATAGCTGCAGCATAACTTCTACCCCCTTGTATTCTAGTCCTCTAGATATAAAGGCCAGCATTCCACTAACCTTTTTGATTATTTTCTGTACCTGTCCATGACATTTTAATGATCTATGTACCTGGACCCCCATTTCTCTTTGGAGCTCCACCATTTTTAGGTTTTCACCATTTAGCAAGTACATTGTTCTATCCTTTATATGTCCAGAGGGATGACCTCACATTTGCCTACATTGAAATCCATTTGCCATAGTTTTGCCCATTCACTTAATCTATCACTATCCCTTTGTAATTTTAGGCTTTCATCTACACTGCCTACAATGCCGCCTATCTTTGTGTCATCAGCAAATTTGGATATATGACTTTCTATGCCATCATCTATGTCGTTAATAAATACTGTGAATAGTTGAGGCCCCAAAACAGATCCCTGCAGGACACCACTAGTCACCTCCTGCCAATTTGAGTACCGGCCCATTAAATCAAACATGCCGTTTTATAATCTTTTACAATTCTGCTAGAAATGGAAACAGCAAATCATCCTACAATGTCAGGGATAAACAGCAGCAAAGGGAAACCTTCCTTCCCTTCCTGTGCCAAAACAGGGCCCAGAAATCTTCATGGTAACTGACACCTGCTGGATCCTTCTGAATATCCAAAGACTGGTAAACACACTGGCCTAGAAATTCAGTTGCTTGCGCCACCAGTTTGCGCCCAAAGAGGCCACTCAGAGGCTTTAGCGCCACTGGCCGCAACCACCGCGATATTTAGCGGGGCGCTAATGGCGGCGTTAGCCTGTAGCACTGCGCCGCCACCGATGACGTCATAGGTGTGCGCAACGCCCCGCTACCGCCCCGAACGCCATGTTAGGCCGCCGCCGCCTCTTCCGCATCGGCCGCAAATAGCGACCGGTACACAGGGGCCTACCTGTGGCGGTAGTGGCGCGAGTTAAGGTGGAGGTGCGGCCGGTCGCTTTTTCGGCGGCCGCCTGCCCGCACCTCCATCCCCGGCCTCCTGCAGCCCCCCCCCCCCCCCGCGGCATTGCCGGCTGTTTCCCGAGAGCCCGGCACTTCTCCTTGGTGCCGGGCTCATTTGCCGGCACTCGTGAGCATGGATCACGCTGTTGCAGGCACCTCCCCCTTAACAGTGGGAGGAAGGCCTGCAGTACCGCAGCCTGCCGTGCCGCAGCGGGTGGCGCTGCGGCACTTTGCGCGCCGATATTCAGTTTCAGCGCCCCAAGCGGGGCGCCGAAAGCCTTGTTTAGCGGCCGGCTTCCACTTGGGGCGCTGAAACTGAATATCCCGATGGCGCAAGTGGCTCCGCGCGCAGCGGTAATTCCTGCGCCCAGGCGAGCTTGGCGCCCCAAACTGAATTTTTAGCCCACTGTGACAGCTCCATAACATGTTCTCCACAGTTTACTCTTGGTAAACCAATATTTGAATTAGACACAGCAAAATGGACAGTTAGTGTTAAACAATTGAATTACCAGATAATTTTGCACAAGCACCTTTTATTTTAGAGGAGTAGACAAAATGCACACAGCACGTGCCACACCCATACACACACCGGCAGCATTGTGCAACACTCCATACCGACAGCATCGTGCTACACCCATACACACACCGACAGTGTCGTGCCACACTCCATACACATTATGACAGTACCGTTCAAAACTTATACACACACCGACAGTACCGTGCAACACCCATACACACACCGACAGTACCGTGCAACACCCATACACACACCGACAGTACCGTGCAACACGCATACACACACCGACAGTACCGTGCAACACCCATACACACACCGACAGCACCGTGCAACACCCATAAACACACCGACAGTACCGTGCAACACCCATACACACACCGACAGTAACGTGCAACACCCATACACATACCGACAGTACCGTGCAACACCCCTTACACACACCGGCTGTACCGTGCAACACCCATACACACACCGACAGTACCGTGCAACACCCCTTACACACACGGACAGTACCGTGCAACATCCATACACACACGGACAGTACCGTGCAACACCCATACACACACCGACAGTACTGTGCAACACCCATACACACACCGACAGTACTGTGCAACACCCATACACACACCGACAGCACCGTGCAACACCCCTTACACACACCGACAGCATGTGCCGACCTCCACACACACACCGACAGTACTATGCAACACCCATACACACACCGACAGTACCGTGCAACACCCCTTACACACACCGACAGTACCGTGCAACACCCATACACACACCGACAGCACCATGCAACACCCCTTACACACACCGACAGCATGTGCCGACCTCCACACACACACCGACAGTACCATGCAACACCCATACACACACCGACAGTACCGTGCAACACCCATAAGCACACCGACCGTACCGTGTAACACCCGTACACACACCGACAGTACCGTGCCGCAGCCATACACACACCGACAGTACCGTGCAACACCCATACACACACCAACAGCACCGAGCAACACCCATACACACACTGACAGCACCGTGCAACACCCACACACACACCGACAGTACCGTGCCACACCCATACACACACCGACAGTACCGTGCAACACCCCATACACACACCAACAGTACCGTGCAACACCCATACACACACCGACAGTACCGTGCAACACCCATACACACACCGACAGTACTGTGCAACACCCATACACACACCGACAGTACCGTGCAACACCCATACACACACCGACAGTACCGTGCAACACCCATACACACACCGACAGTACCGTGCAACACCCATACACATACCGACAGTACCGTGCAACACCCCATACACACAACGACAGTTCCGTGCAACACCCCTTACACACACCGACAGTACCGTGCAACACCCATACACACACCGACAGTACCGTGCAACACCCATACACACACCCACAGTACCGTGCAACACCCATACGCACACCCACAGTACCGTGCCACACCCATACACACACCGACAGTACCGTGCCACACCCATACACACACCGACAGCGCCGTGCAACACCCATACACACACCGACAGTACCGTGCAACACCCATACACACACCGACAGTACCGTGCAACACCCATACACACACCGACAGTACCGTGCAACACCCATACACACACCGACTGTACCGTGTAACACCCACACACACCGACAGTACTGTGCATAGGAACATAGAAACATAGAAGGTAGGAGCAGGAGTAGGCCATTCGGCCCCTCGAGCCTGCTCCACCATTCAATGAGATCATGGCTGACCATCCAAATTCGGTAACCTGTCCCTGCTTTCTCCCCATATCCCTTGATCCCTTTAGCCTTAAGAAGTGTATCCAACTCCTTCTTGAATATATTTAATGAATTGGCCTCTACTGCCTTCTGTGGTAGAGAATTCTACAGGTTCACCACTCTCTGGGTGAAGAAATTCCTCCTCATTTCTGTCCTAAATGGCTTACCCTTTATCCTTAGACTGTGACCCCTGGTTCTGGACCCCCCCGACCATCGGGAACATCCTTCCTGCATCTAGTCTGTCTAGTCCTGTTAGAATTTTATAAGTTTCAATGAGATCCCCTCTCATTCTTCTAAACTCCAGCGAGTATAAGCCCAATCGACCCAATCTCTCCTCATACGTCATTCCTGCCATCCCAGGTATCAGCCTGGTGAATCTTCGCTGCACTCCCTCCATGGCAAGAACATTCTTCCTCAGATAAGGCGACCAAAACTGCACACAATACTCAAGATGTGGTCTCACCAAGGCCCTGTACAACTGCAGCAAGACATCCTTGTTCCTGTACTCAAACCCTCTCGCTACGAAGGCCAACATACCATTTGCCTTCTTAACCGACTGCTGCACCTGCATGCTTACCTTCAGCGACTGGTGCACAAGGACATCCAGGTCTCGTTGCACTTCCCCTTCTCCCAATCTATTGCCATTCAGATAATAATCTGCCTTCCTGTTTTTGCTACCAAAGTGGATAACCTCGCATTTATCCACATTATATTGCATCTGCCCAATCACCCAACCTCTCCAAATCATACTGCAACATCCCATACACACACCGACAGTATCGTGCAACACCCCATACACACACTGACAGTACCGAGCAACACCCCATACACACACCGACAGTACCGTGCCACACCCATACACACACCGACAGCACTGTGCCGCACCTATACACACACCGGCAGTACAGAAAGTAGGTGATTCAAGGTTATCTTATTGAAGTAAAATGAACAATAGACCATGAGAGTAGGACAAGCGGAACACTATCGAAAGATAAATTTCGGACTGTTGTCAGGAAATTTTTACATGATGAATGATCAACACGTGGAATGGAGTTGAGGTAGGGGAACTGAAGTCAAAAACCCTGGACTCATTTAAGAAACAGCAGGCTGTTGTTTGGGGAAGAGAAACTGTGGCCTCTTTCTGGACAAGCAGAGTTGCCTTCCTCATTCTGTTATCTTGAATCAGCTAACTCACCATTTGCAGATTTGTAATTTTCAAATAATTTGTCTGCCACTAGAGAGTGATATATGGTAACTAAGGCCTTGCAACTTACAGGAATCAGAGACTTGTATTGTATGCCTCCTCTCGTACTGGATCCTACTTGTGTTCCCGGATTCACGACAATGCAAATCAGTTGCTCTCACCTCCGGTTCTCCAATCTGTGATTGAAGCAGAGCCTCACAAAATTAACCCTAATGCAGTTTTGAATGATTCTTTAAACCAATCTGATTGGATGGTTATTTTTCATGCTATCTCCAAGATAAAACTATTTCTGACGAAGGATCTCAGACCTGAAACATTGGCCCAGAAATTCGGGTCGGGGGCTTCCCGCGGGTGCAAGCCCCCGACCTGCACTTACCTAGCGCGCCGGCCATTGAGCTGTGGGCCCGCATGGGATTCCTATCCTGGGCCTGCTCCAACTGCCGGTGCGCAGTGCTTGCGTATCCCAGGGGCGCAGTTAGTTCGATGCGTCCCCTGGGATCACGTGGGCCATGGAAAGTCAATGGTAGCAGGGAATGCTTCATTCATAAGTTTGACAGGAAGAGCTGTCAAACCTATAAATACTATAAGCCCCAAAACATAACTAAAACTTCAAATAAATTTTTTTTTAAATCACATTTTAAAAATAACTATAAATTACATGAAATAACTATTTTAAACAATAATTTAAATTTTTGAAAAATTAATTACATTTTCTAACGGGGCTAAATTAAACTTACCTTTCTTTAAAGTATTTAAAAATAATAAACCTGTGGAAAAAATGTTTTAATTTAATTAATTCACCACTTACCTTGTTAAAAGCAGGCCTTGCGCCTGCTTTTTAAAAGTGTAACTGCTGGAGACTTACCCTCCCGGAGAAACCTGCAAAAAAGACGTAAGTTCGATGCGCACGCGCTGCCTCTCTGGCGCACGCGTTCCACCTGTCAACCCCTTCTTTCAAAGGAACGGAAGTTCCGGTTTCCCGCGCATGCGCAGTGCATGCACGAAACCGGCACTTTCATTGGGCCTATGTGTGAGTACCCTGTGCATACTCACGCGTTGGAAGCGGAATTTCTGGGCCAATTAACTCTGTTTTTCTCTCTCCACGGATGCTGCCTGACCTGCTGAGTGTTCCCAGTATTTTCTGTTGTTATTTCAGATTTCCAGCATCCGCAGTATTTTGCTATCGTAAAGCCATTTATTCTGTGCAATATCATACTAAAATATCACAAGACATTTGTGCTAAAGTCTTTTTATTTGTTTTCAGAATGTGTGCAACACTAAATCTATTGCCCATCCTTAGTTGCCCTACAAGGTGGTGGTGGGCCATTGCAGTTCTTGTAGTGATGGTGCTCCATAGCCAATTTTTGAGGGCATTAACAATTAACCATGTATTGTGGTCACATGAATGCCAGACCAGATAGGGATGGCAGGTTCCTTTCCCGGAAAGACATTATTGTACCATACGAACAGCACTCGAGCCTGTTCTGCCATTCAGTCAGATCATGGCTGATCTGTACCTCAACTCCATTTACCCGTTTTTGTTTGATAATCCTTTGATATCCTTACCTAATAAAAATTTGTCAATCTCAGCCTTGAAAATTTCAATTCATGGGGCGTGGGGGGAAAATTCCACATTTCCACTGCTTCCTGATTTCACTCCTGAATGGCCTAGTGGTAATTTTAAGGTTATGTCCCCTTGTTCTGGACTCCACACCAGAGGAAATAGTTTCTCCATATCTACTCTATCGAATCCTTTTATAATTTTAAACACCTCGATCAGATCACCACTCAACCTTCTAAACTCAAGGGAATGCAAGCCAAGTAATTTAACCCTTTAAGCCCCGATATCATTCTGGTGAATTTGCTCTGCACCCTCTCCAAGGCTAATATATCCTTCCTGAGCTGTGATGCCCAAAACTGAATTCAATACTCTGGATGGGGTCTGAGCAAGGCTCTGTACAACTGAAGCATCACTAACTCTCTTTTCAATTACAACCCCCTTGAGATAAAGGCCAACATTCCATGAGGGTTTTTGATTACTTGTTGTACCTGTGCACTAGCTTTTAATGATAGAGTCATAACATAACAGCACAGAGGAGGCCATTCGGCCCATCAAGTCCATGCCGGCTCTCTGTAGAGCAACCCAGTCAGTCCCATTCCCCCGTTCTATCCCCGTAGCCCTGCAAGTTTATTTCCCCCAAGTGCCTTTCCAGTCTCCCCTTGAAAACATTGAGTGTGTCCACTTCCACCACTTCTGTTGGCAGTGAGTTCCAGGTCATCACCACTCGCTGCGTAAAAAAGTTTTTCCTCACATCCCCACTGAATCTTAAATCTGTGTCCCCTAGTCCTTGTACCATCAGCTAGTGGGAACAGCCTTTCCCTGTCTAGCCTATCCAAACCCATCATAATCTTGTACACCTCTATCAAATCACCCCTCAACCTCCTTTGCTCTAATGAAAACAAATCCAGCTTCTCCAAGCTGTCCTTGTAGCTAAGATCCCCCATCCCTGGAACCATTCTGGTAAATCTCCTCTGCACCCTCTCAAGGGCCTTCACTTTCTTCCTAAAGTGTGGTGACCAGAACTGGATGCAATACTCCAGTTGTGGCCTAACCAGCGCTTTATAAAGATTTTGTACTCAATACCTCTATTTATGAAACCCAAGATCCCCTATGCTTTGCTAACCACTCTCTCAATATGTCCTGCCACCTTCAGAGACCTATGCACATTAACTCCCAGGTCCCTCTGTCCCTGCACACTCTTTGCACCACCTCACACTTCTCTGTATTAAATTCCATCTAGACAACATCCATTGCATTCCCTTCATCAATCGTCTCTGTTACTTCATCAAAAAATTCAATTAGGTTAGTCAAACATGATCTCCCTTTTACAATCCATGTTGGCTCTCCTTAATTAGCTTAAACCTCTCCAAGTGCCTGTTAATTTTTTCCTTGATTATTGTTTCTAAAACTTTACCCACCACTGATGTTAAACTGACCGGCCTGTAGTTACTATGATTGTCCTTACACCCTTTCTTGAACAATGATGTCACATTTGCCACTTTCCAATCCTCAGGCACCTCCCCCACATCTGGGGAAAATTGGAAAATTATGGCAAACCCTTCTACTATCTCCTCCCCCAATTCCTTTAGCAACCTGGGATGCAAGCCATCTTGACCAGATGACTTATCCACTCTAAGCATACCCAGCCTTTCTAGTACATCCTTGTAATGATCAGTAACCTGTCATTCTGGAATGGTACACTAGGTGGTGCTGTATATATATAAGAGTGGGCTACCCACGATGCACTAGGCTACCCAGAAGGCAGTAGTCAAGATGAAAGCCTGCACACAGGAGCACACATGCTGAATCTCTACAGGTGCTGTACCTAGAGAACGTGTACTGAATAAATGTCAAGCTAGAAGCTAGCTGTTCATAATAAGAATGTCTAGTTATTAATGAACATAACATGGTACCAGGAGTGGGGTAAGATCTGCTGAATATTGTGCAACACGACATGGAGAATTTGAAGCCACCAGAGCGTTTGAAACTCACAGGAAATGTCGACTACAATTGGCAGACTTTTAAACAACAATTCGAACTCTACATTGCTGCCATCGGGTACGGTACGAAGCCAGACGCAAGGAAAATAGCGTTGCTGCTCACGGTTGCAGGCCCACAGGCGATAGAGGTATTTAATACATTTGTATTTAATCCAGAAGATGGATGCCTCTACAGATACCGTACCTAGTCCACATGTGCTCAATAAAGTGTCTAGCAAAAGCTAGCTGTTCTTAATAAAAACGACTAGTTATTAATGAACATAACAATCCTGTCTATCAATTTTCACCCCTTCCATTGCTTCTACCTTTTCCACTGCTACCGATATTTTGTCAGCATCCACCTCCTTAGTAAACACCGATACAAAGTACTCATTGAGTATTCTAGCCTTGCCCTGCGCCTCTAAGCATATAACACCTTTTTTGTCGCTAATAGGCCCCACCCCGCCTCTTACTACCTGCTTACTGTTTATATGCCGGTAGAAGATTTTTGGGTTCCCTTTTATGTTAACCGCCATTCTACTCTCATATTCTCTCTTTGCCAATCTTATTTTCATCTTCACTTCCCCTCTCAACTTATTGTATTTGGTCTGGTTCTCCCTTAAAGAATTCACCTGACATGCATCATACACCCTCTTTTTTTGTTTCATCATCTTTTCTATCTCCCTCGGCATCCAAGGAGCCCTTGCTTTGGTTCCCTTACCCTCCCCTCTTGTTGGAATGTACCTAGCCTGTACTTGGAACATCTCCACCTTAAAGATCACCCATTGTTCCATTAAAGTTTTCTGTCAGTCTTTGGTTCCATTTTACCCTGGCTAGATCCTTTCGCATCCCATTGAAGTTAGCCCTATTCCAGTTTAGAAGTTCCACTCCAGATTGTTCCTTGCTCCTCTCCATTGCTAATCTAAATCTTATGATACTATGATCACTTGTACCCAAGTGTTCTCCCACAGACACTTGGTCGACCTGGACCACCTCATTCCCCAGCACCAGATCCAGCAATGCCTCCTTCCTAGTTGGGCCAAGGAAATTCACCTGAACACATTTCAGAAATTCCTCCCCCTCCTTTCCCTTTACCCTAGCATTATCCCAAATCGATATTGGATAATTAAAGTCCCCCAATATCACCACTCTATAGCTCTTGCATATCTCTGCGATTTCCCTGAAGATTTGCTCCTCTACCTCCCTCTTACTATTTGGAGGCCTATAGAATACCCCCAATAGCGTGATCATACCCTTTTTGCTCCTCAACTCTAACCAAATGGATTCTGTCCTTGTCCCCTCAAGAACATCCTCCCTTTCCAACACTATAATGTCTTCCTTAATCAGCACTGCCACCCACCTCCTTTTTTCCTTCCCCATCTTTTCTGAACACCTTGTACCCTTGAATATTAAGTGCCCAGTCCTCACCATTTTTAAGCCACGTTTCCGTTATTGCCACAACATCATATTGCCACACGGCTAATTTGCTTGTAGCTCACCAATCTTATTCACTACACTTTGTGCGTTTACGTACATGCATTCTAAACCCATTTTTGAATTTTTCATAGTCTTTCTTAGTCTGCTGCTATCTAATATGGTACTACTTCCGCCTCTAGTACTAATTTCTTCTCTAGTACTATCCAACAGACTCACTCTTTCATGCACCTTATTTCTGCTCCTATATGCTGTTGGTCATCCCCCTGCCAAGCTAGTTTAAACCCTCCCTAATAGCACTAACAAACCTCCCCATGAGAATATTGGTCCCGGCTCTGTTGAGGTGTAACCCGTCTGGCTTGTACAGGTCCCACCTTCCCCAGAAATGGTCCCAATGCCTCAGGAATCTAAAGCCCTCCCTCCTGCACCATCTCTCCAGCCATGCATTCATCTGTTCTATCCTCCTATTCCTGTACTCACTAGCACATGGCACCGGGAGTAATCTGGAGATTACTACCTTTGAGGTCCTGCTTTTTAATCTCTCTCCTAGCTCCCTAAACTCTGCCTGCAGGACCTCATCCCTCTTTCTGCCTATGTCATTGGTACCGATATGGACAACAACCTCTGGCTGTTCACCCTCCCCCCTCAGAGTGTCCTGCAGATGCTCAGTGACATCCTTGATCCTGGCACTAGGGAGGCAACATACCATCCTGGAGTGACATCTGCGGCTGCAGAAACGCCTGTCTGCTCCCCTAACTATCGAATCCCCTACCACTATTGCTCTTCCACTCTTTTTCCTCCACCGCCCCCCACCCCCGTGCAGCTGAGCCACCAATGGTGCCTTGGACTTGTCTCTGGCTGCACTCCCCAGCGGAACCATTGTCCCCACCAGTACTCAGAACAGAATACTGGTTGGAGAGCGAGATGCCTTCTGGGAGCTCCTGCACGACCTGCCTGGTACTACAAAAACTACAATCACATTGTTTTTATGATAAGTTTTGAACACCTACACAGCAGACAGAATTCTGCAAACTACCAGCTGAACTGATTGTAAGACTAGCAGGGGTCAACAGAAAGATGACTAGAGATAATTAGCTTACATCAGCAGAAAACTTCAAAGAACATACCACTGAAAAAAGGGTATAAAATATAGAACTTTCAAATAGGAAGACAGAATTCGCTGGAAGGGGCAAAGCGATTCTCAGCTTCAGAGACAGGCTCTGAAAGTCTACAACTCTTTGAGTCTCAGGTAATCAAAGGTATTTGATTTTGGTGGATATCCTGGATTAGGAATAAGAATTAGAAATGTAAAAATGTAACGAAGTTAAGATTTGAGAATAAGGATCTCTGAGAATAAGAATTGTAAGCTATTTGTATTTTGAACTGTTAAAGTCGCGATTGAATCACCAGCTGTAATTACATGTCGGTTCTTTAATAAATCTATATATTTTTAGAATTGTCTCACATAGTACTTCTGTATCAAACTCGCAAACTCAATCTCTGTGCACTCTTTGGTGAGGAGTTGAAGAATTCTGGGGGAGTTTTCCGGACCCTCATAATATCTGGAAGGTTACAGTCTAGTTAAACTTATTAAAAGTGCTATCTGGAGGATGGTAACATCTTCAGGTCATTCCTTTCCTTTAGGGAGAGATAGTCTGAACCTTTAGACCCAATTAAGCGTCTTATAGGATTCGGCTATCTCTAACTTTAGTTGAAGGTGAACGTCTGGGGAATACGCCTGATCCGGGGTAGCCCTAAAGGGGCTAGGACTAGTAATTATCCCTTCACGCTGCCTCCACTTCCTCTCGCGCTCTTTACAGCACCGCTGCTCCCACTCCTGTCACCACTGCTCCCGCTCCTGTCACTGCTGCTCCCGCTCCTGTCGCCGCTGCTCCTGCTCCTCTCGCTGCTCCTCTCGCGTTCTTTACAGCACCGCTGCTCCCGCTCCTGTCACCGCTGCTCCCGCTCCTGTTGCCGCTGCTCCCACTCCTGTCACTGCTGCTCCTGCTCCTCTCGCCGCTGCTCTCGCGTTCTTTACAGCGCCGCTGCTCCCGCTCCTCTCGCCGCTGCTCCCGCTTCTGTCACTGCTGCTCCCACTCCTCTCGCTGCTCCTCTCGCGTTCTTTACAGCGCCGCTGCTCCCGCTCCTCTCGCCACTGCTCCCGCTCCTGTCGCCGCTGCTCCCACTCCTGTCACTGCTGCTCCTGCTCCTCTCGCCGCTGCTCTCGCGTTCTTTACAGCGCCGCTGCTCCTGCTCCTCTCGCCGCTGCTCCCGCTCCTGTCACTGCTGCTCCCACTCCTCTCGCTGCTCCTCTCGCGTTCTTTACAGCGCCACTGCTCCCGCTCCTCTCGCCACTGCTCCCGCTCCTGTCACTGCTGCTCCCGCTCCTGTCACCGCTGCTCCCACTCCTGTCACTGTTGCTCCTGCTCCTCTTGCCACTGCTCTCGTGTTCTTTACAGCGCCGCTGCTCCCACTCCTGTCACTGCTGCTCCTGCTCCTCTCGCCGCTGCTCTCGCACTCTTTACAGTGCCGCTGCTCCCGCTCCTGTCACCGCTGCTCCCGCTCCTGTCGCCGCTGCTCCCACTCCTGTCACTGCTGCTCCTGCTCCTCTCGCCGCTGCTCTCGCGTTCTTTACAGCGCCGCTGCTCCCGCTCCTGTCACCGGTGCTCCTGCTCCTGTCACTGCTGCTCCCGCTCCTCTCGCTGCTCCTCTCACATTCTTTACAGCGCCGCTGCTCCCGCTCCTCTCGCCGCTGCTCCCGCTTCTGTCACTGCTGCTCCCGCTCCTCTCGCTGCTCCTCTCGCGTTCTTTACAGCGCCGCTGCTCCCGCTCCTCTCGCTGCTCCTCTCGCGCTCTTTACAGCGCTGCTGTTCCCGCTGCTCTCACCGCTGTTCCCGCTCCTCTCACCGCTGTTCCCACTCCTCTCACCGATCTATGTACCTAGACACCCTCCACAGTTTCTAGTCTCTCACCATGTAGGAAATATTATGATGTGAATCACTTCACACTTTCCCACATTGAACTCCATCTCCCACAGTTTTGCCCATTCAGTTAATCTGTCTATATCCTTTTGTAACCTCCTCCTCCCATCCACACAACTTACTGTGTCACCTAATTTAGTGTAATCTGCAAACCTGGTTATACAACTCTCTACTCCTTCATCTAAGTCAATGATACATATGGTGAAAAGCTGAGACCCCAGTACAGAGCCCAGTGGAACACCACTTTTTTTATTATTTGTTTGTCACATTCCACCTTTATCCCTACTCTGTCTCCTATCTCCCAACCAAGTACCGATCCACGTCACAAGGGTACTTCCGACCAGTGGGATTTTTACAACAATCCAGGAACTTTTGTGATGATTTTTTTCTGGGACTAGCTTACAATTTACCACGTTTATGGTCCCGTGGGTGGGAATTAAACTCATGACTTATGGGTTATTAGTCCAGTTTCATAATAACTGCACTACTGTGTCCAGATCACTGATCTGATTATTAGTTCACATCTGGGCTTTGGACATTTTCTAATTGTTCTTTTCAGTGGTAGTTTTCCAGAAGCTCCAGCAATTGAGTTTTAAATACATGGACGCCCAGAGCCAGCAGCAGTTTCTGGAAGCTGGGCCAGGAACAGAACAGAACCAGGCCATTAGCCGTTAGTAGACTTCGAGGACCAGAGCCCAAACCAGTAGCTGAGAGAAGTGCCAGCAGCAGAGCCCAAGACTTGTGACAGGGCCGGTAGTGGAGCCCAGGGCCCATGCCAGTAGCCCAAACCAATGCCAGCAGCAGAGGCTGGAGCTTGGTGCCAGGCCAGCAGCAGAACCAGTTACCTATGCCAGGCCCAAAACCAGAACCTGCAGCTGTGTAATCACCATTGTGAATATGGAGTCCTTCAGTGTCCAAATGTTGGGTGATGCCGATATCACTAGACAGCAATCAGCAGCAGGAACCAGAGCAGATGTTCGGGGGCACTGTAGCACCTTTGTCCTCCCACTTCTCTCTGGTTAAGTTCAGCTAACTTAGCACATATCAGGATCAAGCTGGGAGGTTCCTGGTCTGTATGGCTCAGTACCACAGCACATAGGTGGGGGAAGAGTCAGAAAAGATTACCTATCTTGTAGGGTCTTCTTCATTCTTCTTACAATCATTTAATTTTTGTTTAATAAAGTCTTTCACATTTTTGTTGTTAGATATGGGGTGGACTTTCAACATTGGCGGGGCCTAAAACTGGTGATATTGGATTGAACGTTTTGCACCCCTGGCAAAGTTGAATTTCACCCCCATGGTATCTACCCAAGTTGGGATTATGTTCTTGCCCTTTCACCATGGCTCTCATGTGATCTTTGAGCCGTTAACCCACATCAAGTGGGACCTTTTCCAGAGACTACAAGACACCTTCATAGGAAAAATTATTTTCCGTGATATGACAATGGGCACCAACTGGTACTGCACAGCCCCCTCCTTTCACCAGCTCTTCCAGCACAGTCACTATCAGCTCAGGTACCTGCTGATTCTGCTCAACTGAAGCAACACACACTGTGGTCATTCACAGCAAGGCTAACTACCCTACCGTAAGTACGGAGATTAACACCATCACTTCCAATCTCCCAGTAGAGAGAACCATGCCACAAGCACTTTCTCTTCTAATGTGTCAGGGTGACCTGAAGTGACACGACCAGAATCAGCATGTATTGGCACCAAGCAGCAACTCTGTTCCACCCTCAGACATGGCTCACCAGTAGTCAGGGTCCACTTTCAAGAAACGCTGGAGCTGACACTCAGTGTACCCTAGCAGTAGGCACTGAATGTTATAGAATCATAGGGGGAAAAATTGGGTCACGCCCCCATTAGGGCGCTAACTTCGCCAGGGCGTTACTTTTGCGCCCCGAAAAAGTTACCACCCCCGCGCCCGAAGTTGAATGGTAGCACCCCAAGCAGGAGGCGGGGTGCTCCTGGAAGCGCTCCCCCTCCCTCTTGGGGCGTTCCCATGGAATATCGTGGCGCTACGTGCAGCAGTGCCACGTGCTTCGGCGCCTAGTGCTGCGGTACTGCAGGCCTCCCTCCCCTGATTAAAGGGGAAGGGCTGGCGCCCTGCTGGACCACCGGGGAGTGGGGTGCTGGCAAAAGAGCCCGGCACTCAAGAGGAGTACCGGGCTGACCGATTGCGGCCGGCACCCCGCCGAGGAGGCGAGAGGGAGCAGGTGCTGGCAGGCGGCCCCCAAAGAAATGGCCGCCTGGCACCTGTCCTTTAATTTGCGCTGCCGTGGCCACTGAAACGCCACCCTGACCCTGTTGAATATAACGTCCGGTGGTAGGTCAGGGGACGCGAGCGGGGCGCTGCGCACGGTGATGACATCATTGCTGAAGGCGCAGCGCCACAGGGTGCTACCGGGCGGCACAAAGCAACCAAATTTTTCCCCCATAGAATCATATCATAGAATGATTACAGCACGGAAGAAGGCCATTGGGACCGTCGAGCCTGTGCCCACTCTCTGCAAGAGCACTTCAGCTAGTCCCACTCCCCCGCCCTTTCCCCGTAGCCCTGCAATTTTTTTTTCCTTCAAGTACTTATCCAACTCCCTTTTGAAAGCTGTGATTGAATCTGCCTCCACCACCCTTTCAGGCATTGCATTCCAGATCCTAACCGCTCGCTGAATAAAAAAGTTTTTCCTCGTGTCGCCTTTGGTTCTTCTGCCAATCACCTTAAATCTGTGTCCTCTGGTTCTCCACTCATCTGCAAGTGGGAACAGTTTCTCTCTATCTACTCTGTCCAGACTGTCATGATTTTGAACACCAGACTGCTGCCACCAATGCTGAGGTGGTGCAGTCTGCAGCCGGGCCTTCCAGGTCCAGAGCTGTTCGAGGGCCTCCTGCAAGGCCATCTGCAGTCTCTGGCTCCCAGACCCAGCAGCCTTCCACCAACCTTGCTGCAGCCACTGGGGCCATATTACAGAGGAGCAATAGGGTTGGGAGGGGGTACTCCAAAGGGGAGGGAAATCATTGAAGAAGGGGGAGTGTAAAGAATACTTTATTAGCAAATGGGGGTAGTGTGTGTTAATAAATTGATGTGTTTGTAAATATATTGTTGTGTTTCTGTGATAAATCCATTAAGTGGAACAAGGACTCAAAGAGGCGATATCGTAGAATTAACACGAGTACTTTATTAACAACTGGGAAACACGTTTGCAGACAGCCTGCATCAGCATCCTGGCATTCCACCTTGTGCTGACCTATACAGGAAGCAAACCTCTGACCTTAACAGGAAGCAAACCTCTGACCTTAGTAGCAGCATTGGCTACAGCACCACCTGGTGGATAACCTTAATCATAACATCCCAGATTACTATATCCCTCCCCCCTTAAGATTTCAGTATGAATTTCTTAACAAACAACCATTCCTGAGGGTCACATAAGGAGTCTCCATTCATCATGTTCCATACTTGATGAATCTAACAGTTCAGTATCAATCTCTCTGGTGGCTTGCGAGTCCTTTGTGAACGTCTGACAGTAAAGTCCCTGCTTGTTTGTGGTGAAGCCACCAGCTGCTCCTGAGCAGTGCTCAGAGTATCTGACTCTGCAACGATGGTTTCCTTTTGACGGATAGGTTCCTGTGGAATTATCTCTGTCCCTGGTGGTGGCACCACAGATGCACTTGGATAACTGGGGGCAACCCTGTCTTCAGTCATTGCATCTGGAACCTTCATTTCAATTTCCCCTTGTCTGGTAAGTATCTGATCTACATGTCTGCGTACTACCCTACCATCTCCCAACATGACCTTGCATGATACTGGACCTGTCATTGAGTCTATGAAGCCAGGAATCCACTTTGGTCCATAACTGAAATTCCTGGTAAGGATCGCATCTCCTTCTCCAAAACTTCGGCTCTTTGTTCTTTTCTCATGGTTCTCTTTTTGTTTGTTTTGTCTGTTTTCCATTTTCCTTTTTAGGTCGGGGTGGACAAGGTCAAGAGTGGAGCGTAGTCTACGACCTAATAACATCTCAGCAGGAGAGAGTCCTGTGGTGGATTGAGGTGTTATTCTGTAGCTGAACAGAACCCGTGACACTTTGGCTGCTAAACTCCCTTCTGCACTTTTTTTCATCATCTCCTTAAATGTTTGTACGGCTCTCTCCGCAAGTCCATTCGAGGACGGATGATATGGAGCCGAGGTCACCTGCACTATGCCATTTTTTCTCAAGAACTCTTTTGTCTCTGTACTCACAAAACATGTGGCATTGTCACTCACCACGATCTCCGTTAGCCCTTGATTACTGAAGCTCCAACGCAGGCAGTCTATAGTAGTAGTGGTGGAAGCAGAATTTACAGGATAAACATCCATCCATTTGGAATGTGCATCAACGATTATGAGGAACATCTTCCCCATGAATGGACCCGCATAATCTAAGTGCAATCTTCTCCATGGTTTATCCGGCCACTCCCAGGGGTGGAGAGGAGCCACTGCTGGTGCCTTCCGGTGTTCCTGACAAGTGCTGCATGTCTTGACTAGATTTTCTATCTCCTCATCTAGCTTTGGCCACCACAAGTAACTCCTAGCCAAGGCTTTCATACGCGAGACCCCAGGATGACACTGATGTAGTTGCTCTAGGATAGACTGTCGTGCTGGCCGTGGAATAATCACTCGTGCTCCCCACAACACGCAACCATCCTGCACACTCAGCTCTGTTTTCCTGACAC
Source organism: Somniosus microcephalus (assembly GCF_052327205.1). Classification (NCBI taxonomy): domain Eukaryota; kingdom Metazoa; phylum Chordata; class Chondrichthyes; order Squaliformes; family Somniosidae; genus Somniosus; species Somniosus microcephalus. The sequence continues at coordinate 909,927 of NC_140994.1, read as the reverse complement.
TGTAGGGTGTGAAGTCAGCCCCTTCCGGATGCTGTGGCCATCCCCTCACCACATATTCTCGAACTCTAGACAGTACTGGATCTTTACCTGTCCATGTTCTTACTTGCTCTGCAGTCACAAGTGCCATGTCAGTGTCCTCCAACATCAAAACTCTGTCCTCTGGAGCTGCACGGATAGGTGTGCCTGGCAGTGGAAGATGGCTCAGGGCATCTGCGTTCCCATGGTACTTGCCCACCTTGTAGACGATGACATACTCATATGCCCTCAACGTCACTGCCCACCTCTGGATCCAGGGTGACACCATCTGTGGAACTGCTTTCATTGCATTGAAAAGAGAGAGAAGAGGTTTATGATCAGTGCATATGGTGAACTTCCTGCCATATATGTACTTGTGGAACCTCTGTAACCCAAACATTACTGCTAACCCCTCTTTGTCTAACTGGGAATAGTTTTTTTCCGCTGGTGTTAGAGCTCAGGACATAAACCCTATTGGTCTTTCAGTTCCATCTTCCATGCAGTGTGAAAGAACTGCCCCCACCCCGTAAGGTGAAGCGTCACAAGAGAGAATGATGTCTTTCTCTGCATTGTAGTGAACCAGCACATCCGACGACAGCATCAGTTTCTTGGACTGTTCAAATGAAACCCCTGCTCCTCTCCCCAATGCCACTGTGTCTCCTTGTGCAGTAGTTTGTGAAGAGGTGCTAACACAGTTGACAAGTTTGGTAAAAACCTGTTATAATAGTTCAGCAGTCCCAGGTAAGCTTTTAACTCAGCCACATTTGTAGGAGCAGCGGCGTCCTGCAGTGCTTGTACCTTCTCCTTGAGTGGATGGAGCCCGGTGGCGTCCACTCTGTGTCCCAGGAACACTGCCTCATTCCCCAGGAAAATGCACTTACTCCTCTTGAGCTGAAACCCTGCCCTCTCCAATCTCTGTAGTACCTCTCTCAGAGTGCTCAGATGCTCCTGGTCAGTTCTTCCTGTCACCAGAATGTCATCCAGATAGATGGAAACATGTGGAATCCCTTGCAGTACACCTTTGATTGTCCTCTGGAAGATAGCTGGACTAGATGAGACACCAAATGGTAAGCGGTTATATGTAAACAAGCCCTTGTGTGTATTTATGGTGACATACTTCTTTGATTCGTCATCCAGTGTAATCTGCAAGTAGGCATGACCCATATCCAACTTTGTGAATTTCTTTCCTCCAGCCAGGTTTACAAAGAGATCCTCAGTTTTAGGAATAGGATACTGCTCTAGTTTGGACACCCGATTGACAGTCAATTTATAGTCCCCACAGAGTCTTATCGAATTGTCCGGTTTTAACACAGGTACTATGGGAGCTGCCCATTCCGAACATTTCACCGGCTCCAGTATGTTCTCTCTCAATAGACGGTCAAGCTCAGCCTCTACTTTTGGCTTCATGGCATAAGGCACAGGTCGTTGTTTAAAAAACCTTGGCGGTGCCTCCTTGTCTACATAAATCTTAGCTGGGGGGCCATTAAATGTGCCAAGTTCCTCCTTGAACACACTCTCATGTTCACTCAACACTTCTTGCAAAGTCAACTGTTTGCCCGCATCTATTTGATGTACTGCTCCCCAGTCTAATTTAAGTTCTTTTATCCAGCCTCGACCTAACAGGTTTGGTCCGGTACCCGATACTATAACTACAGGTAGCTGTTCCACTGTGTCCCTGTGTTGCACAGTTACCTTAGCTGTACCTAATGTCGCTACTCGTTCACCTGTATATGTTTTAAGATGCAGGGAGCAAGGCTTTAACTCTGGAACTTTTGCACGGTTCCACAATTTTGAGTACTCTGCCTTGTTCATTATGGTCACGCCGCACCCTGTATCCACTTCAAAGTTCACCTTAGAGTCATTTACTGTCAGTTGCAATGTGATAGGAGCCACTTTTGAAATGTTCTCTAACATGCTACACATTATGAACATGTCCTCTTCTTCCTCAGCTTCCCCGCTGATGTGGTGTGCTCCATGTTTTTTCACTTCTCTCCCTTGGTTTTGCTGTCCTCCCCTTTTTGGTTTGGATTCCTCCACAGGTGATTTCGCCCTGCAAGCTCGTTTTATGTGTCCTTGTTTCCCACACTTGTAGCACTTTTCTTCCAGAAACCGGCATTCACTCGCCAGGTGATCACCCTTGCATCTATAACATGCCTTCACATGTTCACGTTGTGGTTTCTGATGCATGTTCAACTTGTGCACAACAACCTGACCTGCAACTTGCATAGCATTAGCCCTGTCTGAACCCTGTATTTCTTTTACATCTCGGTTCGCTGTCTCTATGGCTTGAGCAAGTTCCAATGCTTTTTCATAAGTAAGCCCAGTCTCGGATAATAATCTACGCTGCATTCGGTTGTCCATAATTCCGCAAACTAGCCTATCTCGCAGCATTTCCTTCAGGTTGTTCCCATAATTGCAATCTTGTGCAAATTTGCGCAACACCGCTACATAGTCCATTACGCTCTCTTCCTCTTTCCTGTTCCTTGAAGTAAACTTGAACCGCTGTACAATCTCACTAGGCTTAGGGTTGAAATGTTCTTTTAGCAAAGCCACTAATTCAACAAATGATTTGTCTCCAGGCTTTTCAGGACTGAGCAGATTTTTCATCAAACTGTAGGTTTGGCTTCCCACTGAACTAAGCAGAATGGCTTTCCTTTTTCCGGCATCATTTATTTCATTTGCTTCGAAAAAATAACCCAACACTTCACAGTATTCTTCCCAGGTTTGTGCTTGAATATCAAAAGCGGAAACCGTTCCTACCATGGCAGCCATGCTCTCTTCCAGCTTGTAGCTAACTTTAGCTCGTGATTTTGTTGTTCAAACATCCCGGCAGACTTTTCTTCTTTATGCAGGGTCCTTAAGTTGCCTCGTCGCCAAATGTGATAAATGCATTCAGTGGAACAAGGACTCAAAGAGGCGATATCGTAGAATTAACACGAGTACTTTATTAACAACTGGGAAACACGTTTACAGACAGCCTGCATCAGCATCCTGGCATTCCACCTTGTGCTGACCTATACAGGAAGCAAACCTCTGACCTTAACAGGAAGCAAACCTCTGACCTTAGTAGCAGCATTGGCTACAGCACCACCTGGTGGATAACCTTAATCATAACATCCCAGGTTACTATAGTTTCTTTATGAATAGTTCTGTTACATAAGAGAGAGTTGTGTTCGATATGGGCTGCAAGCTGGATGTAATGATGTGGTTGTGCTGCGCAAACACCATGTGATATATCATTTATTGGAAGCAGTGTCTAATGAGGTGCTCACGAAGCAAGATTGAGTGGCCCCCTCTTCCGTTGCTGCTGCTCCTCCTCCTCTTCATTCTCCTCCTCCGCTTCGTCCTTCTCCTCTCCCTCTTCCTCCTCCTGAGGTGGACCTACAATCCCTGGTGGCAATGGCTGGGCCCTCTGAATGGCCAGGTTGTGCAGCATGCCGCACACAAGAATGAAAAGGGAGACTCGATCAGGGGAGTACTGCAGGGCTCCTCCAGAGCGGTCAAGGCAGCGGAACCTTTGCGTTAGCACCCCGATAGTGTGTTCGATCAGGTTCCTGGTGGCATTATGGCTGTCATTGTATGCGTGCTGAGCAGGAGTGTTGGGGTTGCGGAGGGATGTCATCAGCCAGGTGGCGAGTGAATAACCCTTGTCTCCGAGCAGCCAGCCGCGAGCTTCATGTGGTGGGTGGAACAATGCTGGGACGCCTTGAGGATCCCTGATTATAATTGCTCAACCTTTGGCGGCCGAGCCTTCTGTTGCCTAGACCCTAAGCTCTGGAATTCCCTGTCTAAACCTCTCCAACTCGCTACCTCTCTTTCCTCCTTTAAGACGCTCCTTAAAACTTACCTCTTTGACCAAACTTTTGGTCACTGTTATATCCGTGTATCTTAATGTTGTGTCCTTCAATAATCAGACAACAGACTGCAGGGAACGATTCAACAGGTGTTTACTGAATGAGGGTTACTCTAGAACTAACTGTACAGATCACTACTCAGGGTTTATATACAGGTGTGGTCACTGCCGGTACTACAGTATACAGGAGCTGTAAAAAGTAGTTCTCTCCCTTAAGATATATACATTACATACATTACAATTCCTCCCTTTTTAGATTAACAGTACCATAATACTCATTTAACAATTAACATTTTTAATATACAATGTTATATGAAAATAGTCCATTCATATATTCAGTCTCTGGGGAGGCTTCCTGATTCTTTCTGGATAACGCCTTTCCCAAGTGTCTCGCTCTTGGTGCGAAGGCGATTCTAGCACCCTGTCGTCAGTTGATTCATCAGCTTCCAATGCTATTGTTTCTGAGGTAGATGCGACCTGTACGTCGGGTTCCTCACCAGGTACGTATGGCCGAGACATGGGGTTGATGCATTCGCACCCGTACAACCAGATTTAGGAACAGCTTCTTTCCCAGGGCTGTCATCCTACTGAACTCCACAAATAAACACTAAAGCCTGCACATCTGCCAATGCACTTTATTATGGTCATATTTATGCTAATATACTGCAAGCCAAATGTATAAATGTATGTTGAATGTTTAAGTGTCCTAATCCAAATTGTACACTCTCGGGAGCTGCAAGCCTACATTTCGTTGTACTGCACTTGTGCACTAACAATGACAATAAAAGTTGATTTGATTTTGATTTGATTTGATTTGACTCGTTCCTGTGACTCTAGGATCTGGTCAGCATGGCGTCTCACAATGTTCTCCCCAACATCCACTGTGTACATTAGTGGCCCCTGCCGTGTGCATATTGTTCCTGGTTGCCATTTCTCTGTTCGGTAGTCGCGGGCTGTGGTGATTATTCCTTGATTAGTAAAAGTATTGTGATTCGTTGTTTGTTAACTGCCTTGGGATATGTGTTGTAATCTCATTGGTAGTTGATGATCACATGATGTGTTGTGGCTACCTTAAATTCAGTCCTTTTCTAGCTTTAGTTGGGACTGGATGTAGAAAGATATGCTGCCGATTTTAAAGTTAATAAAGCCTAACTTTGGAAGGCAAATCTATTCTTTATTTCAATTTATTAACTTTATGTTAGAATGGAGCGATATCTTCAACCAGAACGATTCAAGGCTGACCCCAATTCTGCTGGAGTGGATGATAAATGGAAACATTGGTATTGTACATTTAAAAACTTTTTGGGCGTGTTGGATCAAGAGGCTCTAAATAAGCTGAATATGCTGATCAACTACATTGACCCGGATGTATATAAATATATTTTGCACTGTAAAACTTATGAAGAGGCTACTTCTACATTGGAAAAGATTTTTGTTAAACCAAAGAATGAGGTATTTGCACGTCATCTTCTATCTGCCCGTAGGCAGCAGGTGGGAGAATCTTTGGATACTTATTTACAAGCACTTCGGTGCCTTAGTGTTGACTGTAATTATAAGGCTGTGACGGCTGAAGAATATAAGGACGAATCGGTACGGGATGCTTTTATTAATGGATTACTGTCTAGGTCAATTCGTCAGCGGTTGTTAGAAAATAAGACTCTGGATCTTAAAAGTGCTTTTGAGCAAGCTTCTACATTGGATATGGCTCAGAGAAGTTCGGATTCTTATGCTCTTTTTAATCGGCCTGCGACTATGGTTTCGGCAGTTTCGGATGAAAAGGAATTATGTGGACTTAATGGGAGTGGTTTACTAGATTTTGAAACAGTTTCTACTTCGGCGGCCGTTGCCTCTAGGATTCAGAAGTGTTATTTTTGTGGGAATATCCGGCACCCTCGTCTGAAGTGTCCTGCTCGGGAGGCTGTGTGTAGTAAATGCGGCAAGAGAGGTCATTATGCACGTGTGTGCAAATCATCAGGTTCAATTACCTTCCCTTCTCCTGGTGTGGGAGGGTTTTCCTCCACTACCTCTTCTGTGACTATTCAGCCTTTAGATAGGGCGCTTATTGCATCAATTTCTGCTGCATTTGCTCATGGCCTAAACAAAGCTATAGTTACGGCTCAAGTTAATGGGTTGGAAGTGAAGGCCCTTATAGATACGGGCAGTACTGAGAGTTTTATAAGTCTTCAGTTTGCGAAGGAGAAGCATTTGAAAATTTCGCCTGTTACGTATCAGGTGTGTATGGCTCAGACGACCCTTACTTCACAAATAGCTGGTTGTTGCTTTGTGAAAATGGTTCTTCTAGGTAATACGTATACTGATATACGCCTATCTGTTTTGCCTAATCTCTGTGCGGATATTTTGATTGGACATGATGTGCTTCAGTTACATGAGTCTCTTAGTCTTTCATTTGGAGGGACTAAGCCACCTTTATCTATTTGTGGATTAACCTCTTTATCTATTCCTCCATTATCACTTTTTTCCAATTTGATGTCGGATTGTAAGCCAATTGCTACCAAGTCAAGAAGATATAGTAGTCAGGATAGAGAATTTATTAATTCTGAAGTTCAACGTCTCTTATTGGAAGGAATCATTGAACCTAGTTGTTCGCCTTGGCGAGCACAGGTAGTTGTCACGACTAACGAGAGACACAAGAAACGAATGGTGATAGACTATTCCCAAACTATTAATAGGTATACTCAATTAGATGCGTACCCTTTGCCTAAGATTGATGAGCTTATCAATAAAGTATCTCAGTATAAAGTTTTTAGCACTATTGACTTAAAGAGTGCTTATCATCAGATTCCTATTGTTAAGAAGGATCAACCATATACGGCCTTTGAGGCTGGTGAAAAGCTGTATCAGTTTTGCCGAATACCATTTGGTGTTACTAATGGTGTTGCTTGTTTTCAACGGGCAATGGATGCTTTTATAAGTGATAACTCCCTCTCTGACACCTTTTCATACTTAGATGACATCACAGTGTGTGGCAAATCAAGGGTGGAGCATGATTCTAATTTAAAAAGATTCCGTCAAGCTGCGGAAAAAGTTGGTTTAACTTTTAACAAAGAGAAATGTGTCTTTTCGACTACTGAGGTAAATCTATTGGGGTATATTATTTCGGGAAATAAGATTAAACCAGATCCAGAACGTCTGCGACCATTGATCGATTTACCTTGTCCTACTAATTCTAAGGCTTTGCAACGAGTTGTTGGACTGTTTTCTTATTATTCTAATTGGATTGCAAATTTTTCATGGAAGATCCGGCCTCTTATTCGGGTTACGACATATCCTCTATCATGGGAGGCCAGGACATGTTTTGAGAATTTGAAAAAGGATATTTTAGGAGCAGTTGTGCATTCCATTGATGAGCAGGTTCCCTTTGTGATTGAGACGGATGCTTCGGATTTTGCAATTGGGGCTACTTTGAACCAAAATGGAAGACCTGTGGCCTTTTTCTCACGTACTTTGAATAATAGTGAAAAAAGACATTCCTCAATAGAAAAAGAGGCATACGCAATAGTAGAAGCATTGCGTAAATGGAGACATTATTTATCGGGGCGACATTTCACGTTGGTAACTGACCAAAAATCTGTGTCCTTTATGTTTGATGTTAAACATTTTGGAAAGATTAAAAATGATAAAATAATGAGATGGAGGATTGAGTTGGCATGTTACCATTTTGACATAGTTTATCGTCCGGGGAAGGATAATGTTGCTGCTGATGCACTGTCGCGGGCTTATTGTTCGGTGATTCACGGAGATACGCTTATTAATCTTCACAATGCCTTATGTCATCCTGGGGTTACGAGGATGATACACTTTGTACGCAGTAAGAACTTGCCTTTTTCGGTTGAAGACGTCAAGCGGATGACTTCATCATGTTCTATCTGTGCTCGGTGTAAACCGAATTTCTTTAAGCCTCAACGAGCTCATCTTATAAAGGCTACTTCTCCTTTTGAACGTTTGAGTGTTGATTTTAAGAGACCTCTTCCTTCAACTACTCAAAACCGATATATATTTACTGTTGTGGATGAGTTTTCAAGGTTCCCTTTTGCTTTTCCTTGTGCAGATGTATCAGCTGCTACAGTTATTAAATGTTTGACTCAACTTTTTGTCATCTTTGGGATGCCTGCGTATATCCATTCGGATCAGGGAAGTTCTTTTATGTCTTCCCAGTTGAAGGAATACCTTCAGAGTCGGGGAATTTCTACTAGTCGAACTACCCCGTATAATCCCCAGGGTAATGGACAGTGCGAACGATACAATGGGGTGATCTGGAAGGCAGTTATGTTGGCGTTGACATCCCGGAACCTTAAGAATACACAGTGGGAAATGGTACTGCCTGATGCCCTGCATTCCATTAGATCATTGCTTTCAACGGCTACTAATGTGACCCCCCATGAAAGGCTCTTTAACTATCCGCGGAGATCTACTACGGGATATTCGGTACCTTCATGGCTTACTATGCAGGGACCTGTGTTGCTTCGACGCCATGTTAGATTGTCAAAATATGACCCCTTGGTGGAGGAGGTGGAGCTGTTGGAGGCAAATTCCCAATATGCTCATATTCGATTCCAAGATGGGAAAGAAAGTACTGTTTCAATTAAAGACTTGGCTCCTTGTGGGGGCCAGCCCTCTTCTGAGGATAATAATAATGGTCATGATTCGGATAATGTGGATGCTGTTACAGATACTACGAATATTTCCAATCCGATTGCAGATAATCATACTTCTATTAGTCAGCCTTTGATAGATGTTTATGACCGTCCCAGTGCATCTTCTGATGCGATTTCTAATCCGGAAACCGTTGAGAATCGGGATATGGATAGCCTTCCTGTTGAAGATACTTCTGTGCCTTCTGGCGTGGGAGGGCAAGGAATTTCACCAAGGTTAAGAAGGTCGACACGAACAAGATATCCGGTCGACCGATTGAAAATGGACTTTTAAATTGATAGTAACGTTTTAAAAATTGTTGAAATATTATAGTATATTGTTTTAGTTGAGAGATACTTAATACTTATGCGTAATGTTATTATTTGTTGTTGTTCATTTAGTATTGTGTTATGTAAATAGTTTTATTCTCGTGCATAGTTTAGTTGTAAATAATTAATTGTAAATTGTAAAAGTTATTAGGTTAGAGTATATTTTAAAGGAGGGGTGAATGTGGTGATTATTCCTTGATTAGTAAAAGTATTGTGATTCGTTGTTTGTTAACTGCCTTGGGATATGTGTTGTAATCTCATTGGTAGTTGATGATCACATGATGTGTTGTGGCTACCTTAAATTCAGTCCTTTTCTAGCTTTAGTTGGGACTGGATGTAGAAAGATATGCTGCCGATTTTAAAGTTAATAAAGCCTAACTTTGGAAGGCAAATCTATTCTTTATTTCACGGGCCAAGACTGGTTGCCCTACATTGAAGCTCCTTGTCGGCTTCTCATTGATGTGCTGGAATTGCTTACTCTCAACATCTATTCGTACATTTGGTCTGAGCAAATCCAGACGAGATCTCAACCTTCGGTTAAAGAACATCATGGCCGGGGCCTGGTTGGTGACTGCATGTGTCGCATTTCTGTAGGCTAACAGGAAATTGTCCACCTTATGCTGCAGTGGAATGTCGTCATCGCACATGGCCTTTACTGCTTTTTTAAAGGTTTGTACGAACCTCTCAGCCAATCCATTTGTGGCTGGATGATATGGGGCGGATGTGTAATGCCTTACCCCATTCCTTTTCATAAATCTTCGAAACTCTTCGGACACAAACTGTGGTCCGTTATCAGAGCAAATCTGCTCTGGCAAGCCGTTCCTGGCAAATATGGTCCGTAGGACTGCAATAGTTTTCTCCGTGGTGGTAGAGGACATTTTGATCACCTCAGGCCATTTCGAGTGCGCATCCACGGCTATTAAAAACATTGAGTCCATGAATGGACCAGCAAAATCAATATGCACCCGTTGCCATGGAAATGAGGGCCACTCCCATGGGTGTAGAGGGGCATGTGGTGGTGCATTTTGGACCTTCTGGCATCCTGAGCAGCTCTTTGTCAGGTCCTCGATTTGCTGATCGATCCCCGGCCACCACACATAAGCCCTAGCAAGGCTTTTCATTTTCACCCCTCCCAGATGACCTTCGTGAAGCTCATTGAGCACTCTCTCCCTTAACTTGGGTGGAATTACCACTCGGGATCCACACATCAAGGTCCCCTGGCATACTGACAGCTGCTCTCTTCTGGATGAGAATGCTGGCAACAGTGAGTCGCCATGTGCTGGCCATCCCATCACCGTCAAATCATATACCCGAGACAGTGTCGGGTCATTTCGGGTCTCCTTCTCTATACCAGCGTTAGTTACTGGCAAGCATTCAATTATAGTCGAATGAAATATTTCGACAGGATCCACTGCTGGTGCTTCCTCCGCAGTAGGCAGTGGCAGGCGTGATAGCCCATCAGCGTTTCCATGCTGTTTCGTGCCCTTATACTCGATTTCCATATTGGTGCACCCCTAGAAAAAGGGACCATCTTTGTAGCCGTTGCGCAGTCATCACCGGAACGCCCTTCTTTGGATTAAAGATGGAGACAAGTGGTTGGTGGTCAGTCAGCAAGGTGAACTTCTGCCCGTGCAGATAGTGATTGAACTTTTTCACTCCCCACACTAGGCTGAGGGCCTCCCTGTCAATCTGGGCGTAGTTACGCTCGGCTGAGGTTAGCGACCGAGACGCAAAGGCTACTGGCCTCTCCGAGCCGTCTGGGAATTTGTGCGACAGCACCGCTCCAATGCCATAGGGTGATGCATCACATGCCAACCGAATTGGTAGTGCTGGGTTGAAATGAGCCAACACCTCTTTTGATGTGATCAATGCTTTGCTCTTCTGGAAAGCTCATTTACATTCGTCACTCCACTTCCATGGTACCCCCGTTTGCAGTAGGGTGTTCAGTGGGTGTAGTACGGTAGACAAATTCGGCAAGAACTTATGGTAGTAGTTCACCAGCCCGAGGAACGACCTCAGTTGTGACACATTTTCCGGTGCTGGAGCCTTGACTACTGCCTCAATCTTTTCAGGGGACTTATGTAACCCCTCTTTATCAATAACGTGGCCACAATACGAGATCTGCTTCTGGAAAAACTCGCATTTGTGGCGATTAGCTCGGAGCCCATATTCCTTCAATCTAGTGAGCACCTGCTCCAGGTTGGCGAGGTGATCACTGTCATTTTCGCCCGTGACCAGGATGTCGTCCAAATAACACTGGAATCCCTTGCAGGACTTGTTCCATTGCCCTTTGCCAAATAGCCGGAGCTGATGCTACCCCGAACACCAGCCGGTTGTATTGGTCGAGATCTTTATGAGTGTTGATCGTGAGGTATTGTTTCGAGGCTTCTTCTACCTCCATTTGCAGGTACGCCTGGGCCAGATCAATCTTAGTGAAACGTTTCCCTCCAGATAGCGAGGCAAAAATATCTTCAATCCGCGGAAGCGGATATTGTACAGTGTGAAAGACTGGGTTCACTGTCACCTTAAAGTCCCCACAGATGCGAACCTTCTTTGGTTCCCCAGGCGTATTACTCAACGACCTCTTCATTACAGGAACGATGGGTGTAGCCCACTCGCTCCAGTCCACTTTGGACAGTACTCCTGAACGTTCCAAACCTTCCAGCTCTGCTTCGACGGCTGGGCGGATCGCATAAGGTACCGGTCTGGCTTTAAAAAACTTTGGGCTTGCATTTTCCTCTACTTTGATCGTCGCTGTTATGCCTTTTAGTGTTCCGAGTCCCTGCTGGAACACTTCTTGTGCGTCAGTTAGCATTTTTGACAGTCGTCCAGGTGTGACGTCGTCATCCTTTTTGGCATCTACAGTCAGTGCTTGTATGGAATGCCAATCTAGCTGTATCTTCCGGATCCATTCACGTCCTAGTAGTGGTGGTCCTCCATCTGGCAATACATATAGGTCCATTTTTGGTATTTCCTTGCCGTTATATATAACGTTCACCCTTATTTCTCAATTGGGGTAGACTTTTTGCCCCGTGTACGTCTTCAAGACAATCTTTGTATCTCTCAAGGGTATATGTGAGAATAACCGCTTGTAGTCCCTACAGTTTATGACTGGTGGGCTGATCCTGTGTCCAATTCCATTTTCACTTGGACTCCTGCTATCTTGAGCATGACCCAGATAGTTTGGTGATCCTCCGTTTTGATCACATTATGTAGTTTCAGACAACCCAGCTCCTTGCTTCCGGAGTCTGTATCACTTTTCTGTTCGTCTGAACTACTCTCCGTCACCTTATGTACCTTCTTGTACTTCTCCTGTGGAGATTTCTTGCTGCTGGTTTTCTTTCCCGACCTGCAGACTCTTGCTATGTGTCCTACTTTTCCACACTGTCTGCACACTTTGTCCTTGAACCAGCAATCATTATGGTCGTGTGTTGTTCTGCCACAGTGATAGCACTTCACTGTTCCATGTGACATTTAATTTGTGCCATATTCTTGCGGTCTCCGTTGTATCTCTGCAGCGCCCCGTGCTGCTGCTTCGTGTGATTCTGCCATGCTGAAAGCCTTGTCCAGCGTAAGATCCTTTTCTGATAGAAGCTGTTTCTGGGTTCCTTCACTTTGAAGCCCACACACAAACTTGTCCTTTAAAGTATCTGCTAGTCCAGTTCCAAACTGGCAGTGTTTCAATAGCTTGCGCAGTTCCATTAAATACTCAGCATTACTTTCATCTTTATGCTGGTTCTGTCGTGTATGTACCTTTAAGAGACAACTACTTTTACAGCTCCTGTATACTGTAGTACCGGCAATGACCACACCTGTATATAAGCCCTGAGCAGGCATCTGTACTGTTAGTTTTTAGACTACCCTCATCCGTAAACACCTGTTGATTGTTGATCTGCAGTCTCCGTCTATTTATTGAAGAACACCAAACCTTAAGATTCACGGATTTAATAGTGGCGACAAGGTCGATTCGAACCTGCCTGCAACTCTGCATTTCATCCCAAGGATTCACTCCTGGAGGACAGTGGAAGAAAGTCAAGGTCAGAAGCACGGGCGTCGACCACGAGCAACCGCCCAGTCATCCGGCAGAGAGTGAGCATCGCAGGGGAGGCTGTTGAGAGCTGGGCTTGGTTCTCCAGCCACGACGATCCAGCAACAGGCTGGCAACAGGTACAGCGCAGACCCTTCCTGGACAGCGGTGGCTGGAGCCGACCGACGGCACAGAAAAGGCACAGCAGCGTCGACGGGGTAAGAGAGAGGGTAAAGCGCACAGGGCGCAGCCGGGGGTTGAAGACCAAACGGCATCGACGGAAAACAAAAAGAGAGAGAGGGTAAAGCACAGCCGGGGTTCAGGACTGAGCGGCGGCAACGAGAGAGGTGCACAGGAAAATGCGCAGAGCGCAGCCAGGGCTCAAGGGCTGAGCAGCGTCCGCGGGGGAAGAAAGGAAGTGCGGGAGACGCCATTTGAGCCGCGGAGAAGAAGGGAGAGCGCGGGAGAGACCATTTTTGAAGCCACAGCGGAGAAGAAGGGCGAGCGTGGGAAGAAAGGGAAGCGCGGGAGATGCCATTTTAGCCAGTCTAACCACACCCAGGGATGCCGAAGAGTGGCAGTGTCACAGCGTTCGACAATGAAGTCGAAGATTGGGCGACATATGTGGAACGCATTGAGGTGTACTGCAAGGCGAATGAAGTGCCAGAAGCCAGGAAAGCACTGGTTTTGTTGAATTCCATGGGTGCAAAAACGTATGGCTTACTGCGAAACCTAATAACCCCAGAGAAGCCAGTGGATAAGGATTTCGAAAACATAGTGGAAATCCTACAGGACCACTTAAACCCCACACCGCTGCTGATAGCAGAAAGATTTAAGTTTCACAAAAGGAACCAGCATAAAGACGAAAGTAATGCTGAGTATTTAATGGAACTGCGCAAGCTATCGAAACACTGCCAGTTTGGAATGGGACTAGCAGATACGTTAAGGGACAAGTTTGTGTGTGGGCTTCAAAGCGAAGGAACCCAGAAACGGCTTCTCCCAGAAAAGGATCTTACGCTGGACAAGGCTTTCAGCATGGCAGTATCACACGAAGCAGCCGCACGGAGCGCTGCAGAGATACAGCGGAGACCGCAAGAATATGGCACCAATGAAATGTCATATGGAGCAGGGAAGTGTTATCGCTGCGGCAGAACAACACACGACCAGAAGGATTGTTGGTTCAAGGACCAAGTGTGCAGACAGTGTGGAAAAGCAGGACACATAGCGAGAGTCTGCAGGTCGGGGAAGAAAACCAGCAGCAAGAAATCTCCACAGGAGAAGTACAAAAAGGTACATAAGGTGACGGAGAGTAGTTCAGACGAACAGAAAAGTGATACAGACTCCGGAAGCAAGGAGCTGGGTTTTCTGAAACTACATAATGTAATCAAAATGGAGGATCACCAGACTATCTGGGTCACGCTCAAGATAGACGGAGTCCAAGTGAAAATGGAATTGGACACAGGATCAGCCCTAACAGTCATAAACCGAAGGGAATACAAGCGGCTATTCTCACATATACCCTTGAGAGCTACAGAGATTGTCTTGAAGACGGACACGGGGCAAAAAGTCTACCCCAAAGGAAAAATAAGGGTGAACGTGATATACAACGGCCAGGAAATACCAAAAATGGACCTATTTGTATTGCCAGATGGAGGACCACCACTACTAGGACGTGAATGGATCCGGAAGATACAATTAGTTTGGCATTCCATACAGGCACTGACGGTAGAGGCCAAAAAGGATGACGACGTCACACCTGGACGACTGTCAAAAATGCTAACTGACGCACAAGAAGTGTTCCAGGAGGGACTCGGAACGCTAAAAGGCATAACAGCGATGAATAAAATAGAGGAAAATGCAAGCCCAAAGTTTTTTTAAGGCCAGACCGGTGCCTTATGCGATCCGCCCAGCCGTCGAAGCAGAGCTGGAAGGTTTGGAACGTTCAGGAGTACTGTCCAAAGTGGACTGGAGCGAGTGGGCTACACCCATCGTTCCTGTAATGAAGAGGTCGTTGAGTAATACGCCTGGGGAACCAAAGAAGGTTCGCATCTGTGGGGTCTTTAAGGTGACAGTGAACCCAGTCCTTCACACGGTACAATATCCGCTTCCGCGGATTGAAGATATCTTCGCATCACTATCTGGAGGAAAACGCTTCACTAAGATTGATCTGGCCCAGGCATACCTGCAAATGGAGGTCGAAGAAGCCTCGAAACAATACCTCACGATCAACACTCACAAAGGTCTCTACCAATACAAACGGCTGGTGTTCGGGGTAGCATCAGCTCCGGCTATTTGGCAAAGGGCAATGGATCAAGTCCTGCAAGGGATTCCAGGGACCCAGTGTTATTTGGACGACATCCTGGTCACGGGCAAAAATGACAGTGATCACCTCGCCAACCTGGAGCAGGTGCTCACTAGATTGAAGGGATATGGGCTACGAGCTAATCGCCACAAATGCGAGTTTTTCCAGAAGCAGATCTCGTATTGTGGCCACGTTATTGATGAAGAGGGGTTACATAAGTCCCCTGAAAAGATTGAGGCAGTAGTCAAGGTTCCAGCACCAGAAAATGTGTCACAATTGAGGTTGTTCCTCGGGCTGGTGAACTACTACCATAAGTTCTTACCAAATTTGTCTACAGTATTACACCCACTGAACACCCTACTGCAGACGGGGGTACCATGGAAGTGGAATGACGAATGTAAATGAGCTTTCCAGAAGTGCAAAGAATTGATGACATCAAAAGAGGTGTTGGCCCATTTCAACCCAGCACTACCAATTCGGTTGGCGTGTGATGCATCACCCTATGGTATTGGAGCGGTGCTGTCGCACAAATTCCCAGACGGGTTGGAGAGGCCAGTCGCCTTTGCGTCTCGGTCACTAACCTCAGCCGAGCGCAACTACGCCCAGATTGACAGGGAGGCCCTCAGCCTAGCAAGGGGAGTAAAAAAGTTCAACCACTATCTGCACGGGCAGAAGTTCACCTTGCTGACTGACCACCAACCACTTGTCTCCATCTTTAATCCAAAGAAGGGCGTTCCGGTGATGACTGCGCAACGGCTACAAAGATGGTCCCTTTTTCTAGGGGTGAACCAATATGAAATAGAGTATAAGGGCACGAAACAGCATGGAAACGCTGATGGGCTATCACGCCTGCCACTGCCTACTGCGGAGGAAGCACCAGCAGTGGACCCTGTCGAAATATTTTATTCGTCGATAATTGAACGCTTGCCAGTAACTAACGCGGATATAGAGAAGGAGACCCGAAATGATCCGACACTTCTCGGGTATATGATTTGACGGTGAAGGGATGGCCAACACATGGCGACTCACTGTTGCCAGCACTCTCATCCAGAAGAGAACAGCTGTCAGTATGCCAGGGGACCTTGATGTGTGGATCCCGAGTGGTAATTCCACCCAAGTTAAGGGAGAGAGTGCTCAATGAGCTTCACGAAGGCCATCTGGGAGGGGTGAAAATGAAAAGCCTTGCTAGGGCTTATGTGTGGTGGCCGGGAATCGATCAACAAATCGAGGACCTAACAAAGAGCTGCTCAGGATGCCAGAAGGTCCAAAATGCACCACCACATGCCCCTCTACACCCATGGGAGTGGCCCTCCTATCCATGGCAATGGGTGCATATTGATTTTGCTGGTCCATTCATGGACTCAATGTTCTTAATAGCAGTGGATGCACACTCGAAATGGCGTGAGGTGATCAAAATGTCCTCCACCACTATGGAGAAAACTATTGCAGTCCTACGGACCATATTTGCCAGGAACGGCTTGCCAGAGCAGATTTGCTCTGATACTGGACCACAGTTTGTGTCCGAAGAGTTTCGGAAATTTATGAGAAGGAATGGGGTAAGGCATTACACATCCGCCCCGTATCATCCAGCCACAAATGGATTGGCTGAGAGGTTCGTACAAACCTTTAAAAAGGCAGTAAGGGCCATGTGCGATGACGACATTCCACTGCAGCATAAGGTGGACAATTTCCTGTTAGCCTACAGAAATGCGACACATGCAGTTACCAACCAGACCCCGGCCATGATGTTCTTTAACCGAAGGTTGAGATCTCGTCTGGATTTGCTCAGACCAAATGTGCGAAGAAATGTTGAGAATAAGCAATTCCAGCACATCAATGAGAAGCCGACAAGGAGCTTCAATGTAGGACAACCAGTCTTGGCCCGCGACTACCGAACAGAGAAATGGCAACCAGGAACGATATGCACACGGCAGGGGCCACTAATGTACACAGTGGATGTTGGGGAGAACATTGTGAGACGCCATGTCGACCAGATCCTAGCGTCACAGGAACGAGTCAACCCCATGTCTCGCGTACCTGGTGATGAACCCGACATACTGGTAGCATCTACCCCAGAAACAGTAGCATCGGAAACTGATGAACTAACCGACGACAGGGGACCAGAATCGCCTCCGCACCAAGAACAAGACACTCAGGAAAGGCGCTATCCAGAAAGGATCAGGAAGCCGCCCCAAAGATTGAATCTATAAATGGACTATTTCAGTTAATGTGCATGTTAAAAGTGTTAACTGTTATTTGAATGTTATGGTACTGTTAATCTAAAAGGGGAGGAATTGTAGTGTATGTACCTTTAAGAGAGAACTACTTTTACAGCTCCTGTATACTGTAGTACCGGCAGTGACCACACCTGTATATAAGCCCTGAGCAGGCATCTGTACTGTTAGTTTTTAGACTACCCTCATCCAGTAAACACCTGTTGATTGTTGATCTGCAGTCTCCGTCTATTTATTGAAGAACACCATACCTTAAGATTCACGGATTTAATAGGTTCCTTTTGTGAAACTTAAATCTTTCTGCTATCAGCAGCGGTGTGGGGTTTAAGTGGTCCTGTAGGATTGACACTATGTTTTCAAAATCCTTTTCTACTGACTTCTCTGGGGTTACTAGGTTTCGTAGTAAGCCATACGTTTTTGCACCCATTGAATTCAACAATACCAGCGCTTTCTTGTCATCTGGCACTTCATTCGCCTTGCAGTATACTTCTATGCGTTCGACATATGTCGTCCAATCTTCGACTTCATTGTCGAACGCTGTGATACTGCCACTCTTCGGCATTTTTGGGTGTGGTTAGACTGGCTTAAAATGGCGTCTCCCGCGCTTTCCTTTCTTCCCCGCTGCGGCTTAAAGTGGCGTCTCCTGCGCTTTCCTTTCTTCCCCACTGCGGCTTAAAATGGCGTCTCCCGCACTGCTGCCAACGCCGCTCTCGGCGGTCCTCGTGGCAAATGGTGACGCCCTGTGGGTTTCGTGCGCTGCTCCTGCGCTGCTGCCAATGCCGCTCTCTGCGGTCCTCGTGGCAATGGCAGCGCCTCGCGTTTTCCTGCGCGCCTCTCTCCCCCGTTGACGCTGCTCGGCCCTTGAACACCGGCTGCGCTCTGCTCTCTCTCGTCCTTCTCCCCGTTGACGCCACTTGGTCCTGAACACCGGCTGCGCCCTGTGCGCTCTGCCCTCTCTCTCTCCCCCGTCGATGCTGCTTGGCCTTTTTCTGTGCCGCTCGGTCGGGCTCTAGCCGCCGCTGTCCGGGAAGGGTCTGCGCAGTACCTGTTGCCAGCCCGTTTCGCTGGACCACCGTGACTGGAAAGCCAAGCCTGGCTCTCGACAGCCTCCCCTGCGATGCTCAAATCTCCGCTGGATGACTGGGTGGTTGCCTGTGGTCGACGCCCGTGCTTCTGGACTCAACCTCCTTCCACTGTTTTCCAGGAGCGAATCCCTGGGAGGTGATGCAGAGTTGCAGGTAGGTTCGAATCTGTGTCGTCACCAATGTTATATCCGTGTATCTTAATGTTGTGTCCTTCAATAATCAGACAACAGACTGCAGGGAACGATTCAACAGGTGTTTACTGAATGAGGGTTACTCTAGAACTAACTGTACAGATCACTACTCAGGGTTTATATACAGGTGTGGTCACTGCTGGTACTACAGTATACAGGAGCTGTAAAAAGTAGTTCTCTCCCTTAAGGTATATATACATATTACATACATTACAGTCAACTGCCCTAATTTATCCTTATGTGGCTCGTTGTCAATTTTTTTGTCTTAAAATACTCCTGTGTAGCGCCTTGGGATATTTTACTATGTTAAAGGCGATATATAAATAAAAGTTGTTGTTGTCGCAGGATTAATGCATCTTGGCTGCTGCCAGGATAGCAGGCATTGACGGCGAGGATGCGCTGTCTGTGGTCGCACACCAACTGAACGTACAGAGAGTGGTAGCCTTTGCGGTTACGGAACAATTCTGCATTGTGATGAGGTGTCCGCAATTCCACATGGGTGCAGTCAATGGCGCCCTGAACCATGGGTGTAGTGTATGTACCTTTAAGGGGAGAACTACTTTTTACAGCTCCTGTATACTGTAGTACCGGCAGTGACCACACCTGTATATAAACCCTGAGTAGGGATCTGTACTTTTAGTTTTACAGTAACCCTCATCCAGTAAACACCTGTTGATTGTTCCTCTGCAGTCTCTGTTGATTTATTGAAGGACACCATACATCTAAATACACGGATTTAACATTGGCGACGAGGCGATTCGAACCTACCTGCAACTCTGCAGAAGAAGGCCGATTCCATCAGTGCGGGCGTCGACCATCCAGAGAGGACTTGAGCATCGCAGAGGAGGCTGCGGAGAGCTGGGCTTGGTACTCCAGTCGCGACGATCCAGCACAGCGGGCTGGCAGCAGGTACGGCGCAGACCCTTCCCGGGCGGCGGCGGTTGGTGCCGACCGACGGCACAGAAAAAGGCCGAGCAGCGTTGACAGGGCAAGAGAGAGGGTAAAGCGCACAGGGCGCAGCCGGGGTTGAAGACCGAGCGACGTCGACGGGAAAAAAAAGAGAGAGAGGGTAAAGTGCACAGGGCGCAGCCGGGGTTCAGGACCAAGCGGCGTCAACGAGAGTGGCGTGCAGGAAAACACGCAGAGCACGGCCGGTGTTCAAGGGCTGAGCAGCGTCCGCGGGGGAAGAAAGGAAGCGCGGGAGACGCCATTTGAGCCGCAGCGGAGAAGAAGGGAGAGCGCGGGAGACGCCATTTTTGAGCCGCAGCGGAGAAGAAGGGAGAGTGCGGGAGATGCCATTTTTAGCCAGTCTAACCACACCCAGGGATTCCGAAGATTGGCAGTGTCACAGCGTTCGACAATGAAGTCAAAGATTGGGCGACATATATAGAACGCATAGAAGTGTACTGCAAGGCGAATGAAGTGCCAGATGCCAGGAAAGCACTGGTATTGTTGAATTCCATGGGTGCAAAAACGTACGGCTTACTGCGAAACCTAGTAACCCCAGAGAAGCCAGTGGAAAAGGATTTTGAAAGCATAGTGTCAATCCTACAGGACCACTTAAACCCCACACCGCTGCTGATAGCAGAAAGATTTAAGTTTCATAAAAGGAACCAGCATAAAGACGAAAGTAATGCTGAGTATTTAACGGAACTGCGCAAGCTATCGAAACAGTGCCAGTTTGGAACGGGACTAGCAGATACTTTAAGGGACAAGTTTGTGTGTGGGCTTCAAAGTGAAGGAACCCAGAAACAGCTTCTATCAGAAAAGGATCTTACACTGGACAAGGCTTTCAGCATGGCAGTATCACACGAAGCAGCCGCACGGGGCGCTGCAGAGATACAACGGAGACTGCAAGAATATGGCACAAATGAAATGTCATGTGGAGCAGTGAAATGTTATCGCTGCGGCAGAACAACACACGACTATAATGATTGCTGGTTCAAGGACCAAGTGTGCAGACAGTGTGGAAAAGTAGGACACATAGCAAAAGTCTGCAGGTCGGGAAAGAAAACCAGCAGCAAGAAATCTCCACAGGAGAAGTACAAAACGTACATAAGGTGACGGAGAGTAGTTCAGACGAACAGAAAAGTGATACAGACTCCGGAAGCAAGGAGCTGGGTTGTCTGAAACTACATAATGTAATCAAAATGGAGGATCACCAAACTATCTGGGTCACGCTCAAGATAGACGGAGTCCAAGTGAAAATGGAATTGGACACAGGATCAGCCCTAACAGTCATAAACCGAAGGGACTACAAGCGGCTATTCTCACATATACTCTTGAGAGATACAGAGATTGGCTTGAAGACGTACACGGGGCAAAAAGTCTACCCCAAAGGAAAAATAAGGGTGAACGTGATACAACGGCAAGGAAACACCAAAAATGGACCGATATGTATTGCCAGATGGAGGACCACCACTACTAGGACGTGAATGGATCCGGAAGATACAGTTAGATTGGCATTCCATACAAGCACTGACGGTAGATGCCAAAAAGGATGATGACGTCACACCTGGATGACTGTCAAAAATGCTAACTGACGCACAAGAAGTGTTCCAGGAGGGACTCAGAACACTAAAAGGCATAACAGCGACGATCAAAATAGAGGAAAATGCAAGCCCAAAGTTTTTTAAGGCCAGACCGGTGCCTTATGCGATCCGCTCAGCCGTCGAAGCAGAGCTGGAAGGGTTGGAACATTCTGGAGTACTGTCCAAAGTGGACTGGAGCGAGTGGGCTACACCCATCGTTCCTGTAATGAAGAGGTCGTTGAGTAATACGCCTGGGGAACCAAAGAAGGTTCGCATCTGTGGGGACTTTAAGGTGACAGTGAACCCAGTCCTTCACACGGTACAATATCCGCTTCCGCGGATTGAAGATATTTTCACCTCGCTATCTGGAGGAAAACGCTTCACTAAGATTGATCTGGCCCAGGCGTACCTGCAAATGGAGGTAGAATTAGCCTTGAAACAGTACTTCACGATCAACATTCACAAAGGTCTCTACCAATACAACCAGCTGGTGTTCGGGGTAGCATCAGCTCCGGCTATTTGGCAAAGGGCAATGGATCAAGTCCTGCAAGGGATTCCAGGGACCCAGTGTTATTTGGACGACATCCTGGTCACGGGCGAAAATGACAGTGATCACCTCGCCAACCTGGAGCAGGTGCTCACTAGATTGAAGGAATATGGGCTCCGAGCTAATCGCCACAAATGCGAGTTTCTCCAGAAGCAGATCTCGTATTGTGGCCACGTTATTGATGAAGAGGGGTTACATAAGTCCCCTGAAAAGATTGAGGCAGTAGTCAAGGCTCCAGCACCGGAAAATGTGTCACAACTGAGGTCGTTCCTCGGGCTGGTGAATTACTACCATAAGTTCTTGCCGAATTTGTCCACAGTACTACACCCACTGAACACCCTACTGCAAACGGGGGTACCATGGAAGTGGAATGACGAATGTAAATGAGCTTTCCAGAAGTGCAAAGAATTGATGACATCAAAAGAGGTGTTGGCTCATTTCAACCCAGCACTGCCAATTTGGTTGGCGTGTGATGCATCACCCTATGGTATTGGTGCGGTGCTGTCGCACAAATTCCCGTACGGCTTGGAGAGGCCAGTAGCCTTTGCGTCTCGGTCACTAACCTCAGCCGAGCGTAACTACACCCAGATTGACAGGGAGGCCCTCAGCCTAGTGTGGGGAGTAAAAAAGTTCAACCACTATCTGCACGGGCAGAAGTTCACCTTGCTGACTGACCACCAACCACTTGTCTCCATCTTTAATCCAAAGAAGGGCGTTCCGGTGATGACTGCGCAACGGCTACAAAGATGGTCCCTTTTTCTAGGGGCGAACCAATATGAAATAGAGTATAAGGGCACGAAACAGCATGGAAACGCTGATGAGCTATCACGCCTGCCACTGCCTACTGCGGAGGAAGCACCAGCAGTGGACCCTGTCGAAATATTTTATTCGACTATAATTGAACGCTTGCCAGTAACTAACACGGATACAGAGAAGGAGACCCGAAATAACCTGACACTGTCTCGGGTATATGATTTGACGGTGAAGGGATGGCCAACACATGGCGACTCACTGTTGCCAGCATTCTCATCCAGAAGAGAACAGCTGTCAGTATGCCAGGGGACCTTGATGTGTGGATCCCGAGTGGTAATTCCACCCAAGTTAAGGGAGAGAGTGCTCAATGAGCTTCATGAAGGTCATCTGGGAGGGGTGAAAATGAAAAGCCTTGCTAGGGCTTATGTGTGGTGGCCGGGGATCGATCAGCAAATCGAGGACCTGACAAAGAGCTGCTCAGGATGCCAGAAGGTCCAAAATGCACCACCACATGCCCCTCTACACCCATGGGAGTGGCCCTCCTCTCCATGGCAACGGGTGCATATTGATTTTGTTGGTCCATTCATGGACTCAATGTTCTTAATAGCCGTGAATGCGCACTCGAAATGGGCTGAGGTGATCAAAATGTTCTCCACCACCACAGAGAAAACGATTGCAGTCCTACATAAGAACATAAGAACATAAGAAATAGGAGCAGGAGTAGGCTAATCCGCCCCTCGAGCCTGCTCCGCCATTCAATAAGATCATGGCTGATCTGATCCTAACCGCCAATCCACTATCACAGAACCATCTCCTGAATCTAACAGAATTAGACACACGAAATAGGAGCAGGATCAGGCTACACGGCCCCTGGGCCCGCTCCGCTACCCACAGGGCCATGACCGATCCGAACCTCGACTCATGTCCAAATTCCTGCCCGCTCCCCGTAACCCTTAATTCCCTTTACTTCTAGGAAACTGTCTATTTCTGTTTTAAATTGATGTAAAAGCTTCTACAGCTTTTTGGGGCAGCATATTCCATGGACCTACCACCCTCTGAGTGAAGTAGTTCCTCCTCATCTCAGTTTTGAAAGAGCAGCCCCTTATTCTAAGACTATGCCCCCTAGTTCTAGTTTCACCCAACATCGGGAACATCTTCCCCGCATCCACCCGATCCAACCCCTTCACAATCTTATATGTTTCAATAAGATCGCCTCTCATTCTTCTGAACTCTAATGAGTAGAGTCCCAATCTACTCAACCTCTCCTCATATGTCCATCCCCTCATCCCCGGGATTAACCGAGTGAACCTTCTTTGTACTGACTCGAGAGCAAGTATGCCCTTTCTTAAGTATGGACACCAAAACTGTACGCAGTATTCCAGGTGCGGACTGTGCGTCGGCGGGAATCTCGAGCGGCAGCAGCGGGGCTATAAAAGTCCCAGAGACCAGGTAAGGCCTCAGTGTGTCGGCGGGTGTTTCAGCGGCAGCAGCGGGGCTATAAAAGTCCCAGAGACCAGGTAAGGCCTCAGTGCGTCGGCGGGAATCTCGAGCGGCAGCAGCGGGGCTATAAAAGTCCCAGAGACCAGGTAAGGCCTCAGTGCGTCGCCGGGAATTTCGAGCGGCAGCAGCGAGGCTATAAAAGTCCCAGAGACCAGGTAAGGCCTCAGTGCGTCGGTGGGAATTCAGCGGCAGCAGCGGGGCTATAAAAGTCCCAGAGACCAGGTAAGGCCTCAGTGCGTCGGCGGGAATCTCGAGCGGCAGCAGCGGGGCTATAAAAGTCCCAGAGACCAGGTAAGGCCTCAGTGCGTCGGCGGGAATCTCGAGCAGCAGCAGCGGGGCTATAAAAGTCCCAGAGGGCAGGTAAGGCCTCAGTGCGTCGGCGGGTGTTTCAGCGGCAGCAGCGGGGCTATAAAAGTCCCAGAGACCAGGTAAGGCCTCAGTGCGTCGGCGGGTGTTTCAGCGGCAGCAGCGGGGCTATAAAAGTCCCAGAGACCAGGTAAGGCCTCAGTGTGTCGGCGGGAATCTCGAGCGGCAGCAGCGGGGCTATAAAAGTCCCAGAGACCAGGTAAGGCCTCAGTGCGTCGGCGGGAATCTCGAGCGGCAGCAGCGGGGCTATAAAAGTCCCAGAGACCAGGTAAGGCCTCAGTGCGTCGGTGGGAATTCAGTGGCAGCAGCGGGGCTATAAAAGTCCCAGAGACCAGGTAAGGCCTCAGAGTGTCGGCGGGTGTTTCAGCGGCAGCAGTGGGGCTATAAAAGTCCCAGAGACCAGGTAAGGCCTCAGTGCGTCGGCGGGTGTTTCAGCGGCAGCAGCGGGGCTATAAATGTCCCAGAGACCAGGTAAGGCCTCAGTGCGTCGGCGGGTGTTTCAGCGGCAGCAGCGGGGCTATAAAAGTCCCAGAGACCAGGTAAGGCCTCAGTGCGTCGGCGGGTGTTTCAGCGGCAGCAGCGGGGCTATAAAAGTCCCAGAGACCAGGTAAGGCCTCAGTGCGCTGGCGGGTGTTTCAGCGGGGCTATAAAAGTCCCAGAGACCAGGTAAGGCCTACCAGTCTCCAGTCTGGGAACTCGGAGGGAAGGAGAGAGGTAAAAAGTAATCCAAGTGTGACGTCACCAGAAAGCGGGTAAGTGATTGGTTGGTACGTATTTCTCCCTTTTTAAGCTTAAATCTCTTTGGTTTATAGTTTCTAAGGTGTGATATTCACCATCTAGAATCGGGGCAGAGGGTATTTAAGAATAATATTAAGAAATTTAATTAATTACATAGAATGGGAGATCAGGTGGTGTGTTGCTGCTGCAATATGTGGGAGCTGGTGAACACCATTGATGCTCACGGTGATCACATTTGCAGTAAGTGTTGGCTGCTCGAGGAACTCCGGCTCCGTGTTGAAGAGCTGGAGTCCGAGCTTCAAACACTGAGACACATCAGGGAGGGGGAGAGTTAACTGGACTCTGTGTATCACGAGGTATTCACACCAATTAGATTAATTAATTCAGATGTAGTCCGTGGCCAGAGTCAGGATGGTGTGACTGGAAGTGAGGCAGGTACGGGGGTCCAGGAGGTAGTGTTGGAGGAGCCGCAGCCCTTGCACTTGTCCAACAGGTTCGAGGCTCTTGCTCCCTGTGAGGATGGGAACAGGGACTGCGGGGAGGATGAGCAACCTGACCACAGCACCATGGAGCAGGGGGCCATTCAAGTGGGGGGAGTTAAAAGAAATGTTGTAGTGGTAGGGGATAGTATCGTTAGGGGGATAGATAGAGTTCTTTGCAGCCGAGAGCGAGAGTCCCGAAGGCTGTGTTGCCTGCCCGGTGCCAGGGTTAAGGACATCTCCTCTGGACTGGAGAGAAACTTGGAGTGGGAGGGGGAGGATCCAGTTGTCGTGGTCCATGTTGGTGCCAACGACATAGATAGGACAAGGAAGGAGGTTCTGCTGAGGGAGTTTGAGCAGCTAGGGGCCAAATTAAAAAGCAGAACCACAAGGGTAATAATCTCTGGATTATTACCTGAGCCACGAGCGAATTTGGCTAGGACAAATAAAATTAGAGAGTTAATGCGTGGCTCAAAGACTGGTGTGGGAGAAATGGGTTTTGCTTCCTGGGACACTGGCACCAGTACTGGGGCAGGAGGGAGCTGTTCCGTTGGGATGGGCTTCACTTGGCCAGTGCTGGGACTAGAGTCCTGGCGGATCATATAACTAGGGCTGTAGAGAGGGCTTTAAACTAACTAGTGGGGGGGAGGTTCCTAGAGAGCAAATAATAAAAATGACAACAGAGAAGGTCATAGACTTAGGTAGCAGTGGGGAAATTAAAAACCAGAGCGCGTCAGGAAGGGGCAGAAGGTATGGAGTAAAAGGTAAAGTAATAAAAAGGGCAAAAGCAGGAACTAAGTGTCACAAAACATATTTGAAAGTTCTCTATCTGAATGCACGTAGCATTCGTAACAAAATAGACGAGTTAATGGCACAAATAACTACATATGGGTATGATCTTGTGACCATTACAGAAACATGGCTGCAGGGTGACAATGCCTGGGAATTAAACATACCAGGTTATTTAACGATCAGGAAGGACAGGCAGGAAGGAAGGGGAGGTGGGGTGGCTATGTTAATAAAGGAAGGAATCACTGTAATACAGAGAAATGATATTGGGTCGAAAGATCAGGATAATGAAACAGTTTGGGTGGAGGTAAGGAATAATAAGGGGAAAAAAACACTAGTGTTCGTAGTCTATAGGCCTCCGAACAGTGGCAACTCTGTTGGACGGAGTATCAATCAGGAAATAGTTGAGGCTTGTAATAAGGGAACATCTATAATTATGGGGGATTTTAACTATCATATTAATTGGACAAATCAAATTGGGCAGGGCTGCCTTGAGGATGAGTTCATTGAGTGTATTAGGGATGGGTTTCTTGAGCAGTATGTAACTGAACTGACCAGGGGGCAAGCAACCTTAGTTCTGGTCCTGTGTAACGAGACAGGATTAATTAAAAATGTCCTAGTAAAGGATCCCCTTGGAATGAGTGACCATAACATGGTTGAATTCCATATTCAATTAGAGGGTGAGAAGGTCGGATCTCAAACAAGCGTGCTAAGCTTGAATAAAGGAGACTATGAAGGTATGAGAGCGGAATTGAGTAGAGTGGATTAGGAAAATAGATTAAAGGGTAAGACGATACATGATCAGTGGTGTACATTTAAGGAGTTATTTTACAACTTCCAAAAAAAAAATATTCCACTGAGAAGAAAAGGGTGTAAAAGAAAAGACAGCCATCCGTGGCTAAGTAAAGAAATAAAGGATAGTATTCGACTAAAAACAAGGGCATATAAGGTAGCCAAATCTAGTGGGAGGATAGAGGATTGGGAAAACTTTAAAAGACAGCAAAAAATAACAAAAAGATTGATTAAGAAAGGGAAGATAGATTATGAAAGTAAATTAGCAAAAAATATAAAAACAGATAGTAAGAGTTTTTATAGTTATATAAAAAGAAAAAGGGTGGCTAAAGTAAATGTTGGTCCCTTAGAGGATGAGACCGGGAAATTAATGGTGGGAAATATGGAGATGGCAAAAACACTGAATGAATATTTTACATCAGTCTTTACAGTAGAAGACACTAAGAATATCCCAACACTGGACAAACAGGGGGCTAAAGGGGGGGAGGAGCTAAACACGATCAAAATCACTAAGGAAGTGGTACTCGGTAAAATAATGGGACTCAAGGCAGATAAATCACCTGGACCTGATGGCTTACATCCTAGGGTCTTGAGGGA
The DNA here is from genome assembly GCF_052327205.1 of Somniosus microcephalus. Taxonomy (NCBI): domain Eukaryota; kingdom Metazoa; phylum Chordata; class Chondrichthyes; order Squaliformes; family Somniosidae; genus Somniosus; species Somniosus microcephalus. Next base: position 882,146 of record NC_140994.1, on the reverse strand, counting down.
AGTGGCGGTAGGGATTGTGGATGCATTGGTATTAATTTTCCAAAACTCCCTGGACTCGGCAAAGGTCCCGGCAGACTGGAAAACTGCTAAAGTAACACCCTTATTTAAAAAGGGCAGTAGACAGAAGGCTGGAAACTATAGACCGGTTAGCCTAACATCTGTGGTAGGTAAAATTTTGGAGTCCATTATTAAGGAGACAGTAACAGGACATTTGGATAACCATAATTTAATAGGACAAAGTCAGCATGGTTTTATGAAGGGGAAGTCATGTTTGACAAATTTGCTGGAGTTCTTTGAGGAAGTAACGTATAGGGTGGATAAAGGGCAACCAGTGGACGTAGTGTATTTAGACTTCCAAAAGGCATTTGACAAGGTGCCACACAAAAGATTATTGCTTAAGATAAAAAATCACTGGATTGGGGGTAATATTCTGGCATGGATAGAGGATTGGCTATCTAACAGAAGGCAGAGAGTTGGGATAAATGGTTCATTCTCAGACTGGCAATCAGTAACTAGTGGTGTTCCGCAGGGGTCAGTGCTGGGTCCCCAACTCTTTACAATCTATATTAACGATTTGGAGGAGGGGACCGAGTGCAACATATCAAAGTTTGCAGATGATACTAAGATGGGAGGGAAAGTAGTGAGTGAGGAGGACATAAAAAACCTGCAAGGGGACATCGATAGGCTAAGTAAGTGGGCAGAGATTTGGCAGATGGAATACAATACTGGAAAGTGTGAGGTTATGCACTTTGGCAGGAAAAATCGTAGAGCAAGTTATTATCTTAATGGCAAGAAACTGGAAAGTACTGAAGTACAAAGGGATCTGGGGGTCCTGGTGCACGAAACTCAAAAGGTTAGTATGCAGGTGCAGCAAGTGATTAAGAAGGCCAATGGAATGTTGGCTTTCATTGCTAGGGGGATAGAATATAAAAATAGGGAGGTATTGCTTCAGTTGTATGGACCATATTTGCCAGGAACGGCTTGCCAGAGCAGATTTGCTCTGATAACGGACCACAGTTTGTGTCCGAAGAGTTTCAAAGATTTATGAGAAGGAATGGGGTAAGGCATTACACATCCGCCCCGTATCATCCAGCCACAAATGGATTGGCTGAGAGGTTCGTACAAACCTTTAAAAAGGCAGTAAGGGCCATGTGCGATGATGACATTCCATTGCAGCATAAGGTGGACAATTTCCTGTTAGCCTACAGAAATGCGACACATGCAGTTACCAACCAGACCCCGGCCATGATGTTCTTTAACCGAAGGTTGAGATCTCGTCTGGATTTGCTCAGACCAAATGTACGAAGAAATGTTGAGAATAAGCAATTCCAGCACATCAATGAGAAGCCGACAAGGAGCTTCAATGTAGGGCAACCAGTCTTGGCCCGCGACTACCGAACAGAGAAATGGCAACCAGGAACGATATGCACACGGCAGGGGCCACTAATGTACACAGTGGATGTTGGGGAGAACATTGTGAGACGCCATGTCGACCAGATCCTAGCGTCACAGGAACGCGTCAACCCCATGTCTCGCGTACCTGGTGAGGAACCCGACATACAGGTAGCATCTACCCCAGAAACAGTAGCATCGGAAGCTGATGAACCAACCGACGACAGGGGGGCAGAATCGCCTCCGCACCAAGAGCAAGACACTCAGGAAAGGCGCTATCCAGAAAGGATCAGGAAGCCGCCCCAAAGACTGAATTTATAAATGGACTATTTTCAGTTAATGTTGCATGTTAAAAGTGTTAACTGTTAAATGAATGTTATGGTACTGTTAATCTAAAAGGGGAGGAATTGTAGTGTATGGACCTTTAAGGGGAGAACTACTTTTTACAGCTCCTGTATACTGTAGTACCGGCAGTGACCGCACCTGTATATAAACCCTGAGTAGGGATCTGTACTTGTAGTTTTAGAGTAACCCTCATCCAGTAAACACCTGTTGATTGTTCCTCTGCAGTCTCTGTTGATTTATTGAAGGACACCATACATCTAAATTCACGGATTTAACAATGGGGAAGCCCGCTATCCTTGCAAAGCCACATGAGCGTTCATCCTATTTCTCTCTGCTCATGGGGAATGAGATGTACTCCCTTCTCCTTCTGTAGAGAGCGTCTGTTACCTCCCGGATGCAGCAATGGACAGCGAACTGCGAAATGTTTGCAATATCCCCTGTTGAAGCCTGGAAGGAGCCACTGGCATATAAATTGAGAGCAACTGTGACTTTAACTGCCACTGAGAGAGACATCCTGGTCCGGAGCTGAGGCTGGAGGTCTGGCTACAGGAGGTGGTGAATCTCTGTGACCACCTCCTTTCTGAAGCGAAGCCTTCTAAGGCACTGCTCCTCTGAGAGATGAATGTAGGAGAAGGGCTCCCAGAATACCCTGGGAGGGTAAGGCCTCCTATTGAGAGCCCTGTTGGCCCTCCTCCTGTAATGATATCAGCAAATAGAGATGGTATTTGCCTGTTCGATTATGATGCCTTACCAGCATGATTGCATGCATTGATTGCTTGTGCCTGACCAGCAGAGGGCATGTGACCGAGACAAGTAAGGCAGTTCAGTTTAGTTTCAGTTTCATTCTAGATGCATCACTAGCATGGTGTCTCCTGAAATGCTGTATAAAGAGTTGAACAGACTTTAGATTAAAAGACATTGGCCTAGAAATTCACTATGGCCCCGCCAGCTGGCTAGCGCCCAAAAGTTAGCGCTGGGCGCGGAGCCAGTTGCGACCGTCAGATATTCAGTTTTTGTGCCCCAAGTCGGAACCGGGCGCTATTCCAGGGTGTGCCCGCCCCCGCTTGGGGCGCTGAAACTGAATTTCAGCGCTCTAGGCGCTGCTGTGCCACCCGCTGCGGAGCGGCAGGCTGCGGTACTGCAGGCCTCCTCCTTCTCTTAAGGGGGAGGTGCCTGCCACGGGGAGATCGCCGCTGGATAGTGCCGGCAAATGAGCCCGGCACCACGGAGAAGTGCCGGGTTCGCGGAAAGCAGCCGGCAATGCCGCGGGGGGGGCGCGGTGGAGGAGGCCGGGGAAGGAGGTGCGGGCAGGCAGCCGCTGAAAAAGCGGGCGGCCGCTGAAAAAGCGGCCGGCCGCACCTCCACCTTAAAGCGCCCCACTAAGGCTACAGTACGGCCCCGTTTTCTGGTCGTTGTTTGCGGCCGCTGCGGAAGAGGCGGCCGCAACTAAATATGGGGATCGGGCCGGTATCGGGGCGGAACCGGGGCACTGCGCACACCGATGACGTCATCGGTGCCGGTGCAGCGCTAACGGCTACCGTCGCCATTACCGCTGTGCTGAATATCAGCGCAAACTCCTGTATTGGCGCAGAAGCCCTCTTTAGGCGGTAACTGGCCGCAAAGCTGCCGGTGCCTTAATGAATTTCTAGGCCATTCTCTTTCATAAATGTCTCGTCATTGAACCCACAAAGAAATCAATACATGGTGTCAGAAGTGATTGAAAGAGATGAAGAGGAAAAATCTGAAGTTAAATCAGCTCTCCACAGATTAGCAAGCCAAAAGAGAACATCGTTACTTACCATTAGAGAATAGCTAACGAAGTGAAAAATGGAAGGTTTACTCCCACCGGCGAAGCTTCAGTTGACAGGTAATGTGGCTGAAAATTGGAGAAGGTTCAAACAACGTGTGGGGTTGTATTTATCAGCAATCGGAGCTGACGAGAAAAGTAATAAAAGGAAATCGTCACTGTTCTTACATGTCGTGGGTGATGAAGCGCTGGAGGTGTATAATAACTTCACATTCGCTGTTGATGGAGACAAAATGAAACTAGATAAAATAATGGAACGGTTTGAGGCCTACTGCATACCTAAACATAACGTGACGTTTGAGAGGCACAGATTTTTCACATGAGTACAGAAAACGGGAGAGACTATTGATCAGTATGTGACTGAACTGAGAAACAGAAGCAAATCGTGTGAATTTGGGGGACTGACAGACTCGCTGATAAAAGGCAGACTGGTGTGTGGTATTCCGAATAATGGTCTAAGGGAAAGACTGCTAAGAGAGCAAGATCTAGACCTGGGAAAAGCCATAGCACTGTGTAGGGCTACAGAGACTGTGAAGTTGCAGGCAAAGGAGCTGTTCAGTGACAATAGCTGCAACGCGGATGCAGTGAGAATGAACGGACACAAACCGTTTAACAAAAAGAGCGCCAATGTGAAAAAAGAGGCGTGGCCAGCGAACAAAAATGAAAGAGACAATCGAAAGACATGTAGTCGATGCGGTACACAGCATCCACCAAAAAAGTGTCCAGCATATGGTAAAAAATGCAATAGCTGCAACAAAAACAACCATTATGCCCGTTGCTGCAAGAACCAAGTGCAACAAAGCAAGGTCCATGCAGTAGATGAAAGCGACATAGAGGAGTTCTATGTAGATGTTGTGTCTGAAAACAAAAAAGAAGAAAGAGACTGGATGTTGACACTAAAAGTGAATGACATACACATTCCATTTAAATTGGATACTGGAGCACAAGTTAATGTGATATCAGAGACTGATTTTAAGAAAATTAGACCCAGACCAAAGATACATGGAATAAAAGTGAAAGTGACAGGATACTCAGGTACTGATATACCAGTGAAAGGAAGATGCATTGTCAAAGTAACACACAAGGACAGAGAGCACATGCTAGCATTAATCGTGGTGCCAAAGGATGTGCAAGCCATACTAGGTTTAAAAGCCTGTGAGAGACTGAACCTGGTAAAGAGAGTCCTCGTTGTGGAAAGCGAAGGAGAGACAGTCTATGATGAACTCATGAAAGAGTACAACGACCTATTTAAGGGTCTAGGCTGCATTCCAGGAGAACACACGATCAGAGTAGATAAAAGTATGACACCGGTCATACATCCATGCAGAAAAGTCCCGTTTGCTCTTCAAAAGCAACTGAAGGCAGAGTTGGACAGGATGGAAAGCCTGAACGTGATTCGGAAGATAGATGAGCCAACTGAGTGGGTGAGTTCCCTCGTCGTAGTGGACAAAAAGAATGGAAAGCTCAGAATTTGCCTGGATCCAAGAGATCTAAACAGAGCAATAAAGAGAGAGCACTTCAAGCTTCCTACACGTGAGGAAATCATGGCACAGTTTGCAAATGCAAAGTATTTCAGCAAGTTAGATGCATCATCAGGATTTTGGCAGATGAAATTGGACGAAGCAAGTTCAAGACTGTGCACGTTCAACAGTCCATTTGGCAGATACAGATTCCTAAGGTTACCATTTGGCATTGCCTCAGCTCCTGAAGTGTATCACAAAACTATCCATATGATCTATGAGCACCTGGAGGGAGTTGATACATCAATGGATGACATCATAGTATGGGGAACCACGAGAACTGAGCATGACGAGAGACTGAAAAAAGTGCTGGAAGCAACAAGGAAAACAAACCTGAAGCTGAATAGAGAGAAATGCCAGCTCGGGGTGACAGAACTGACATTCGTGGGAGATATCCTTAGCAGTGAGGGCATCAGACCAGATCCCAGAAAGGTGTCCGCCATTGAGAATATGCCAAAGCCACAATGCAAAAAGGACGTGCAGAGGTTTAATGGAATGATCAACTACATGGGGAAATTCATATCCAACCTCTCAGAAAAGATGGCGCCACTGAGAAGACTAACTGAAAAGAACATAGAATGGGAATGGAATCATGAGCATGAGAAGTCATGGAGCGATCTAAAGAAACTGCTCACAGAGGAACCAGTTCTGAGGTTTTATGACCCAGCAAGACCCATCAAGATATCATCAGATGCATCACAGAGTGGGCTCGGTGCCGTTCTTCTGCAACAATATGACTACTGGCAACCTATTGCATATGCATCGCGCTCAATGACAGACGCGGAGACGCAATATGCTCAAATAGAAAAGGAGCTGCTCAGCATCACATATGCCTGTGAAAGATTTCACCAGTTTGTGGCAGGACAAGCAATCAGTGTAGAGACTGACCATAAGCCCTTGATTGCATTGTTCCAAAAGCCACTAAATAGCTGTCCGCTTAGAATACAAAGAATGATGATCAGGCTGCAACACTATACACTGAATGTTGCGTACACACCGGGTAAACTGATGTATACAGCAGACACGTTGTCCAGAGCTGTTGACCCAAGTGAGCCCGCAAACACCACAATGGATGAAAAAGTGAACGCCTACGTGGACATGATCACAAGTGCACTGCCCATAGCAGATGCAAAAATGGAGCTCATAAAGACTGAGACAAACAAAGATGAAACAATGAGACGACTGAGAAAAAGCATCTTGGATGGATGGCCCAACATGAAGCAAGACTGCTCACCTGACATGGCAGAGTACTGGAACTGCAGGGCGGAACTATCAGTGGTCGAAGACATCATCTACAAAGGAAGTAAAATAGTTATTCCAAAGAGTCTGAGAAAAGAGATGTTAAAAAAGATCCATGGAGGACATCTGGGAATCAAAGTGTAAGAAAAGAGCACAAGAGGTGATGTACTGGCCACGAATCAACCAAGATGTGACAAATGAGGTGTCAAACTGCACAATATGCCTGAAATATCGAGCAAGCAATCCGGTAGAACCACTAAAGCCACACCCAGCGCCAGACAGACCTTACCAGAAGGTAGGCGCTGACCTATTCGTATGTCAAGGGAAGGACTATCTTGTAGTCACAGACTATTACTCCCTGTATCCAGAGGTTTGTAGACTGTACACCACCACTGCAGATGCTGTGATAACATGTATGAAAGCCATATTCTCCAGACATGGTGTAGCAAGCGAGGTCTTCACAGACAACGGACCCCAGTTTTACAATGCAAGTTTCCGACACTTTGCCAAAGAGTGGGGCTTTGTCCACACAACATCAAGTCCTCACTTTCCACAGTCCAATGGTCTAGTGGAAAAATCGGTCCAGACAGTGAAAAGACTGATGTACAAGGCAAAAGACAGTGGAACTGACTTCTACCAGAGCATGCTTGTATACCGCACAACGCCATTCGAGTGTGGTAAGTCACCAGCCCAACTCCTGATGGGACGTCGGCTAAGGTCAAACCTACCCATCCCGGAGAACCTCCTGAAAACAAAAGAGGGGGAGAAAGTGAGGAAGTTCAAAGAGCAACAGAAAGAAAAGCAAAAGTACTACTATGACAGAGGAACACAAAACCTACCTGAACTCCACACTGGTGACCAAGTAAGGTTCAAAGACAAAACAAACACATGGACTCAGAAGGGAACTGTCCTGAGTGAAGTTCAACCAAGATCATACACCATTCAGACAGATGAGGGTGCTGTTCTGAGAAGAAATCGTCGAGATCTTCTCATGGGACCAGCCACAGCAGGTCAAGAGACTGATACTGTTGAACAACCTGATCACACAGCTGAGAACCAATCATCTGAGGCAACAACTCAGATTCAAGGACAATCAATCAGAAAATCCTCAAGACATGTGAAGCCTCCTGAGAGACTCATTGAGCAAATTTAAGGACTATAGTTATAGAAGGAAGTAATGTTATCTTATTCTTTCTTCAAGTTCTAGTGTATTGACATATTTCATGTGAACACACAAGCAAGGTTAAAAAACCTTGATCATGATAATGATAATGTAAGTTCATTAAGTGTTACAGTTAAAATGCAGATTAATACAAAGAAAACATGTTGTTAGTTAAAAGTAAAATACTTCTGTTTTAAGAAAAGGAGATGTAATGATATCAGCAAATAGAGATGGTATTTGCCTGTTCGATTATGATGCCTTACCAGCATGATTGCATGTATTGATTGCTTGTGCCTGACCAGCAGAGGGCACGTGACCGAGACAAGCAAGGCAGTTCAGTTTAGTTTCAGTTTCGTTCTAGATGCATCACTAGCATGGTGTCTCCTGAAATTCTGTATAAAGAGTTGAACAGACTTTAGATTAAAAGACATTCTCTTTCATAAATGTCTCGTCACTGAACCCACAAAGAAATCAATACACCTCCCTCTGGCCACATTTTGCAATCTTTCTCTCTGCCTCCGACGGTGACGCTGGAGGTCGAGGTCCAGTGCCAGTACAGCCCCCATTAAATTATGGAAATGTTGCACTATCAAATGAACCCAAATGAAAGTGATAAGTTTTTCTCAGCCAGAATACTCCTTCAAGTTGAAAACAGTCAAATGGGTCAAAACGCCTGTCTGATTGCGTCAAACTGACAAGGCAGCATTGTTTGCCGACAAAAAAAACCCAGAAGTTGACCCCTTTATATGGCGCTCATCCGACTGCAAACCGCCTCCCTGTATCTGTCGTTGCTAACGGCAGGCACTCAGGCAGGAGGCGTAGTGGTTAGCACTGTTGCCTCACAGCGCCAGGGACCCGGGTTCAAATCCGGCCTCGGGTGACTGTCTGTGTGGAGTTTGCACATTCTCCCCGTGTTTGCGTGGGTTTCCTCCGGGTGCTCCGGTTTCCTCCCACAGTCCAAAGATGTGCGGGTTAGGTTGATTGGCCATGATAAAAATTGGCCCTTAGTGTTAGGGGGGATTAAATACGTGGGGTTACAGGGTTACGGGGATAAGGCTTGGGTGGGATGGCTGTCGGTGTAGGGACCGGGTGCTAGGGTTTGGATGATCAGCCATGATCTCGTTGAATGGCGGAGCAGGCTCGAAGGGCCGAATGGCCTACTCCTGCTCCTATCTTCTATGTTTCTATGTTTCTATGAGAGTGATTTTCTGAGCTGGGGTACTGCACACCCGATGACGTCATGATCGCTGGGTGTAGGAGATCGTGGCGCTAGTGGTTACCGCTGCCACCAACCTCCAGCTCAATCTCACAGCCGTCGGTACTAGCGCTGCACCCGGTCGCAAAGCTGGTAGCACCCCATTGGCGCCCCCCGGAGGCACTAACTGGAGGCACAAAGGCACCCAATTTCTCCCCCTTTCTGCTTAAAGGTGCAACAGAAATTTGTAGTGTAATAAACAACTGATGTGTGCTAGGCTTACTGATTTTATTTAATATTACTAATGGATCTTCTGTTGCTCAGAGTGAGGTAGAGATTACATAGTTGCGAAAGGGTGGATGCTGGGATGTGGAACTGTGGGAGAGGTGCACATCTTCAGTGAAAGAATTTGGAAAGAGGTTTCAAAGAATCATAGAAATTTACAGCACGGAAGGAGGCCATTCGGCCCATCGTGTCCACGCCGGTCGTCAAAGAGCTATCCAGCCTAATCCCACTTGCCAGCTCTTGGTCCGTAGCCTTGTAGGTTACGGCACTTCAAGTGCACATCCAAGTTCTTTTTGAATGTGGTGAGAGTTCCTGCCTCTACCACCCTTTCAGGCAGTGAGTTCCAGACCCCCACCACCCTCTGGGTGAAAAAAATTCCCCTCTAAACACCTGGTTGTTGACCCCTCTGCCAAGGGAAACAGTTCCTTCCTATCCACTCTATCTATATTGTAAGAGTTCTGCCCAGAGACAGGTAAGCAAGTGATTTTTAAAATTATTTATTTTCCTATACCCACTTAGTATTTTCCTTACTCACTGCCGTTGGATAAATAGATTACACAGTCACATACATAAGCTATATAACAATAAATAATGTTATGTGACATCTGAAGTATGACTGACAGGAAGTGAACCATAAAACCATAGAAGTTTACAGCACAAGAGGCCATTCAGCCTTATGTATATGCACCAGCTCTTTGTGAGAACTATTCAAAATTAATCCCACTGCCCTGCTTTCTCCCCTCAGCAATATAACTGCCTCTGCTTCAAATATCTATCCAATTTTACCTTAAAAGATGCCAGTGGTTTCTGCCTCAACCACTCCCCAAGCACTGTGGAAAAGCATTCCATGCTCTAACAGCCATCTGCTTAAAAAAATTCACTTAACCGCTCTCATCACTGATAATTTCAACTAGATGATTGGTCACTGACTCACCAACCAGAGAAAATAGTCTTTCCCAAAAAACTCTGTAAAAACCATTTATAATGTTAAAAACCTCTGTGAAATCTCCTCTTAGCCTTCTGTGCTCCAGTGTCTTAAGTATCTGCTCCTAACTATAGATTCCCAACCCTGGCATCATCCTGGTTAATCTTCGCTGTACGCTCTATGGCTTTAATGTCCTTTCTTTAATGGGATGCAAAACTGCACAAAGTACTGTAAACTATGGCCTAACCAATATTTTGTATAAATTTATTATTATATTATTTTGTACTTTATATGATTCATTTTAGTAGGAAGAATGTGGAGAGGCAATATACACTAAATAATACAATTTTAATGGGGGATGCAGGAACAGGCAGAACTGGGGGTTTAAGTACACAAATCTTTGAAGGTGGTAGCTGTTCGATCCGTGGTTCAGTGGATATGCTGTTATTAAATAATCACACAGATGCTGTACATTAACAATAAACAGGTCTTTACTGGAGGAGGGTAGTCTCAAGACTGGGGGTACAGAGGCATGCGCAAAGCTTATATACAGGTGTGGTCACTGCCGGTACTACAGTATACAGGAGCTGTAAAAGTAGTTCTGACTTAAAGGCACATACACTACAATTCCTCCCCTTTTAGATTAGTAGTACCCCTAATGTTCAAATAACAATTAACATTTCAACATGTACATTAAACAACAAAAGTCCATTTATAGATTCAGTCTTTGGGGCGGCTTCCTGACCCTTTCGGGATAGTGCCTTTCCGGAGGTTCTTGTTCTTGGTGCAGAGGCGATTCTGACCCCTTTTCATTGGGTAGTTCATCGGGCTCCACTGCTACTGGGTCTGAGGTAGATGCTACCGGTATGTCGGGTTCATCCCCAGGTACTCGAGACATGGGGTTGGCGCGTTCCTGTGACGCTAAGATCTGATCGACGTGGCGTCTCACAATGTTCTCCCCGACATCCACTGTGTACATTAATGGCCCCTGCCTTGTACATATCGTTCCGGGTTGCCATTTCTCTGTTCGATAGTCACGGGCCAAGACTGGTTGCCCTACATTGAAGCTCCTTGTCGGCTTCTCATTGATGTGCTGGAATTGTTTGTCCTCAACATTTCTTCGCACATTTGGTCTGAGCAAGTCCAGACGAGATCTCAACCTTCGGTTAAAGAACATCGTGGCCGGGGTCTGGTTGGTAACTGCATGTGTTGCGTTTCGGTAGGCTAATAAGAAATTGTCCATCTTATGCTGTAGTGGAATTTCATCGGTGCACATGGCCTTTATCGCCTTCTTAAAGGTTTGTACGAACCTCTCAGCCAATCCATTTGTGGCTGGATGATACGGGGCGGATGTGTAATGCCTTACCCCATTCCTTCTCATAAATTTTTGGAACTCGTCGGACACAAACCGTGGTCCATTATCAGAGCAAATCTGCCCTGGCAAACCATTTCTGGCAAATATGGTCCATAGAACTGCAATCGTTTTCTCTGTAGTGGTTGAAGGCATTTTTATCACCTCAGGCCACTTTGAATGAGCATCCACTGCTATTAAGAACATTGAGTCCATGAATGGACCAACGAAATCAATATGCACCCATTGCCATGGAGAGGAGGGCCACTCCCATGGGTGTAGAGGGGCATGTGGTGGTGCATTTTGGACCTTCTGGCATCCTAAGCAGCTCTTAGTTAGGTCTTCGATTTGTTGATCGATTCCCGGCCACCACACATAAGCCCTAGCAAGGCTTTTCATTTTCACTCCCCCCGGATGACCTTCATGTAGCTCATTTTGCACTCTCCCCCTTAACTTGGGTGGAATCACCACTCTGGATCCACACATCACTGTCCCCTGGCATACTGACAGCTGTTCTCTTCTGGATGAGAATGCTGGCAACAGTGAGTCGCCATGAGTTGGCCATCCCCTCACCATCAATTCATATACCCGAGACAGCGTCGGATCATTGCGGGTCTCCTTCTCTATATCCGCGTTCGTTACTGGCAATCATTCAATTATTGACGAATAAAATATCTCGATAGGGTCCACTGCTGGTGCTTCCTCCACAGTAGGCAGTGGCAGGCGCGATAGCCCATCAGCGTTCCCATGCTGTTTCGTGCCTTTATATTCGATTTCATATTGATTCACCCCTAGAAACAGGGACCACCTTTGTAACCGCTGTGCAGTCATCACTGGAACACCCTTCTTAGGATTAAAGATGGAGACAAGTGGTTGGTGGTCAGTCAGCAAGGTGAACTTCTGCCCATGCAGATAGTGGTTGAATTTTTTTACTCCCCATACTAGGCTGAGGGCCTCCCTGTCAATCTGGGCGTAGTTGCGCTCGGCTGAGGTTAGTGACCGAGACGCAAAGGCTACTGGCCTCTCCAACCCGTCAGGGAATTTGTGCGACAGCACCGCTCCAATACCATAGGGTGATGCATCACATGCCAAACGAATTGGTAGTGCTGGGTTGAAATGGGCCAACACCTCTTTTGATGTGATCAATTCTTTACACTTCTGGAAAGCTCGTCTACGTTCGTCATCCCACTTCCATGGTACCCCTGTTTGCAGTAGGGTGTTCAGTGGGTGTAATACCGTAGACAAATTTGGTAAGAACTTGTGGTAGTAGTTTACCAGCCCGAGGAACGACCTCAGTTGTGACACATTTTCCGGTGCTGGAGCCTTGACTACTGCCTCAATCTTGTCAGGGGACTTATGTAACCCCTCTTCATCAAAGACGTGGCCACAATACGAGATCTGTTTCTGGAAAAACTCGCACTTGTGGCGATTAGCTCGTAGCCCATACTCCTTTAATCTGGTGAGCACCTTCTCCAAGTTGGCGAGGTGATCACCGTCATTTTCGCCCGTGACCAAGATGTCGTCCAAATAACACTGGGTCCCTGGAATCCCTTGCAGGACCTGATCCATCGCCCTTTGCCAGATAGCCGGAGCTGAGGCTACTCCAAACACCAGCCGGTTGTATTGATAGAGACCTTTATGAGTGTTGATCGTGAGGTATTGTTTCGAGGCTTCTTCTACCTCCATTTGCAAGTACGCCTGGGCTAGATCAATTTTGGTGAAGCGTTTACCTCCAGATAGCGAGGCGAAAATATCCTCAATTCGTGGAAGTGGATATTGTACCGTGTGAAGGACTGGGTTCACTGTCACCTTAAAATCCCCACAGATGCGGACCTTCTTTGGTTCCCCAGGCGTATTACTCAACGACCTCTTCGTTACAGGAATGATGGGTGTAGCCCACTCGCTCCAGCCCACTTTGGACAGTACACCTGAACGTTCCAACCCTTCCAGCTCTGCTTTAACAGCTGGTCTGATCGCATAAGGCACTGGTCTGGCCTTCAGAAACTTTGGGCTTGCATTTTCCTCTATTTTAATCGTTGCTGTTATTCCTTTTAGTGTTCCTCGTCCCTCCTGGAACACTTCTTTTGCGTCAGTTAGCATTTTTGACAGTCGTCCAGGTGTGACGTCGTCATCCTTTTTTTGCCTCAACCTTCAGTGCCTGTATGGAATGCCAATCTAATTGTATCTTCCGGATCCATTCACGTCCTAGCAGTGGTGGTCCTCCATCTGGCAATACATATATATCCATTTTAGGTATTTCCTGGCCTTTATATGTCACTTTCACCCTTATTTTTCCTTTGGGGTAGACTTTTTGCCCCGTATACGTCTTCAAGACAATCTCTATAGCTTTCAAGGGTATATGTGAAAATAGCCGCTTGTAGTCTCTTTGATTTATGACTGTTAGCGCTGACCCTGTGTCCAATTCCATTTTCACTTGGACTCCCTCTATCTTGAGTGTAACCCAGATTGTCTGGTGATCCTCCATTTCTGTTACCTTATGTAGTTTCAGACAACCCAGCTCCTTGATTCCGGAGTCTGTGTCACTTTTCTGTTCGTCTGAACCACTGTCCATCACCTGGTGTACATTTTTGTACTTCTCCTGTGGAGATTTCTTACTGTTGGTTTTCTTCCCAGACCTGCAGACTCTTGCTATGTGTCCTGCTTTCCCACACTGTCTGCACACTTGGTCCTTAAACCAACAATCTTTCTGGTCATGTGTTGTTCTGCCGCAGCGATAGCACTTCCCTGTTCCATAGGACATTTCATTTGTGCCATATTCTTGCGGTCTCTGTTGTATCTCTGCAGCGCCCCTTGCGGCTGCTTCGTGTGATACTGCCATACTGAAAGCTTTGTCCAGCGTAAGGTCCTTTTCTGATAGAAGCCGTTTCTGGGTTCCTTCACTTTGTAGCCCACACACAAACTTGTCCCTTAACGTATCTGCTAGTCCCGCTCCAAACTGGCAGTGTTTCGATAGCTTGCGCAGTTCCGTTAGGTACTCAGCATTGCTTTCGTCTTTGTGTTGGTTCCTTTTATGGAACTTAAATCGTTCTGCTATCAGCAGCGGTGTGGGGTTTAAGTGGTCCTGTAGGATTTCTACTATGCTTTCAAAATTCTTGTTTACCGGCTTCTCTGGGGTTATTAGATTTCGCAGTAACCCATAAGTTTTTGCACCCATGGAATTTAACAGAACCAGTGCTTTATTAGCATCTGGCACTTCATTCGCCCTGCAGTACACCTCAATACGTTCCACATATGTCACCCAATCTTCGACTTCATTGTCGAACGTAGAGATACTGCCACTCTTCGGCATCCTTGGGTGTGAGTTAACTGTCAAAAATGGCGCCTCCCGCGCTTCCCCTTCTTCTCCGCTGGCACAAAATGGCGTCTTCCACGCTTTCCTTCCTTCCCGCGCTCGCCCTTCTTCTCCGCTGCGGCTTCTAAAAATGGCGTCTCCCGCGCTCTTTCTTCTTCTCCACGGCTCAATGGCGTCTCCCGCGCTCCCCTTTCTTCGCCCCGCGGACCCTGTTCAGCCCGTGAGCCCTGGCTGTGCTCTGTGCGTTCTTCTTTTTATATTTTTCGACGCCACTCAGTCTAGAACCCGGCTGTTTCTCTACCCTCTCTCTCTCCGGTTTGTTTTCTTTTTCTCGACGCCGCTCGGTGTTCAACCCCCGGCTGCGCCCTGCGCTTTTCACCCTCTGTCTTACCCCGTCGACGCTGCTCGGCTTTCTCTCCGCCGTCGGTCGGCTCCAGCCGCCACTGCTCGGGAAGGGTCTGCGCTGGACCTGTCGTCGGTCTCTTGCTGCTCGTCGTGGCTGGGGAACCAAGCCCGGCTCTCCACAGCCTCCCCTGCGAAGTTCAATCTCTGCCTGACTGCTGGGCGGTTGCTCGTGGTCGACGCCCGTGTTCCTGGCCTCGACTATTTTTTTTTTATGTTGCAGGTAGATTCGAATCGACACTCGTCGCCACTGTTGGATCTGTGGTTCAGTGGATATGCTGTTATTAAATAATCACACGGATGCTGTACATTAACAATAAACAGGTCTTTAGTGGAGGAGGGTAGTCTCAAGACTGGGGGTACAGAGGCATGCGCAAAGCTTATATACAGGTGTGGTCACTGCCGGTACTACAGTATACAGGAGCTGTAAAAGTAGTTCTGACTTAAAGGCACATACACTACAGTAGTATAAATTGAGAAGGCTGTTAAAAAGGTATATGGAAACCGTGGCTTTATAAATATAGTCAGTACAAAATCAAGGAAGCTATGATAAACCTTTATAAAACACTGGCTAGCTGGAGTACTGTAGCCAATTCTGGGCACCACACTTTAGGAAGGATGTCAAGGTCTTAGGGAGGGTGCAGAGACGATTTACTAGAATGGTAGCAGGGATGTGGGACTTCAGTTACTAGAGAAACTGGGGTTGTTCTCCTTAGAGCAGAGACAATTAAGGGGAGATTTGACAGGTGTTCAAAATCATGAAGGGTTTTGATACAGTGAATGAGAAACTGTTTCCAGTGGCAGAAGGGTCACAGAATTAAGGTAATTGGCAAAAGAACCTGAAGTGACATGAGGACATTTTTTTAAAACAGCAAATTCTTATGATCTGGAATGCACTGCCTTAAAAGATGGCGGAAGGAGATTCAATAATAACTTTCAAAAGGGAACTGACAGAGGCTGGTGTCGGGAGGAGCAGAGAGCAGCGGTACAGTAAGTACTTAAACTCATTTTCGTGGGCTTTTTTTTTTTACAGAGGCCGGTGTCGGGAGGAGCAGAGAGCGACAGTACAGTGAGTACTTAAACTCACTTTCGCGGGATTTTTTACAGAGGCTTACCAATCTCACAGACCAGCGGCGGTGTTCCGGAGCCACGTCATGATTCCAAAAGTGACGCGGGCAAGAGGAAGCAGCTGATTGGGTGAGTACGGCCAAGTGAGTATTTATACTACTCTATACGATAGCAAAATACTGCAGATGCTGGAAATCCAAAATAACAACAGAAAATGCTGGAAAAACTCAGCAGGCCAGGCAACACCCGTGGAGAGAAAATAGAGTCAACGTTTCGGGTGAAAACCCTTTGTCAAGACTGAAGAAGCACAGGAAATGAAACAGATTAAAAGGCCAGTGGGGGCTGGGAGAGAACAAAAGAGAAGTGAAGAGACATTAAGAGGTATTCAAAACAAGCCGAGATGGTAATAGGACTAGTGGAGACAAAAGACAGCTCTAGATTAGGTGTGAAATGGGAGAATGGGAGACAGCTGCCATGTGGGAGGGAGAGAAAAAAAAAGGGGGGGGGGGAAAGGCCAAAACAAAGGTGTAGATAAAAAACATAAGTAAAAATGTAATAGGGGCCGAGGCTATGATCTGAAATTGTTGAACTTGATATTGAGTCCGGAAGGCTGTAAAGTGCCTAATCGGAAGATGAGGTGCTGTTCCTCGAGCTTACGCTGAGCTTCCGTGGAACAATGCAAGAGCCCGAGTACACTGAGGTCGGAGTGGGAATGGGGCAGTGAGTTAAAATGACAGGCGACCGGAAGCTCGGGGTCATCCTTACGGACTGAACGGAGGTGTTCCGCAAAGCGATCACCCAATCTGCGTTTGGTCTCCCCAATGTAGAGGAGACCACATCATGAGCAGCGAATACAGTATACTAGATTGCAAGAAGTACAAGTAAATCGCTGTTTCACCTGGAAGGGGTGTTTGGGGCCCTGGACAGTGGGAAGGGGGGAGGTATAAGGGCAGGTGTTGCATCTCCTGCGCTTGCACGGGAAGGTGCCAGGCGAAGGGGAAGGGGTGCTGGGGGTGATAGAGGAGTGGATACAGCACCTCATCTTCCAATTAGGCACTTTACAGCCTTCCGGACTCAATATCGAGTTCAACAATTTCAGATCATAACCTCGGCCTCTATTACATTTTTACTTATGTTTTTTATCCACACCTTTGTTTTGGCCTTCCCCCCCTTTTTTTTTCTCTCCCACATGGCAGCTGTCTCCCAGGATAGAAGATTGGGAAGCATTTAAAAGCCAGCAAACAATAACTAAAAGATTAATTAAGAAAGGGAAGATAGATTATGAAAGTAAACTAGCAAAAAATATAAAAACAGATAGCAAGAGTTTCCACAGCTATATAAAAAGAAAAAGGGTGGCTAAAGTGAACGTTGGTCCCTTAGAGGATGGGACCGGGAAACTAGTGGTGGGGAACATGGAGATGGCAAAGACGCTGAACAAATATTTTGTATCAGTCTTTACAGTAGAGGACACTAAAAATATCCCAACACTGGACAAACAGGGGGCAATGGGGGGGGGGGGGGGTGGGTGGAGGAGCTAAACACGATTAAAATCACTAAGGAGATGGTACTCAGTAAAATAATGGGACTTAAGGTGGATAAATCCCCTGGACCTGATGGCCTACATCCTAGGGTCTTGAGAGAAGTGGCGGTAGGGATTGTGGATGCATTGGTGATTATTTTCCAGAACTCCCTGGACTCAGGAAAGGTCCCGGCAGATTGGAAAACTGCTAATGTAACACCCTTATTTAAGAAGGGAAGTAGACAAAAAGCTGGAAACTATAGACCAGTTAGCCTAACATCTGTGGTTGGCAAAATGTTGGAGTCCATTATTAAGGAAACAGTAACAGAGCATTTGGATAAACATAATTTAATAGGACAGAGTCAGCATGGTTTTATGAAGGGGAAGTCATGTTTGACAAATTTGCTCGAATTCTTTGAGGATGTAACATACAGGGTGGATAAAGGGGAACCAGTGGATGTAGTGTATTTGGACTTCCAAAAGGCATTTGACAAGGTTCCACACAAAAGATTACTGATCAAGATAAGAAATCACGGGATGGGGGTAATATACTGGCATGGGTGGAAGATTGGCTATCTAACAGAAAACAAAGAGTTGGGATAAATGGTTCATTCTCGGGCTGGCAATCAGTAACTAGTGGTGTTCCGCAGGGGTCAGTGCTGGGACCCCAACTCTTTACAATCTATATTAACGATTTGGAGGAAGGGACCGAGTGCAACATATCCAAGTTTGCCGACGATACAAAGATGGGAGGGAAAGCAGTGAGTGAGGACATAAAAAACCTGCGAAAGGACATAGACAGGCTAAGTGAGTGGGCAGAGATTTGGCAGATGCAATATAATGTTGGAAAGTGTTAGGTTATGCACTTTGGCAGAAAAAATCAAAGAGCAAGTTATTATCTAAATGGAGAGAAACTGCAAAGTGCTACAGTACAAAGGGATCTGGGGGTCCTGGTGCATGAAACACAAAAAGTTAGTATGCAGGTGCAGCAGGTGATCAGGAAGGCCAATGGAATCTTGGCTTTTATTGCGAGGGGGATGGAGAATAAAAACAGGGAAGTCTTGCTGCAGTTATACAGGGTATTGGTGAGGCCACACCTGGAATATTGCGTGCAGTTTTGGTTTCCATATTTAAGAAAAGATACACTTGCTCTCGAGGCGGTTCAGAGAAGGTTCACTCGGTTGATTCCGGAGATGAGGGGGTTGACGTATGAGGAAAGGTTGAGTAGGTTGGGACTCTACTCATTGGAGTTCAGAAGAATGAGAGGCGATCTTATCGAAACATATAAGATTGTGAGGGGGCTTGATCGGGTGGATGCGGTGAGGATGTTTCCACTGATGGGTGAGACTAGAACTAGGGGGCATAATCTAAGAATAAGGGGCTGCCCTTTCAAAACTGAGATGAGGAGAAACTTCTTCACTCAGAGGGTAGTAAATCTATGAAATTTGCGACCCCAGAGAGCTGCGGAAGCTGCAACATTAAATAAATTTAAAATGGAGATAGACAGTTTCCTAGCAGATAAGGGAATTAGGGGTTACGGGGAGAGGGCAGGGAAGTGGACGTGAGTCTAGATTCAGATCAGCCATGATCCTATTGAATGGCGGAGCAGGCCCGAGGGGCCGTATGGCCTACTCCTGCTCCTACTTCTTATGTTCTTATGTTCTTATTCTGCCAGCGCATTTCACACCTAATCTAGAGCTGTCTTTTGTAACTACTAGTCCTATTACCATCTCGTCTCATTTTGAATACCTCTTAATGTCTCTTCACTTCTCTTTTGTTCTCTCCCAGCCCCCACTGGCCTTTTAATCTATTTCATTTCCTGTGCTTCTTCAGTCTTGACAAAGGGTTTTCACCCGAAACGTTGACTCTATTTTCTCTCCACGGATGTTGCCTGGCCTGCTGAGTTTTTCCAGCATTTTCTGTTGTTATTTTTTATACTACTCTATAGTTTGACAGTTGAGATTAATAGATTATAAAATTTAGAAGTTCTTAATTTTTGTGGTTATAATTTCTAAGGTCTCTGTTGTGTATCGGGGAGTGCTAGTAACCAAGGGCCCTTGAGTATATCATTTAATTGTAGTGTAATTAGTGGTATTGATTTGATTTAAATTAATTAAAGGGTAAGCCATGGCAGGACAGCTCGGCCCCGTGGCATGCTTCTCCTGCGCTATGTGGGAAATCAGGGAAACTTCCGGTGTCCCTGACGACCATGTGTGCGGGAAGTGTATCCAGCTGCAGCTACTGACAGACCACATTGCGGCATTGGCGCTGCAAATGGATACATACTGGAGCATTCGCGATGCTGAGGACATCGTGGATAGCACGTTTAGGGAGTTGGCCACACCGCAGGTAAAGGCTGCACAGGCAGGAAGGAAATGGGCAACCACCAGGCAGAGTAGTAGATGCAGGCACGTAGTGCAGGGGTCCCCTGTGGCCATCCCCCTCTCAAACAGATATACCACTTTGGATGTTGTTGAGGGAGATGGTTTATCGGGGGAAGGCAGCAGCAGCCAACTTCCTGGCACCACAGGTGGTTCTGCTGCACAGGACAGGAGGGAAAAGACTGGGAGAGCTATAGTGATAGGGGATTCGATTGTAAGGGGAATAGATAGGCGTTTCTGCGGCCGCAAACGAGACTCCAGGATGGTATGTTGCCTCCCTGGTGCAAGGGTCAAGGATGTCTCGGGGTGGCTGCAGGGCATTCTGGAGGGGAGGGTGAACAACCAGTTGTCGTGGTGCATATAGGTACCAACGATATAGGTAAAAAATGGGATAAGGTCCTAAAAGCTGAATATAGGGAGTTAGGAGGTCAATTTAAATATAGGACCTCAAAGGTAGTAATCTCAGGATTGCTACCAGTGCCACGTGCTAGTCAGAGTAGAAATAGAAGGATATTTCAGATGAATATGTGGCTAGAGGAATTGTGCAAGGGGGAAGGATTCAAATTCCTGGGACATTGGAACCGGTTCTGTGGGAGGTGGGACCAGTACAAACTGGACGGTTTTCACCTGGGCGGGACCGGGACCGATGTCCTAGGGGGAGTGTTTGCTAGTGCTGTTGGGGAGGGTTTAAACTAAAATGGCAGGGGGTTGGGAACCTGTGCAGGGAGACAGAGGAAAGGGAAGCAAGGATAGAAGCAAAAGACAGGAAGGAGAAAAGCAAAAGTGGAAGGCAGAGAAATCAAGGGTGTAAATCAAACAGGGCTACAGTAAATAATAATTCTAAAAGGACTAAGAGTGTTAAAAAAACAAGCCTGAAGGTTTTGTGTCTTAATGCGAGGAGCATTCGTAATAAGGCGGATGAATTAGCTGCGCAAATAGATGTAAACGGATATGATGTAATTGGAATTATGGAGACATGGCTTCAGGGTGACCAAGACTGGGAATTCAACATCCAGGGGTATTCAATATTCAGGAAGGACAGGCAAAAAGGAAAAGGAGGTGGGGTAGCATTGCTGGTTAAAGAGGAGATTAACACAATAGTAAGGAAGGATATTAGCTCTGATATGTGGAATCAGTATGGGTAGAGCTGAGAAATGCCAAGGGGCAGAAAACGTTAGTGGGAGTTGCATACAGACCCCCAAACAGTAATGCTGGGGTTGGGGATGGCATTAAATGGGAAATTAGAGACGCGTGCAATAAGGGCACAGCAGTTATCATGGGTGACTTTAATCTACATATAGATTGGGCTAACCAAATTAGTAACAATACTGTGGAGGAGGAATTCCTAGAGTGTATACGGGATGGTTTCCTGGACCAGTATGTCGAGGAACCAACTAGAGATCAGGTCATCTTAAACTGGGTATTATGTAATGAGAAAGGGTTAATTAGCAATGTTGTTGTGCAAGGCCCCTTGGGGAGGAGCGATCATAATATGATAGAATTCTTCATTAAGATGGAGAGTGAAGTAGTTGACTCAGAGACTAGGGTCCTGAATTTAAATAAAGGAAACTACAATGATATGAGGCACGAGTTGGCTAGCACGGAGTGGGGAACGTTACTTAAAGGGTTGATGGTGGATAGGCAATGGCAAACATTTAAAGATCGCATGGATGAACTACAGAATTTGTTCATCCCGGTTTGGCATAAAAATAAAACAAAAAAGGTGACTCAACCGTGGCTAACAAGGGAAATTAGGGATAGCATAAGATCCACAGAATGCAGTAAAGGCCAATTCATTAAATGTATTCAAGAAGGAGTTGGATATATTTCTTAAGGCTAAAGGGATCAAGGGGTATGGGGAGAAAGCAGGGACTGGGTACTGAATGTGGATGATCAGCCATGATTGCATTGAATGACGGAGCAGGCTCGAGGGGCCGAATGGCCTACTCCTGCTCCTATCTTCTATGTTTCTATCCAAGGAGTGGACATATAAATTGGCCAGAAAAAGCAACAAAACTGAGGATTGGGAGCAGTTTAGGATTCAGCAAAGGAAGAGAAAGGGATTAATTAAGAGGGGGAAAATAGCACGGTGGCATAGTGGTTAGCACTGTTGCCTCATAGCGCCAGGGACCCGGGTTTGAATCCGGCCTCAGGTGACTGTCTGTGTGGAGTTTGCACATTCTCCCCGTGTTTGCGTGGGTTTTCTCCGGGTGCTCCGGTTTCCTCCCACAGTCCAAAGATGTGCGGGTTAGGTTGATTGGCTATGATAAATTGACCCTTAGTGCTAGGGGGATTAAATATGTGGGGTTACGGGGATAGGGTGGGATATGTGTTGGTGTAGGGGTTACGGGGATCGGGTGGGATATGTGTCGGTGCAGGCTCGATGGGCCGAAATGGCCTCTATCTGCATTGTGGGGTTTCTGTGATTTTCTGTGATTCTGTAAGCTTTCAGGGAACATAAAAGCTGACTGTAAAAGCTTCTATAGATATGTGAAGAGAAAAAGATTGGTGAAGTCAAGCGTAGGTCCCTTGCAGCCAGAATCAGGGGAATTTATAATGGGGAACAAAGAACTGGCTGACCAATTAAATACATACTTTGGTTCTGTCTTCACAAAGGAGGCCACAAATAAGCTTCCAGAGATGTTGTGGAACATAGGGTCTAATGAGAGGGAGGAATTGAATGAAATCAGTATTTGTAGGGAAATGGTGTTAGGGAAATTGACGGGATTGAAGGCCGATAAATCCCCAGGGCCTGATAATCTACATCCTAGGGTACTTAAGGAAGTGGACCTAGAAATAGTAGATGCATTGCTGGTCATCTTCCAAAATTCTATAGACTCTGCAATAGTTCCCATGGATTGGAGGGTATCTAATGTAACCCCACTATTTAAAAAAGGCGGTAGAGAGAAAATGGGGAATTATAGACCGGTAAGCCTGACATCGGTAGTGGGGAAAATGTGAGAGTCCATTATAAAAGATGTAATAGCAGAGCACTTGGAAAACAGTGACAGGATCGGACAAAGTCAACATGGATTTACAAAAGGTAAATCATGCTTGACTAATCTATTGGAATTTTTTAGGATGTAACTGGTAGAATAGGTAAGGGAGAACCAGTGGATGTGGTGTATTTGGAGCTGCAGAGATACAACAAAAGACACAGGACTTCGGCACCCATGAAATGACACAGGGTTTCGAAAGATGTTATCGCTGCGGCAGATCCACCCATAACCAGAGGGACTGCTGGTTCAAGGACAAAGCATGCAGGCAATGCGGAAAGATTGGACACATTGCACGGGTATGCCGATCTGGACAAAATAAATCCACAGACAGGAAAAAAAAAATCAATAAAGAAAAGTACAGAAAGGTACAAATGATGACGGACAGTAGCTCCGAAGACCAGAAGAGCGATAGCGACTCCGAAAACAAGAGACTAAGCTGTCTCAAATTACATAATGTACTTGCCAAAGATGACTACCAGACCATTTGGGTTACCCTCACGATAGCAGGGTCTCCAGTTAAAATGGAGCTAGATACAGGATCAGCTCTGACCGTAATAAATCGACGGGATTACAAGAGGCTATTTCCGCATATACCTTTAAAAGACACATCCATTATCTTAAAAACATATACGGGGCAGAAAGTATACCCCAAAGGAAAAATAAGGGTGCCTGTTGTGTACAACGGCAAGGAAATACAAAAGCTGTATTTATACATTCTACAAGATGGTGGCCCACCACTGTTAGGACGTGAATGGATCAGGAAAATACATTTAGACTGGCACTCCATTCAGGCACTGACGGTGACCAGTAAGAAAAAAAACGATGATGACATCATACCTGAACGATTAAAAGACATCTTGGCCAACGCCAAAGAAGTGTTTCAAGAGAAACTAGGAACCTTGAAAGGCATCACCGCCTCAATAAAAGTGGAAGATGCAGCAATTCCCAAGTTTTTTAAAGCAAGTCCAGTGCCATACGCAATTCGTCCAGCAGTCGAGGCAGAGCTGGACGAATTTGGAAATTGCAGGCATATTATACAAAATAGATTGGAGCGAGTGGGCAACACCCATCGTTCCAGTCATGAAGAAAGCATTGAATAATAATAAATCTGAAGAACAGAGAAAAATTCTCATCTGTGGAGACTTCAAGGTGACGGTAAACCCAGTCCTTCACACGGTACAGTATCCTCTTCCGAGGATAGAAGATATTTTCGCCTCACTATCCGGAGGGAAACGTTTCACCAAAATTGACTTGGCACAGGCATATCTACAGATGGAGGTTGAAGAGGCCTCTAAAAAATATCTCACGATAAATACACACAAAGGTCTGTACCAGTACAATCGACTAGTTTTCGGAGTAGCATCCGCTCCAGCTATCTGGCGAAGAGCTATGGAACAAGTCCTCCAAGGGATTCCGGGTACTCAATGCTACCTAGACGACATCCTTGTAACAGGAGAAAACGACAACGAGCACCTTGCCAATTTGGAGCAGGTGCTCACTAGGCTGAGAGAACGGGGCCTACGAGCAAATCGCCCCAAGTGCGAATTTTTCCAAAATCAAATATCATATTGTGGCCACATAATAAATAAGGAAGGGTTGCATAAGTCACCTGAAAAAATTGAAGCGGTCATAAAAGCCCCAGCACCTGAAAATGTTTCACAATTAAGGTCGTTCCTGGGATTAATAAATTATCATAAATTTTTACCAAACTTATCAACTCTTCTACACCCTCTTAATGAACTACTACAAACAGGAGTAATTTGGAAATGGAACGAAGACTGTAAACGTGCCTTCCATAAATGCAAAGACTTAATCACATCCGAAGAAGTTTTGGCTCATTACAACCCATCACTGCCAATCAGACTGGCGTGCGATGCATCCCCTTACGGCATAGGAGCAGTATTATCGCATAAATTCCCTGATGGCTCGGAACGGCCGATAGCTTTTGCGTCACACTCATTGAACTCAGCTGAGCGTAACTATGCCCAAATCGACAGGGAAGCAATCAGCCTGGTGTGGGGAGTGAAGAAATTCAACCATTACCTACACGGACAAAAATTTACCTTGTTGACTGACCATCAACCCCTCATCTCCATATTCAACCCTAAAAAGGGTGTTCCCATTATGACAGCGCAAAGGCTACAGAGGTGGTCCCTTTTTCTAGGGGCACACCAATACAACATAGAATACAAAGGATCAAAAAGCATGGGAATGCTGACGGTATATCGCACCTACCTTTGCCAACGGTAGAAGAGGCACCTACAGTAGACCCAGTGGAGATGTTCCACTCTACCATAGTGGAATGTCTACCAGTAACAAATTCTGCCATTGAAAGGGAGACAAGAAATGACCCGACTCTTTCACGGGTCTACGATTTAACAGTGAAGGGATGGCCAGCACATGGCGAACCACTGTTGCCAGCATTCTCGCAAAGAAGAGAACAGCTGTCAGTGTGCCGAGAAACCTTGATGTGTGGATCCAGAGTGGTTGTTCCACCCAAACTCCAGGATAAAGTGCTAAGGGAGCTTCACAAGGGGCATCTGGGTGGAGTGAAAATGAAGAACCTAGCCAGGGCGTTTGTATGGTGGCCAGGTATCAATGGAGACATCGAAGCAATGACCAAGAGCTGCCTAGGATGCCAGAAGGTCCAAAACGCTCCACCACAAGCCCCTCTACATCCATGGGAGTGGCCCTCATCTCCCTGGCAAAGGGTACACATCGACTTTGCTGGTCCATTTATGGACTCAATGTTCTTAATCGCGGTTGATGCACACTCCAAGTGGCTGGAGGTAATAAAGATGTCCTCCACCACCACGGAAAAAACCATCACAGTATTAAGGACCATATTTGCCAGGAATGGGCTGCCGGAACAGAGCTGTTCTGATAATGGACCACAATTTGTGTCCGAAGAATTCAGGAAGTTCTTAAAAAACAATGGGGTTAAGCACTACACGTCCGCCCCATACCATCCCGCCACCAATGGATTGGCTGAAAGGTTTGTCCAGACCTTCAAGAAGGCCATAAAGGCCATGGGTAATGAAGACATAAAACTTCAGCACAAGGTGGATAACTTCTTGTTCGCATACAGGAATGTAACACATATGGCTACCAACCAAACTCCCGCCATGATGTTCTTCAATAGAAACCTAAGATGCCGGCTGGATTTGGTCAAGCCCAACATCAGAAGGGACGTGGAGAACCGGCAGTTTCAAGGCATGAATGAAAGGCCAACTAGAACCTTCCAGATAGGTCAACAAGTTTTGGCCCGGGACTACCGTACCGAGAAATGGCAGCCTGGAACTATCTGCACACGACTAGGACCACTGATGTATACCGTGGACGTCGGAGAAAGCTTAATAAGGCGCCATGCTGACCAAATCATAGAGTCATCCGAAAAGGGACAACCTACACCACAACTCTATACGCCTAACGATGAAGTAGAGATACCCATATCTACCTCCGATCCGGTGATACTGGAACCCGATGAACCCGACACTGGCATTCAAGCCGAATCAGCCTTGACAAAATAACCTACTACACCACCAGAAACTACTACACCACCGAGGCGTTATCCGGACCGAGTCAGGAAGCCTCCTGAGAGACTGACTTATAATTAATTAACTACAGCAATGTGTATATTATTTTTCTTATAACATGTAATTAATAATTACTTAAAATATGATGTACTGGTTAGCTAAAAGGGGAGGAATTGTAGTGTATGTGCCTTTAAGAGCCCCATGTGTGCTGTAATGCCGGTAATGGCCACTCAGGCTATATAAGTCTGTATATTGTGTTATATCCGTTAGTACCCCCCCAGACTTTGCTTAGTAAACACCTATGAACCAACTCCTGTCTTCAGTGTCTTTATCAACACACGGACACTACACAGGACATCGCTGCAGGAGTTCCTCAGGGCTGTGTCCTCGGCCCAACCATCTTCAGCTGCTTCATCAATGACCTCCCCTCCAACATAAGGTTAGAAATGGGGATGTTTGCTGATGACTGCACAGTGTTCAGCGCTATTCGCAACTCCTCAGATAATGAAGCAGTCTATGGCCGCATGCAACAAGACTTGGACGACATTCAGGCTTGGGCTGATAAGTGGCAGGTAACATTCACGCCACAAAAGTGCCAGGCAATGACTTTCTGCAACAAGCGAGAGTCTAAACACCGCCCCTTGACATTCAATGGCATTACCATCGCCAAATCCCCCTCCATCAACATCCTGGGGGTCACCATTGACCAGAAACTTAACTGGACCAGCCACATAAATACTGTGGCAACAAGAGCAGATCAGAGGCTGGGTATTCTGCAGCGAGTGTCTCACCTCCTGACTCCCCAAAGCCTTTCTACCATCTACAAGGCACAATTAAGGAATGTGATGGAATACTCTCCGCTTGCCTGGATGAGTGCAGCTCCAACAACACTCAAGAAGCTCGACACCATCCAGGACAAAGCAGCCTGCTTGATTGGCAATCCCTTTACCACCTTAAAAATTCACTCCCTCCACCACTGGCATACCGTGGCTGCAGTGTGTACCATCTACAAGTAGCACTGCAGCAACTCGCCAAGGCTTCTTCGGCAGCACCTCCCAACCCCGCTGTTGAATCCGTGTGTTAATGGAGACACGGAATGCAGGAGTTGATTTAACAAGTGTTTACTGAACAAAGTCTGGAGGTGAACTAACTATACAAGACGCTATACAGGCTTATATACCCGAGTGGTCACTACCGGTACTACAGTACACAGGGGCTTCCAAAAAAACATAGTTCCTCTTAAAGGTACATAAACTACAATTCCTCCCCTTTTAGATAAATAATACATAACATTTTAAGTAATCATTAAATAACATTTTTACAAGAACAATAATCTACATATTTGCTGAAGTTAATCAATTACAAATTCAGTCTCTCTGGAGGCTTCCTGACTCGGTCCGGAAAATGCCTCGGTGGTGTAGTAGGTTTCGGTGGTGTAGTAGGTTCTTTTGGCAAGGTCGATTCGGCTTGAATGCCAGTGTCGGGTTCATCTGGTTCCAGTATCACCGGATCGGAGGTAGATACTATGGGTATCTCTGCTTCATCACTAGGCGTATAGAGTTGTGGTGTAGGTTGTCCCTTTTCGGATGACTCTATGATCCGGTCAGCATAGCGCCTTATTATGCTTTCTCCAATGTCCACGGTATAAATCAGCGGTCCTAGTCGTGTGCAAATAGTTCCAGGCTGCCATTTCTCGGTACGGTAGTCCTGGGCCAAAACTTGTTGACCTATCTGGAAGGTTCTAGTTGGCCTTTCATTCATGCTTTGAAATTGCCGGTTCTCTACGTCCCTTCTGACGTTTGGCTTGATCAAATCCAGCCGACATCTTAGTCTTCTATTGAAAAACATCATGGCGGGGGTTTGGTTTGTAACCACACGTGTTGCATTCCTGTACGCAAACAAGAAGTTATCTACCTTATGTTGTAGATTTATGTCTTCATTACCCATGGCCTTTATGGCCTTCTTGAAGGTCTGGACAAACCTTTCAGCTAATCCATTGGTGGTGGGATGGTATGGGGCGGACATGCAGTGCTTAACCCCATTGTTTTTTAAGAACTTCCTGAATTCTTCGGATACAAATTGCGGTCCATTATCAGAACAGATCTGTTCAGGCAGCCCATTCCTGGCGAATATGGTCCTTAATACTGTGATGGTTTTTTCCGTGGTGGTGGAGGACATCTTTATTACCTCCGGCCACTTGGAGTGTGCATCCACCGCGATTAAGAACATTGAGTCCATAAAGGGACCAGCAAAGTCGATATGTACCCTTTGCCATGGAGATGAGGGCCACTCCCATGGATGTAGAGGGGCTTGTGGTGGGGTGTTTTGGACCTTCTGGCATCCTAGACAGCTCTTGGTCATTTCTTCGATGTCTCCATCGATACCTGGCCACCACACAAACGCTCTGGCTAAGTTCTTCATTTTCACTCCACCCAGATGCCCCTCGTGAAGCTCCTTTAGCACTTTATCCTGGAGTTTGGGTGGAATAACCACTCTGGATCCACACATCAAGGTTCCTCGGCACACTGACAGCTGTTCTCTTCTTTGCGAGAATGCTGGCAACAGTGGTTCGCCATGTGCTGGCCATCCCTTCACCATTAAATCGTAGACTCGTGAGAGAGTCGGGTCATTTCTCGTTTCCTTTTCAATGGTAGAATTTGTCACTGGTAGACATTCCACTATGGTCGAGTGGAACATCTCCACTGGGTCCACTGTAGGCGCCTCTTCTACCGTTGGCAACGGTAGGCGCGATAACCCGTCAGCATTCCCATGCTGTTTTGTTCCTTTGTATTCTATGCGATATTGGTGTGCCCCTAGGAAAAGGGACCACCTCTGTAGCCTTTGCGCTGTCATAATGGGAACGCCCTTTTTAGGGTTGAATATGGAGACGAGGGGTTGATGGTCAGTCAACAAGGTAAATTTTTGTCTGTGTAGGTAATGGTTGAATTTCTTCACCCCCCACACCAGGCCGAGTGCCTCCCTGTCGATCTGGGCATAGTTACGCTCAGCTGAGTTCAATGAGCGTGACGCAAAAGCTATCGGCTGCTCCGAGCCATCAGGGAATCTATGCGATAATACCGCTCCCACGCCGTAAGGGGATGCATCGCATGCCAGTCTGATTGGCATGTGATGGGTTGTAATGAGCCAACACTTCCTTGGACGTGAACAAGCCTTTGCATTTATGGAAGGCACGTTTACAGTCTTCGCTCCATTTCCAAATTACTCCCGTTTGTAGCAGTGTGTTAAGAGGGTGCAGAACCGTTGATAAGTTCGGTAAAAATTTATGATAGTAATTTATTAATCCCAGGAACGACCTTAATTGTGAGACATTTTCAGGCGCGGGGGCTTTTACGACCGCTTCAATTTTTTCAGGTGACTTATGCAACCCTTCTTCGTTAATGACATGGCCACAATATGATATTTGTTTCTGGAAAAATTCGCACTTGGGGCGATTTGCTCATAGGCCCCGTTCTCTCAGCCTCGTGAGCACCTGCTGCAAATTGGCAAGGTGCTCGTTGTCGTTTTCTGCTGTTACATGGATGTCGTCTAGGTAGCATTGAGTCCCCGGAATCCCTTGCAGGACTTGCTCCATAGCTCTTTGCCAGATAGCTGGAGCTGATGCTACTCCGAAAACCAGTCGATTGTACTGGTACAGGCCTTTGTGTGTGTTTATCGTGAGATACTTTTTAGAGGCCTCCTCAACCTCCATCTGTAGATATGCCTGTGCCAAGTCAATTTTGGTGAAACGTTTCCCTCCGGATAGTGAGGCGAAAATATCTTCTATCCTCGGAAGAGGATACTGTACCGTGTGAAGAACCGGGTTTGCAGTCACCTTGAAGTCCCCACAGATGCAAATTTTTCTCTGTTCTTCAGATTTATCATTATTCAATGTTTTCTTCATGACCGGGACGATGGGTGTTGCCCACTCGCTCCAATCTACCTTGGATAACACGCCTGCTTTTTCCAAATTCTCCAGCTCTGCCTCGACTGCTGGACGAATTGCGTATGGCACCGGCCTTGCCTTAAAAAACTTGGGAATTGCCGCATCTTCCACTTTTATTGAGGCGGTGGTGCCTTTCAGGGTTCCTAGTTCCTGTTGAAACACTTCTTTGGCGTTAGCCAAGATTTCTTTTAATCGTCCAGGTATGACGTCATCATCATTTTTTTTCTTACTGGTCACCGTCAGTGCCTGAATGGAGTGCCAGTCTAAACGTATCTTTCTGATCCATTCACGTCCCAACAACGGTGGACCACCATCTTGCAGAACGTATAAATACAACTTCTGTATTTCTTTGCCATTGTATACAACAGGCACCCTTATTTTCCCTCTGGGGTATACTTTCTGCCCCGTATATGTCTTCAAGATAATGGATGTGTCTTTCAAAGGTATATGCGGAAATAGCCGCTCGTAATCCCGTCGACTGATGACGGTCAGAGCTGATCCTGTATCTAGTTCCATTTTAACTGGGGACCCTGCTATCGTGAGGGTAACCCAAATGGTCTGGTAATCTTCTTTGGCAATTACATTATGTAATTTGAGACAGCTGAGTCTCTTGTTTCCGGAGTCGTTATCGCTCTTCTGGTCTTCGGAGCTACTGTCTGACATCATTTGTGCCTTTCTGTACTTTTCCTTATTGACCTTTTTACTGTCAGCGGATTTTTTTCCAGATCTGCATACACGTGCAATGTGTCCCATCTTTCCGCATTGCCTGCATGCTTTGTCCTTGAACCAGCAGTCCCACTGGTCATGGGTGGATCTGCCGCAGCGATAACATCTCTCGAAACCCCGTGTCATTTCATGGGTGCCGAAGTCCTGTGGCTTTTGCTGTATCTCTGCAGCTCCTCTTGCTGCTGCTTCGTATGATACAGCCACACTGAAAGCCTTGTCCAGTGTCAAATCTTTCTCAGAAAGTAGTCTTTTCTGTGTTCCTTCACTTAGGAGACCGCAGACGAATTTGTCTCGTAGAGAATCTGCCAGTCCTGCCCCGAATTGGCAGTGCTTTGACAGCTTTCGTAATTCGGTGAGGTAATCAGCGTTACTTTCATTCTTGTGCTGATTCCTCCTGAAGAATTTGAATCGTTCCGCTATCAGCAGCAGTGTTGGGTTTAAGTGCTCCTGTAGGGTATCAACAATCTCCTTAAAATTCTTGTCCATCGGTTTGGCTGGAGTGATCAAGTTTCGTAACAGCCCGTATGTCCTTGCGCCCATCAAATTTAGAAGTACCGATGCCTTTTTATCATCCGCTACTTCATTCGCCTTGCAATATACCTCCACTCTTTCCACATATGTGGTCCAATCCTCTATATCACTATCGAAAGCAGTAATATTGCCAGTCTGAGGCATCCTAAAAATCAAAAATGGCGCCTCCCGTGCTTTTCCTTCTTTCCTGCCGAGTCAAAATGGCGCCTCCCGCGCTTTCCCGCCGCTGCTGCCAACGCTGTTCTCCACGGTTCCCGTTGCGACCTGCAGCTTTTCGCGGTATTTCTATTTTTTTATTTTTTATTTTTTTATTTACACATATATTTTAAACAGTTTCTCCGTCACTTGGAGAATCGTTCCCGTCGGACCCTCTGGGACTTTCCCCTCCCTCTGCTCGGTCCAAACGCCGACCTGCTTTGCAGTGCCGGCCGTCTCCTGAGTGCTCCACCCTCTGTCTCTGTTTGCTTCTGCTTTCCGACTCGCTGCCCGGCCCCGCTGCAGAGCCACCTGATCGAGCCCCAGCCTGCCGCCCAGGAAGGATCAGTGCACTACCTGCCACCAGCCTGTTTAGCTGGTGAAACCACAGTTTTTTTTTTTTTCTTCGACCTTCGTCTGAGGAATCGATCTCCTTGAGGTGCTGCCGAATTGTAGGTAAGTTCGTTTCTAACTCGTCGCCACTATTGAATCCGTGTGTTAATGGAGACACGGAATGCAGGAGTTGATTTAACAAGTGTTTACTGAACAAAGTTTGGAGGTGAACTAACTATACAAGACGCTATACAGGCTTATATACCCGAGTGGTCACTACCAGTACTACAGTACACAGGGGCTTCCAAAAAAAACATAGTTCCTCTTAAAGGTACATACACTACACCCGCAACCTCTTCCACTTAGAAGGACAAGGGCAGCAGACGCATGGGAACACCACCACCTCCAAATTATACATCATCCTGACTTAGAAGTATATCGCCGATCCTTCATTGCCACTGGGTCAAAATCCTGGAACTCCCTACCTAACAGCACTGTGGGAGTAAATTCACCACACGGACTGCAGCGGTTCAAGAAGGCGGCGCACCATCACCTTCTTAAGGGCAATTAGGGATGGGCAATAAATGCTGGCCTTGCCAGTGACACCCACATCCCATAAAAATGAATTAATTTTTTTTTTTAAAGGGACAGTCACACTCACCTCAATCTGGAATTCATCTCTTTTGTCGATGTTTGTACCAAGGCTCTAACGAGGTCTGGAGCCAAGTGGTCCTGGTGGAACCCAAACTGCACATCGGGTGAGCAGGTTATTGGTATGTATGTGCCGCTTGATTGCAGTGTTGAAGCTCCATCACTTTGAGAGTAGGCTGATCGGGTGGTAATTGGCCAGGTTGGATTTGTCCTGCTTTTTGTGGATAGGACATACCTGGGAAATTTTTCATATTGTCGGGTAGATACCAGATGCAGCTGTACTCGAACAGTTTGACTAGGGGTGCTGATCGTTCTGGAGCAAAGGTCTTCTGCACCACAGCCGTTTCTTGATATCACATGGGGTGAATCAAATTGGCTGAAGACTGGCGTCAGTGATGGTGGGGACCTCAGGAGTAGGCTGAGAGGGATCATCCACTAGACATTTTTAGCTGAAGGTGGTTGCGAATGCTTCAGCCTAGGCTATTGCATTCATATGTTGGGTTCCACCATCATTGAGGATGGGGATATTCATGGAGCCTCCTCCTCCAGTTAGTTGTTTAATTGTCCCCCACCACTCACAATTGGATGTGGCAGGACTGTCGAATTTTGACCTATGTGGCTCGGTGTAAAAAAATTTGTCTTATAATACTCCTGTGCAGTGCCTTGGGACGTTTTACTACGTTAAAGGCGCTATATAAATAAAAGTTGTTGTTGTTGATCTATTGGTTGTGGGATCACTTAGCTGTCTATAGCATGCTGCTTCCACTGTTTAGTATGCATGTAATCCTGTGCTGCAGCATCACCAGGTTGGCACCTTATTTTCAGGTGCTGGTCTCAGCATGCTCTTCTGCACACCTGTTAGTCATCTGGCTTGATGGTAATGGAGGAGTGAGGGATATGCTGCACCATGAGGTTATAGATTGTGGTGGAATACAATACTGTTTTGAGCTGCTAGATCCCTTAATCTACCCCACTTGGCACAGTGGTAGTGCCTGACGACACAATGGGACTTGGTCTATACACAGACTGTGCAGTTTGCAGATGACACCAAGTACAGTCTAGATGTTAGAGGACGTGGAATCCGCTTAGAGAAGTGGTCAGTGATTCTGAATGGAAGAAAATGTGTAAAAACCCATTAATTCCCGTCAACTGGCTCCGATCCACTTTGTTGGAGCTCCAGTATTGGAAGCTCTTCCATCAGTCGAACATTAACTAGTCTTTTCTCTACCGGTCCTCTGTCCTGTTGTATATTTACAGCATTAAGGTTTTCTTTTCATTCCAATATTTTCGGGGAGGAAGCCCGGCCATCGCCTCAGCTTCGCTCGCCCGCCCACTATCTCCCCTCTCGGCTCCTCTCTGTGATGGACAACCGCTCGCGCTCGCGCGCCCTTTAAATCGCCCGCCGCTTTCCTGTGGGCGTGGCCAGAGAGGGGCGGGGCTTGCTTGCCAAACCGCTCAGCACTGATTGGCGAGCTCCAGTTGCCTTAAGAACAGATATGCCAATGAGTGGCTATTTGACATGTCAGTCAGCCAGTGGGGCGGATCTAGCCTAAGTGAGAAGAAGACGCGGCACCAGGCGGCGGGGAGAGGGCGAGCGGGCACCGGGCAGAGACCAAGCGGCGGGGAGAGGGCGAGCGGGCACTGGGCAGAGACCGAGCGGCGGGAGAGGGCGAGCGGGCACCGACCAAGCGGCGGGGAAAGGGCGAGCGGGCACCGGGCAGAGACCGAGCGGCGGGGAGAGGGCGAGCCGGCACCGGGCAGAGACCGAGCGGAGGGAGAGCCGGCACCGGGCAGAGACCGAGCGGCGGGAGAGGGAGAGCCGGACCAGCGCTCCACACCTGAGGAAGGGCCTCGGTGACCAGGAGCCGAGCAGTGGAGAGCGGAGTTGCCGGGAGGATGCAGACCCCGGGCCGCACGGCGATGGATGTGCGGGTCCAGGATGTGGAGAAGCGGCGGAACCCGAACAAACACTATGTGAGTTTGGGAGAGAAGAAAGGGGAGGCCCGACCCGGGTGGGGAGCGGGAGCCGGGCTCACGCAGCCCCGCTCTACAATCAGACCTGTGGCGGGGTCCGAAGTATCCAGTGGGATCTTTCATTTATCCACTGGGATTTGGATTTTTTTTTAATGTTTACACATGCTCAATAAGATGTAAATTCCCTCAAAGCACTAACTCCTTTAAAGGTGTCACTGAGTCTCTGCAGGTTCTGAATTGTGTGCCTTCACCCAGGCTTCCCCAGTAACAGCAGCAAGGATTCCTATTGTTTTAATTTGCTACTTTACAGAATTCTCGTCAGTTTTAACATTGAGTTTATTGATGCACCAACTGCATTGTTACCCCAGTGGAAGCAAGCAGCATCACTTTGTCTCGATTGACTTGACTAGGTCTTTTCATCAGGTATTGCAGTGGCCAATAATGTGGGATTTGTAATGGTTGACATCAGTAATTCATTGAGGCGAGCTAGGTGTCTAGATACCTATTGCTGCTGTTCGTTTACAGAATTTATTTGTTCAGATAATGTTTGTAGTATATGAGTACATTACAAAATAACTTGGGGAGGTGCATCTTCAAGGATATAACCGTGTACCCCAATGACTAAGTGAATTTGTGTATTGCCTACAGATCAGGAAGACTTGGTCTATGTTGAGCTAGCTGATCTCAGTTTGGGCAGTGGTAGGAGCACTACTATTGGCCCCTGTGAGGGTGGGGAAAATTCTGGGCTTTGGAAATGCAAGTGTACGTATGTTAGCCAAGAGCTGTGCTGTGATGCTTCACGGTGGACTTGCCTACTGGAATGTACTATGATTGGGATACAGATCCCTCTGTCAAGTATCAACTTGAATAATAGCCACTTGGGCAAGATACTGGAAAGTAATTAGCATCTGAACAAAGCATCAATGTCCCGGGGAAGAGGTGAACATTTGGAGGGAGGAAAGAAAAGCTGCTGCAGTATTTCTCTTTGAAAATGTTGGCACTCATTTTCAATCACACATAATGGTCATCTTCAATAAATATCTTTTTCTATAATCAAAAACATATAGACACGGAGGGGGGGGGCAGTGAAAGCAAATGTCAGAATCTTCACAAGCTACTGTGTAGTTTAGGTCCTATTAAATTAACATTAAAAAAATCTTGCTTTTCCTTAGTGCCTGGGTTAAATAGAATAAACAATGAGCCATGTGATGGGATGTGTATCCCACTCATACAATGCCAACCTCAACTCACTCGAGACTTTACCTATGAGTAAAGAAAAAGGATACAGCTAGAGAGTGGGACAGTGGGATTAGTTTTGGATTACCCTTCAAAAGAGCTAGCACAGACATGATTGGCTGAATGACCTCCTATGCTCTAAGCTTCTATTGTTTTTAGTCTGCTCATGAATACAAAGTACTCCAATCTCCTCTTCCTGTGTCTTTTGTATCTGCATTACTGTGTGGACAGGGGTACATGGTTGTGTTTTTATTGTGTATTGTATTTATGTTCAGAATGAAAGACTTTCCTCTTGTGCTGGGATAAGCGTTTTGGGCTGTAGCAGCAACTAGATAATTGTTCCCTCTGTATCTCCTGTTTACAAGGATGCCGGTGATTTGATTGTTAAAGTTATCTTTACAGCATAACAAATGAAATGCTGGAAGTCCATTCAAACTAGTGCCTAGTGCTATTTACTGTAGATTACTCTGGGATCCAATCTATTTTGACCCTAATTGTACTGCTGTTCATTAAAAGATACTGATTTGTGAATGTACAGTAACAGATCTAGAGAGCTCTGCTTTCTGTGCTTTAGGAAATTTGAACTAAATGACCATGTGACAAATTACATTGTTATGGAATCCTGCTTAATTTATTAGTTTAATTATAAAACATTGTTGGTCTCTAAAGACTGTCTGAGCTGAGGGAGAGGAAAAGGGGAGACATCTAAGATACATGTCACAACTTTGTAAAATGATCCTTGCTTCCTAGACAGTGTGTCTTTCCTGTGCAAAGTGTTGTTTTATACCCATGTGTCCTGGCCAGTGTTTATTCCTCAACAACATCAATAAAACAGATGATCTGGTTATTTATTTCATTGCTGTTTGTGGGCTGCCTTGTATGCAAATTGCTGACCCGTTTCCCTACATTACAAAAGTGCCTGCGCTTCATTGACTATAAAGTGCTTTGTGTTATCCTGAGATCGTGAAAAGGCGTTGTATAAATACAAGTTCGTTCTTTTTTGTAAGTAAATACTGCAGCTGATTTACAAAATGTGGCTAACTCAGTTCTAATCTACACTCATCAGCTTGTGCAATAACATACAAACAATGACGGACAGTAAAGACCCTCCGGTCCATCCAGCCTGTCTACACAATTGTGACATCTTGCAGCCAGGACAGGGGGAAAGGGTAGGCAGGTACCAGCTCCCTGGAGGGCGAGGTCGCACGCGAGTTCTGCTGCAGAGGTCTCCGATGAGGAATTTGATGGGGCGGCCTTCAGAAGAAGGGTGATAAGCATGCACACAGAAATGCTTGGTGCATTGGCGGCCTGCCAGAGACCTTGTTGTCGCTGTCGAGGAGCATGTTGGAGTCCAGCTCCAACCTTGCTTTGTGCCGAGCTTGGAGCCCATAACTCCATTCAAGCACTTGTGGACCCAACCATAATGCAGGATCTGATGGGCAATGTCTCCACTTCCATTGCAGCACAAGCGGAAGCAACCCAACATCTGAGTGCTGCAGAAGAAGTTCAGACTTCTGTCGTGCAAGCTTGCTGTTGCCTGTCAGCCAGCCAGCCCAGGCTGCTGCCGCACATGCTGATGTGGTGCAGTCGACTGCCGGTCCTTTAAGCCCAGAGCTGCTTGAGATCGTCTGCAAGGCCATCTACAGTCTTCCCCCACTGAAAGTCAGCAGCCTTCCACCAGCCGTGTTGCAGCCACTGGAGTAGCACTTCGTACGAGCACTAGGACAGGCCAAGGCAGATGGAAGGCAGGCACTAAGGGAATGCACAAGGGTGATTAGTTGACTTTGTTATGTAGTATTCGATTGAATGACTTAGAAATGTAGTTTGAAATGTTTGTTTTGTGGTGGCTTTCGTTTCAGCATTGTGGACAAGAGGACGCTGTGATGTTCCTTTACAGAGGGATGGTAAGGTGGGGAAGTGTTGAGCAACGGAGGTCTGGGGTTTCATTCAGGGGAACTGGAGTCCGATGATGCGCTCATGGACAGCCCGTCTGGAGCGTGGATGTGCAGGCTTCTTCCTTTTTCCTTCCTCCTCCTTCTCCTCCCCCCCCCCCCCTCCCTCTCCTGAGGTGGTTGTGGTGGCAAGGGCTGCGCCAAGTGACAGCCAAGTTGTGGCGGATGCAGCAGATTACCACGATTTGGGACACCTGCTCCGGCGAGTACTGGAGGGCTCCTCCTGAGCGGTCAAGGCAGTGGAACCGTTGCTTGAGCACCCCAATGGTCTGCTCGATGATGTTCCTTGAGGTAGCATAGCTCTCAGTATGCGTGCTGGCCACGAGTAGTTGGGTTGCGGAGGGGAGTCATCAGCCAGGTTAGAGCGGATAGCCCTTGTCGCCTAGCAGCCACCCTTGGATTGGATGTGGTGCCTGGAAGATTGCTGGCACAGTGGACTGGCGCAAAATGAAGGCATCATGACTGATGCCAGGATACCGGGCGTTCACCATCATGATGTGCTGGGTGTGGTCACACACCAACTGCGCATTAAGTGAGTGGTACCCTTTGCGGTTACGGAACATCTTGCCATTGAGATGCGGCACCCGCAAAGCCACGTGTGCTGTCGATGCACCCTGCACCATGGGGACGCCTGATATCCTGGCAAAGCCACGTGTACACTTCTCCTGCTTCAATGAAATCCCCTCTCCTAGCGTACAGAGCCTCTGTGACCTCCCGGATGCAGTGATGGACGGTGAACTGCGAGATGTTTGCTATGTCGCCTGTTCAAACCTGGAAGGATCCGATGGCGAAAAAATTTAGGGCCACTGTCACCTTTAGTAGCTTTAAGTAGCTTTGGTGAGGAGTCCTTCATGCAGCTGGGAGGGCGTTGAATGGAATGGCGACATCGGAAATGGCAGGTCGTGCATCAAGTCAGCGCGTCATCGCGATCTGCATACTGCCGGAGCATGCACATACTGCCCACACTATCACCCTCACCAAAAAAAAGGTCATAATTGCTGGCACTGAATTTTGTGGCCCATATGTTTTTGCCAGCCGTTGCTCATGAATGGAGTGGGGTTCCTGGTAAATACTAGATGATCTCTTCCCCAGAGAGATGTGGAGGCTGGGTCATTGAATATATTTAAGGTGGAGATAGACAGATTTTTGAAAGGTAAGGGAGTTGAGGGCTATGGGGAGCGGGCAGGGAAGTGGAGTTCAGGCCAAGATCAGATCAGCCATGATCTTATTGACTGGTGGAGCAGGCTCGAGGGGCCAAATTACCACCTACTGCGTCTTATGATAGATTTAGGGGGCTAAGTTTGCTGTACATAGGGAGAGCCCTGGGCCAAATCTTGCTGGACTGGGGCATCTTGTGGCATGCATAGTTAGACATTTTTCTGCACCCTTCAGCTCGAATATGCGGCATAGCTTGCTTGAAGTGTGAGCTGGTAATGGTGCGGTGAAGGCAACAGAGCATCTGGGACCTTGGTGAATGACGGGACCAACTCCTTAACCAATGAGTTTTAAGGCTTGAGGCTGTAGGTGGGCAGAACAGTGGCAAATGGAATTCAATCGGAGAAGTGTGAGGTAATGCATTTGGGGAGGGCTAACAAAGAAAGGGAATACACATTAAATGGTAGGACACTTGAGTAGTGTAGAGGAACAAAGGGACCTTAGGGTGCATGTCCACAGATCCCTGAAAGTAGCAGGCCAGGTAGATAAGGTGGTTAAGAAGGCATACGGAATGCTTGCCTTTATTAGCCGTGGCATAGAATACAAGAGCAGGGGGGGTTATGCTTCTACTGTATAAAACACTAGTTACGTCTCAGCTAGAGTACTGCGTGCAGTTCTGGTCACCACATTACAGGAAAGATGTGATTGCACTAGAGAGGGTACAGAGGAGATTTACGAGGATGTTGTCGGGAGTAGAGAATTTTAGCTATGAGGAAAGACTGGATAGGCTGGGTCTGTTTTCCTTGGAACAGAGGAGGCTGAGGGGATACCTTATTGAGGTGTATAAGATTATGAGGGGCATAGATAAAGTGGATAGAAAGTACCTAGGGATGCGAAGGGGTGGAAAGTTTCCGGTAAATTTCCGGAAATTTTCCACGGGAAGTTTAGCTTGGGAATTTTGGGAGTTTTGCCCAAAAAAGCACATGCTAGCATAATATTGTTTTGTTTTTTGTATTTTTTTTTCCCACAGGTCCTCTCTCAAAATTACTAACAGAGATGGAATCTTAATTATTAAGGAATTTCCTAATATATGTTTATCTTCTTACTTGGCTTGTTTTAATAATTACAAGTTTTGTGTGTGACTGTGAACAAATGTGTCCTGATTGGTTGGATGAGCGATTAGCTCCCTCTATTGGTGATGTAGTGTCGTGCGTGCACAGGTCATGCTTCCATCACATGGAGCATCAGGAAAAATTTACTCACCCTGTTGCAATCGTGCTGATCGATCGCAGTTCGACACAGAGACGAAAGCCCTTTATTTCTCTGCATAGAACAATGCCACGTTTACCGTCGGATGTGTGGAAGAATTTTGCCCCAGGCATGAAAGATGGAAAGACTGTGTACATGTGCAAACACTGTACAAAGCCATATGTAAAGAATGCCACAAAGATGCAGCAGCATTTATCCAAATGCAGCAACTTCACTCAAAGCGCACAGTAGTCAGCCCAGAGATCCTCTGCTTCCATTCAAGAAGATGATGGTTCACATTCAGCATCAGGCTCCTTTGATACAATGGATAACCATAGCCAGAAGAATGCAGATAAGTGCCTTGATCGAGCTTTATATGCGACAGGCTCACCCCCCATGCTCACAGCCAATGTGTACTGGAAGAGATTTTTCAATGTTATTTGCCCTGCATACTGTCCTCCCACCAGATATGCTTTGTCTACTTATACTCCGCCTCCAGCAAATAAGAGTCCAAGGAAAGCTCAAAGAACGATAGAGATGGCCGACTGTGTTGCAGTTATCTCAGATGGGTGGTCAAATGTACGAAGGGAGTGCATCATAAACTACATCGTCTCCACTCCTCTCCCAGTGTTCTTCAAGAGCACAGACACGAAGGACTACAGACACACAGGCACATACATTGCTGATGAGCTGAAAGTGGTCATCAACGATCTTGGATCACAGAAGGTCTTTGCAGTAGTTACTGACAATGCTGCAAATATGAAGTACGATAGCGAAATACTGCAGATGCTGGAAATCCAAAATAACAACAGAAAATGCTGGAAAAACTCAGCAGGCCAGGCAACATCTGTGGAGGGAAAATAGAGTCAACGTTTCGGGTGAAAACCCTTTGTCAAGATTGAAGGAGCACAGGAAATGAAATAGATTAAAAGGCCAGTGGGGGCTGGGAGAGAACAGAAGAGTAGTGAAGAGACATTAAGAGGTATTCAAAATGAGACGAGATGATGATGGGCCTAGTGGAGACAAAAGACAGCTCTCGGTTAGGTGTGAAATGCGCTGGCAGAATGGGAGACGGCTGCCATGTGGGAGAGAAAAAAAAAAGGGGGGGGGGAAAGGGCCAAAACAAAGGTGTGGATAAAAAATATAAGTAAAAATGTGATGGGGGCCGAGGTTATGATCTGAAATTGTTGAACTCGATATTGAGTCCGGAAGGCTGTAAAGTGCCTAATCGGAAGATGAGGTGCTGTTCCTCGAGCTTACGCTGAGCTTCCGTGGAACAATGCAAGAGTCCGAGTACAGTGAGGTCGGAGTGGGAATGGGGCGGTGAATTAAAATGACAGGCGACCGGAAGCTCGGGGTCATCCTTACGGACTGAATGCAAATATGAAGGCTGCTTGGGCTCAAGTGGAGGAGGCCTACCCTCATATTATGTCTATTGGGTGCGCAGCTCATGGGCTCAACCTGCTCTTCCAGGACATCATGGGTTTGAGAACCATGGAAACCCTGTACAAGAGAGCCAAGCAAGTTGTTAAGTATGTCAGCGGAAAACCAGTAGTTTCAGCAACCTACAACTCCAAGCAAACGACAAAGAACAAGAACACCACACTGAAGCTGCCCAGCAACACTAGATGGGGTGGCGTTGTCATAATGTACAACAGCCTTCTGGAGGGTAAGGAGCCGCTGCAAGAAATGGCAATATCCCAGTCTGGGGATATGGAAACCACCATCAAGAAAATACTGCTGGATGATGTGTTTTGGGAGAGAGTGGTTAGCAGCCTTAAACTACTTCACCAGTAGTATCTGCAATTGGTCAGATTGAAGGAGATGACGCTGTCTTGTCAGATGTTCTCAGGCTTTTTGCTGATTTTAAAAGAACAAATCAGCATTGCCCTACCCACATCCTTACTGCTCAAAGCAGAGGAGAAGGCAATTGTTCAATTCATACAGACGTGTCAAGAATTGTGTGTCAAGCCGTTTCATGGAGCAGCATACATGCTGGACCCAAAACATGTTGGGAGACCAATACTTTCTGGAGAACAGATCAACAGCGCTTGCAGTGTGATTTCTACCTTCTCACGCCACCTCAATCTGGACGGCAAAGTTCTGGGAAGTCTGGCAAAGTTCTCTACCAAGCAAAGTCTTTGGAATGGGGATGGTCTATGGGAAACATGCAAGCATATCAGTGCACATACCTGGTGGAAGGGACTTTGTGCATCTGAGGCCCTGTCACCCATTGCATCGGTGATTCTCCAAATCCCACCTTCATCAGTGGCCTCTGAACGAAACTGGTCACTTTCTGGGAATACACATACAAAGGTGCGCAACAGGCTGACTAACAAGAGAGTGGAGAAACTGGTGGCTATCCTGGTGAACCTACAACTTATTGAGCCAGATACGGAAGTGTCCACCACACAGCTAGACAGTGACACAGAGGAGGAAATGAACACATCAGAGAATCGGGAGGAGCAATGATGAGTAGAAGACTCAAAAGGACAAATTACAGGCTAAATAAGCTGATGCTCTTTTATTTTAGATGGATCTTTTTTGTGGGGGTTCAATAAAGTTCAAAATTATAACCTAAATAAAGTTTTGAAAGCCTGTTTTTTATATTTGTATCCATGGTGTGGAGATGTTGGAGTGGGGTGGACAAATGTAAGAAGTCGCACAACACCAGGTTATAGTCCAACAGTTTTATTTGAAATCACAAGCTTTCGGAGCGCTGCTCCTTCGTCAGGTGAAGTGGAGAGATGCATAAAGACACAGCTTATATAGTCAGAGAATAATGCCAGATGATTACAGGTAATCTTTCTAACTGCCATTTATCACACCTCGGCAGAGAGATAATCACAGCGATCAAAGATGTGAATGGTGTCCAAACAGGTTAGTCAGGAAAACATTACATCAAAGAACAATGAGGTGGGGTCACAAAGGGTCAATTGTTGCAGATGCTGGGGTCTGTATGAAAAACAAAAAACAGACAAAAAAACATTTATTTTTTTGCTGGAAATCAAAGGCCCGGCCGCATCTGTGTA
Source organism: Somniosus microcephalus (assembly GCF_052327205.1). Classification (NCBI taxonomy): domain Eukaryota; kingdom Metazoa; phylum Chordata; class Chondrichthyes; order Squaliformes; family Somniosidae; genus Somniosus; species Somniosus microcephalus. The sequence continues at coordinate 838,731 of NC_140994.1, read as the reverse complement.
GAGAGAACAAGCCAACGACGACTCGAGTCTGGGTGACCCTACGTCAGATGGGGTTACATGTAGCGTGACATGAACCCAAGATCGCGGTTGAGGCTGTCCTCATGAGTGCGGAACTTGGCTATCAGTTTCTGCTCAACGATTTTGCGTTGTCGTGTGTCTCGAAGGCCGCCTTGGAGAATGCTTACCCGAAGATCGGAGGCTGAATGTCCTTGACTGCTGCTGAAGTGTTCCCCGACTGGGAGGGAACACTCCTGCCTGGCGATTGTTGCGCGGTGTCCGTTCATCCGTTGTCGCAGTGTCTGCATGGTCTCGCCGATGTACCCTGCTCCGAGGCATCCTTTCCTGCAACGTATGAGGTAGACAACGTTGGCCGAGTCACATGAGTATGTACCATGTACCTGGTGGGTGGTGTCCTCACGTGTGATGATGGTATCTGTGTTGATGATCTGGCATGTCTTGCAGAGGTTGCCGGGACAGGGTTGTGTGGTGTGGTGGTCGCTGTTCTGAAAGCTGGGTAATTTGCTGCGAACGATGGTCTGTTTGAGGTTAGGCGGCTGTTTGAAGGCGAGTAGTGGAGGCGTGGGGATGGCCTTAGCGAGGTGTTTGTCGTCATCGATGACATGTTGAAGGCTATGAAGAACATGGCATAGTTTCTTCGCTCTGGGCAACAATTATCAGGCAGGCGTGTTCCCTCCCAGTCGGGGAACACTTCAGCAGTCAAGGACATTCAGCCTCCGATCTTCGGGGCGGCCTTCGAGACACACGACAACGCAAAATCGTCGAGCAGAAACCGATAGCCAAGTTCCGCACTCATGAGAACGGCCTCAACCGCGATTTTGGATTCATGTCACGCTACATGTAACCCCACCTGACGTAGGGTCACCCAGACTTGAGTCGTCGTTGGCTTGTTCTCTCTACACAGATGCGGCCGGACCTGCTGTGATTTCCAGCAAAAAAAAAATGTTTTTTTGTCTGTTTTTTGTTTTTCATACAGACCCCAGCATCTGCAACATTTGACCCCCTGTGACCCCACCTCATTGTTCTTTGTAATGTTTCCCTGACTAACCTGTTTGGACACCATTCACACCTTTGATTGCTGTGATTATCTCTCTGCCGAGGTGTGATAAATGGCAGTTAGAAAGATTACCTGTAATCATCTGGCATTATTCTCTGACTATATAAGCTGTGTCTTTATGCATCTCTCCACTTCACCTGACGAAGGAGCAGCGCTCCGAAAGCTTGTGATTTCAAATAAAACTGTTGGACTATAACCTGGTGTTGTGTGACTTCTTACATTTATATTTGTATGGAACAGTATGTCTATTTTGATGACAAAGACAATAAGGGTCAGAGACAAAAATCATCAGTGTGCAAAAAAACAAATTCCCCAAATTCCCATAAATTCACATGGAAAGTTTCCTCTTTTAAAAATTCCTGGAATTTTGCAACCCTAAAAGGACCCATTTCCCTTAGCAGAGGGGTCAAAAACCAGGAGGCACAGATTTAAAGTAATTGGGGGAAGGTTTAGAGGGGATTTGAGGGGAAATTTCTTCACCCAGAGGGTTGTGGGGGTCTGGAACTCACTGCCTGAAAGGGTGGTAGAGGCAGGAACCCTGACCACATTTAAAAAGTACTTGGATGTGCACTTGGGATGCTCTAACCTGCAGGGCTACGGACCAAGAGCTGGGAAGTGGGATTAGGCTGGATAGCTCTTTGTTGGTCGGCGCAGACACAATGGGCTGAAATGGCCTCCTTCCGTGCTGTAACTTACTATGATTCTATGAAACAGGAATGGCGGAGAAGGAGGTGAATTAAGGTGGGTGAATTAGTCAAATCCGGTACAGAAAGAGAAGGCAAGAAAGATTGGATTAAGAGAGGGGGAAAGAAAAATTCTAAATTCTAAATTTTTAAAATCTCTAAACAATTTACTACATGCAGGACTGAGATTCAATAGTTTAAATTGTTCCCTTTCTGGGCCAGAGAGATTGATTGGCATTGCGTTAATAATGATCCCGTCGTTGAAAGGATACTTGCGCTGTAATCAGCCCAAACTTTCTGCAGTGAGTTTAATGGGCAATTAATGTGCAAATCCAGCAAGTTCATAAAAATAAGGAAAGGCTAAGGGCGAGATGCTGTTTGTGCAAGGCAAACGGCGGAGAGGCGTAAACTGACCAAGTTCTGGAGATTCACAACTCGGTGTATCTCTTCTTCCCCTCAATTTACTGGCCGATTTATGCCTTAATAACTTGCCGTTATTTTCCAGGAAGATTTGGCCCTGTATTTGATTTTTCAGCTTCTACGTAGATGAGTGCTGACACCATTCATCAAAGAATTGAGTTTAAAATAACCGCTTGGAAAAGCTTTAAATAAGCACACTTGCTTCTCTTGAATAGATGATTATGATCAGCCTGCACTTAATATAAAAACCACTGGGATACCTTAAAATCATAGAATGTTACAATGCAGAAACAGGCCACTTGGTCCAGAAGTCTGCTGGTGTTTTTCTCCATTTGAGCAACTACTTAATTTCCTTTTAAAAGCATTTCTGGACTTTGCTTCAATTACAGTTTGTGGCAGCGAATTCTAAACCACTTGTGTAAAGAATTTTTTCTAACCTCCCTGTTGATTTTTTTCTGTGATTATCTAAAATTTATAGTTACCTGTTACTATCTTGTTAATCAGAAGATTGCTATTTTATCATAACCCTTCATAATCTTGAATACTTCCCATCAGGTCATCCCTTAACTTTCTCTGCTCTCAATAATTCCCCAAATTTTCAAGTCTGTCTTCATAATTATAATCTTTCATCTTTCGCAACATCCTAGTAAATCTATGCTGCATCTTTTCCATTTCTTTTATATCCTTGCTATAATGGGGTGCCCAAAACTATATAATACACTAACTGAGCCTAAGGTCTTCTACAAGTTGAACATTACGTAGAAGCATAGAATTTAAGTATAGAAGGAGACCATTTAGTTTATCATGCCTGTGCTGGCTTTATTCCTTTTCCCCCTATCCCTTTTATTTAAAAAAAAAAAAAAAAAATGTCTTTTTCCAATATTCATCCACTTCCCTTTTAAAAGCTGTTCTAATGGATTCTGCTTTCACCACTGTTTCTGGTAGGGCATTCCATGTCTTAACAAGCCTATGTGTAAGATAAACTTTCTTAATCTCACCCTTTTTTTGGATAATGATTTTAAATTTATGCTGTCTACTTACTGACTCATTGACTGTGGAAATAGTTTATTTGTATTTACTATGATGAAATTTGATCATTTCGTATACCTCTGTTAGATCTCTTAACCTAGTGAAAGAGCCCAGTTTCTTTTGACTTACTTCCATCATTAAAGCATCTCATTCCCAGTATCCTTTTAGTAAATCTCTTCTGCACCTTCTGCATGGCCATGACATCCTTCCTAAAGTATGGCGCTCAAAACTGGGCACACTATCTTAACTTTGGCTTAACCAGTGATTTGCACAGGTTTAGCAATACTTCTTCGGTTTTGTACTTGGCGCCTATTTATGAAACCTAGGATCCCATTTTGTTTGACAATTTTATCAACTTGCCCTCTCACTTTTAAAGATTTGTGTATCTAAACTGCCAAGTTACTTTGCTCTCCTACTCCTCTCTATCCTTCTAGGTGTCAGCTTGGCTCAGTGGTAGCACTCTCATCTCTGAATCAGAAGGTTATGTGTTCGAGACCCACTTGAGTACTGAGTGCTGCACTGTCGGAGGTGCTGTTTTTCAGATGAGCTGTTAAACCAGGGCCCCGTCTGCCCTATTTCGAAGAAGAGCAGGGGAGTCCTCGCCAATATGTATCAACATCACTAAAAAAACAGATTAATTGGTCTTTATCTCATTGCTGTTTGTGGGAGCTTAAATTAGCTGCCGTGTTTCCGACATTACAACAGTGACTGCATTTCAACAGTGCTTCATTGACTGTAAAATGTTGGAACGTCCTGAGATTATGAAAAGCGCTATATAAATGCATGTCTTTTTCTCTTTCGTTATTGTAAGAACATAAGAAATAGGAGTAGGCCATTTGGCCCCTCGTGCCTGCTCCACCATTCAATAAGATCATGGCTGATCATCGGCCTCAACTCCACTTTCCCGTCTCTTATACCCAACTGCACAACATTTTTTATATTGTATATCACTAAGAGCAATGGCCTTTGAGGGGGACACCACTGTTTATATACTTCCAGTCCAAACCACCACCTTTTCTTTGTCCTTTCATAAACTCCTTATCCATGCTGCCACATTCCCTTTAATACCATGCACCTGGATTTTGTCAATAAGCTCTTAAATGGCATGTTATCTGCCTTTTGAAAATCCTTATATACATAAATACATAGCATTTTTTGTATCAATATATCTGCATATTTATATTCTTTAACTCCTAAATGCAAAACCAAGGGTTCCATTTGCCTTTTTTATGGCCATATCTACTTGTACAGCCACCTTTTTAATGATTTGCTCTGCACACCAATGGCCCTCTGCTTCATTTAACATTTACTATTAAGATAAATTTCTTTCCCTTATTTTTACTTCCAGAATGTATTTATCTGCAGTTATCTGCATTGAACTGGGTTTGCTAACTAATTGCCTGTTCCGCTGGCCTTTAGAAGAAATGAAGGGCCTGAACTTTTAATCTTCATGGAGCCTGACTGAATGTGTAAGCTGGACCCAGTGCAACTTTAACAATCCGTCTTCAATCTGATTTCTAATAATCTGCATATTCTGCTAATTGAGATGTAGAAAATTTTAAGACTGAGTGAAGCTTTCATCCAGCCCGTGTTCTGAAGTTGATGTTTAAGGAATCACTGCGCAAACCCGATCATTTCCTGAATGCACTCTGCTGTCTTACTTTGGTGACTAGCTTAAATAACTTCTCTGGAAACTCCAAAGCCATAATTTACAGTAATGTACAGTGTGTTGCACTCATGAGGTAAGCATTTCTGTACATGTGTCAAACTATTGGCTTTGTAACAAAACAAACAGCCTGTTCAGCTGCATTGTAAATGTGCCAGGTTCTCAATCCACTCACTGCCTGTGGGGTTGTAAGGAAACTCCGGCAGAGTGAATGCTCCATATAATCACAATCATATGCTGCAAAAGTTAGGACAATGTTTGGTACTCCTTTTTGATGTATTACAAGGCTTAATATACCTGCTAAATTCCATTTCTTTGTGTTGCTATTTGCAGTAAAATGCTTCATGTAACAACTAGGATTACACTTTTTTAAAAAGTAATTTATTGGGTGTGAAGCACTTTGTGACATCTTGCAGATGTGAATGGCGCTATGTAAATACAAGTTATTTTCTTGACCTTTAAAGTAAAGTGCCTCACCCTATATAGCTGTGTATAAGATAGGTACCGTACACACACTGGTGGTCAAAATAGAGGAGCAAGTAAGGCTTGTCCGGACATTATACCTTTTTCCAGAACTTGCTGTTAGTTTATTTTTAACCAGGATTAAATTCTGTACAATAGCCAAGACATCAGCACAGTGGTGTGATGTACCATTGTTCCACATAGTGGTAGAAGTTAGGAACAGGTAGCCCATTCAGTTAGATTATGGATGATCTGTACCTCAACTCTATTTACCTGCCTTTGCTCCATATCCCTTGATATCCTTACTTAACAAAATATCTACCTCATCCACAGCCTTTTGGGGGAAGAGAGTTCCAGATTTCCACTCCCCTTTGTGTGAAAAGATGCTTCCTGCTATCGCTCCTGAATGGCTTAGCTTTAATTTTAAGATTATGTCCCCTTCTTGATTTCCCCCACCAAAGGAAATAGTATCTACCCTATCAAATCCTTTTAACATTTTAAACACCTTGATCAGATACCCCCTCAAGTGGATGACCTCGCACTTCACCACATTGAACTCTCTTTGCCATAGTTTTACTCACTCACTTAATATGTTTCTGTCCCATTGTAAGTTCCTGCTCCCATCTACGTTACTTACTATCCCTCATAACTTACTGTCATCTGCAAACTTGGATATACAACTCGCTGTTCCAAGTCATTCATAAATATGGTGAAAAGTTGAAGCTCCAGAACAGATCCCAGGGAAACACCACTTGTCACATCCTGCCACTCCGAGTACATGCCCTTCATCCCCACTCTCTGTCTCCTATCTCTCACCCAATTTCCAACCCAAGTCAAAAGCCAATTCCACGCGCTCTCATTTTTGCTAATAACCTTGTGTGGAACTTTAATTGAATGCCTTCTGGCAGTCCATATAGAAAACATCCATAGATACTCCCTTATCTACCTTAGCGACTTCCTCAAAAAATTCAAATGGATTCATCAGACATGACTTGCCTTTAACAAAGTCCTTCTGATCAGTTAATATTTGTTCAAATGCTCAGTCACTCTACTAATGACAGATGCTAGTAGCTTCCCTGCAACTGACGTTAAACTGACAGGCCTGTAGCTATTAGATTGATTCCTGGGCTGTCCTGTGAGGAGAGATTGATTAGAATGGGCCCATATTCCCTGGAGTTTAGAAGAATGAGCGGTGCTCTCATTGAAACGTATAAAATACTTAGTGGGCTTGACAGGGTAGATGCTGAGAGGCTTTCCCCTGGCTGGAGCGTCTAGAACTAGGGGGCATGGTCTCAAGATAAGGGGTCAGCCATTTAGGACTGATGAGAAATTTCTTCACTCAGGGTTGTGAATCTTTGGAATTCTCTACCCCACAGGGCTGTGTATGATCAGTCATCGAGTATATTCAAGACTGAGATTGATAGATTCTTGGGTACTAAGGGAATTGAGGGCTATGGGGATAGGATGGGAAAGTGGAGTTGTAGAAGTTCAGCCATGATATTATTGAATGATGTAGTGCATGTACCTTTAAGAGCCCGTGTACTGTAATACCGGTAGTGACCACTCGGGTATATAAGCCTGCATAGCGTCTTGTATCTTTTAGTTCACCTCCAGACTTTGTTCAGTAAACACCTGTTAAACCAACTCCTGCATTCCGTGTCTCCATTAACACACGGATACAACAGTGGCGACGAATTGGAAACGGACTTACCTGCAATTCGGCAGCACCTCAAGGAGATCGATTCCTCAGACGAAGGTCGAAGAAAAAAACCCCCAAAAAAACAGTGGTTTCACCAGCTAGCCGGGCTGGTGGCAGGTACTGCACTAATCCTTCCTGGGCGGCGAGCTGGGGCTCGATCGGGTGGCTCTGCAGCGGGGCCGAGCAGCGAGTCAGAAGGCGGAGGCAAACAGAGACGGAGGGTGGAGCACTCGGGAGACGGCCGGCGCTGCAAAGCAGGTCGGCATTCGGACCAAGCAGAAGGAGGGAAAAGTCCCAGAGAGTCCAGCAGGAACGAGTCTCCAACTATTAAAAATATCTGTGTAAATAAAAAACCGCGGAGAACAGCGTTGTCAGCAGCGGCAGCGGCAGGAAAGCGCGGGTGGCGCCATTTTTTCTTGGCAGTGTAAGGGGAGGTTATCTTACACCCAGGTAGTCCTGGGTACCTCAGGCTGATGTACAGTCCCTGAGGAGTTTGGGGCTTTTGACTGTTTATAGCAAATCACAGTCCTCAGAGAATTTCTCTGAGTAAGTGTTTCTTGGTTGTTTATACCAGATACAACCCCAGGCAGAGTTTCAGCCTGTCCCACTTAATCTAACTGCTCATTCCCAATTGCAGCTCATCCCCCAAATTACTGGCGTGAGGTTTCGAATCCCACTTCCCCCACTACTGTTCTACAACGCGAATTACAGCTTGGACATTTGTGACAGATTCAAATTGCAGTAACCAGAAGCAGACACCGAAGATACAACTCACTTTATTTGGACACGTAAAACACAAGCAAGGCAATAATCTCAGTACCCAACTCCACACAGCACTTCCTACTGAAAGTTCCTTGATGTCTTTAAACCTGAACAAGTTCTTAAAACAGCACCTTAAACATAGAACTTTAAACTTAACCAATCGTTCTGGGAAGGGAAAACATAGGGTGAAACCAAACTAAAATGACCTTAAACCCTATTCCTATTACCACAAGCCTCCCATCCTCCTATCACTAAGTGGGGTGATCCTCATTGAGGAAAGCTCATACTCACAGTCCCCTTTCGTACGGTTTTGAAAACGCTTTCGGTCCGGAACAGCGCGCCGTACCACGGGCCTGTTGGAAGACCTGCTTGCAGCGTTTCTTCACAGTCTGGGTTCCCTGCTGATGCGGGCAAGTCGCGGTTGGATTTTTCTCAGGTAAGTCCTTAGGTTTCGTACATTTCGGGTAGGCTAGCTTCCCCTCGGTTGATTTTCTTCCCCCTCGGTCAGCTCGGGTCGGTCTTGGGAGGACGTCTGGGCACCGGGAAGCCGAGGTAGGTGAACTTTTCTTCCCCCTCGCTCTCCGGTCTCTGGTTCCGATGCCTCCGTGGTCCGCGGGCTTCTACTTCCTTCTCGTCGGGCGTTCCTTCGACTCTGCCTCCACACACACATGCTGTCTGTGAGATTCTCACCCCAGTTATACTGTATCTGGGCTTGAGAGTCCTTTGTCTTTAGATACCAATAATGGTCCGGTGATGGCTGTCCCTTTGTGTCCGGTCTGGTGCTCAAAGTGTGAGTAGGTGTGAAGTGTAGACTAGATTGTCCGTTAATCCTTTTCCTTTGTCTTGTTTGGCTTTGGAAGTTCCTGGCTCCGACCAGTCTGTTCCCTCTTTGTGAGGTTTGTTTTGGGTTGAGCTCTTGCCCTGTAGAGGTGTTGCATCTGGTGTTTTGAGTTGGGGTGACCAGGGCCTTTAGATGCTAATGGCCCCCAGTTCACCCTTCCTTCTGGAATGTTCTGTCGGTTAAGAATGATGTGTTGCCTTTTTAAAGGAAATGTTTTTCATGGGATCCAAAAATTCCTCCTTTTCCGGGGTCCCCTTCCAACTCTGGGTAGAGGTTCTCGTATGGCCTCTCCTCAACTGGGAGACCCCCACCTTCCCCTCAGCTTAAACTAGAAATTACCACGCACACACATTTCAAAATCACACAGTTTAAACAGGTTTCTGGGGAAATGCCCCCTTCTTAGCTCGGGCAATCCGCAGCTTTCTGGGACCCTGCTGTGTCCTTGGGATCCTTGTGACCCTTACAGCAGGGAAGAAAGGAAAGCGCGGGAGGCGCCATTTTTGATTTTCAGGATGCCTAAGACTAGCAATATTACTGCTTTCGATAGTGATATAGAGGATTGGACCACATGTGGAAAGAGTGGAGGTATATTGCACAGCAAATGAAGTAGAGGATGATAAGGCATCGGTACTTCTAAATCTGATGGGTGCAAGGACATACGGGCTCACTCCAGATGGACAAAGAATTTTAAGGAGATTGTTGATACCCTACAGGAGCACTTAAACCCAACACCGCTGCTGATAGCGGAACGATTCAAATTCTTCAGGAGGAATCAGCACAAGAATGAAAGTAACGCTGATTACCTCACCGAATTAAGAAAGTTGTCAAAGCACTGCCAATTCGGGGCAGGACTGGCAGATTCTCTGAGACAAATTCGTCTGCGGTCTCCTAAGTGAAGGAACACGGAAAAGGCTGCTTTCTGAGAAAGATTTGACACTGGACAAGGCTTTCAGTGTGGCTGTATCATACGAAGCAGCAGCAAGAGGAGCTGCAGAGATACAGCAAAAGCCACAGGACTTCGGCACCCATGAAATGACACGGGGTTTCGAGAGATGTTATCGCTGCGGCAGATCCACCCATGACCAGAGGGACTGCTGGTTCAAGGGCAAAGCATGCAGGCAATGCGGAAAGATGGGACACATTGCATGTGTATGCCGATCTGGAAACAAAAAATCCACTGACCGAGAAAAAAAATCAATAAGTAAAGTACAGAAAGGTACAAATGATGACGGACAGTAGCTCCGAAGACCAGAAGAGCGATAGCAACTCCGGAAACAAGAGACTAAGCTGTCTCAAATTACATAATGTAATTGCCAAAGAAGATTACCAGACCATTTGGGTTACCCTCACGATAGTGGGGTCCCCAGTTAAAATGGAGCTAGATACAGGATCAGCTCTGACCGTCATAAGTCGACGGGATTACGAGCGGCTATTTCCGCATATACCTTTTTGAAGACACATCCATTATCTTGAAGACATATACGGGGCAGAAAGTATACCCCAGAGGGAAAATTAAGGTGCCTGTTGTATACAACGGCAAGGAAATACAGAAGTTGTATTTATACGTTCTGCAAGATGGTGGTCCACCGCTGTTGGGACGTGAATGGATCAGGAAGATAGGTTTAGACTGGCAGTCCATTCAGGCACTGACGGTGACCAGTAAGGAAAAAAATGATGACGTCATACCTGAACGATTAAAAGACATCTTGGCTAACGCCAAAGTGTTTCAACAGGAACTAGGAACCTTGCAAGGCGTCACCACCTCAATAAAAGTGGAAGATGCGGCAATTCCCAAGTTTTTTAAGGCAAGGCCGGTGCCATACGCAATTCGTCCAGCAGTCGAGGCAGAGCTGGAGAATTTGGAAAAAGCAGACGTGTTATCCAAGGTAGATTGGAGCGAGTGGGCAACGCCCGTCGTCCCGGTCATGAAGAAAACGTTGAATAATGATAAATCTGAAGAACAGAGAAAAATTTGCATCTGTGGGGACTTCAAGGTGACTGTAAACCCGGTCCTTCACACGATACAGTATCCTCTTCCAAGGATAGAAGATATTTTCGCCTCACTATCCGGAGGGAAACGTTTCAACAAAATTGACTTGGCACAGGCATATCTACAGATGGAGGTTGAGGAGGCCTCTAAAAAGTATCTCACGATAAACACACACAAAGACCTGTACCAGTACAATCGACTGGTTTTCGGAGTAGCATCAGCTCCAGCTATCTGGCAAAGAGCTATGGAGCAAGTCCTGCAAGGGATTCCGGGGACTCAATGCTACCTAGACGACATCCTTGTAACAGGAGAAAACGACAACAAGCACCTTGCCAATTTGGAGCAGGTGCTCACGAGGCTGAGAACGGGGCCTACGAGCAAATCGCCCCAAGTGCAAATTTTTCCAGAAACAAATATCATATTGTGGCCATATAATTAACGAAGAAGGGTTGCATAAGTCACCTGAGAAAATTGAAGCGGTCATAAAAGCCCCAGCACCTGAAAATGTCTCACAATTAAGGTCGTTCCTGGAATTGATAAATTGCTATCATTTTTACCGAACTTGTCAACTGTTCTGCACCCTCTTCACGCACTGCTACAAACTGGAGTAATTTGGAAATGGAGCGAAGACTGTAAACGTGCCTTCCATAAATGCAAAGGCTTGATCACGTCCAAGGAAGTTTTGGCTCATTACAACCCATCACTGCCAATCAGACTGGCGTGCGATGCATCCCCTTACGGCGTAGGAGCGGTATCGCATAGATTCCCTGATGGCTCGGAGCGGCCGATAGCTTTTGCGTCACTCTCATTGAACTCAGCTGAGCGTAACTATGCCCAGATCAACAGGGAAGCACTCAGCCTGGTGTGGGGAGTGAAGAAATTCAACCATTGCCTACACGGACAAAAATTTACCTTGTTGACTGACCATCAACCCCTCGTCTCCATATTCAACCCTAAAAAGGGCGTTCCCATTATGACAGCGCAAAGGCTACAGAGGTGGTCCCTTTTCCAAGGGGCACACCAATATGACATAGAATACAAAGGATCAAAACAGCATGGGAATGCTGACGGTTTATCGCGCCTACCGTTGCCAACGGTAGAAGAGGCACCTCCAGTGGAGATGTTCCACTCAACCATAGTAGAATGTCTACCAGTAACAAATTCTACCATTGAAAAGGAAACGAGAAATGACCCGACTCTCTCACGAGTCTACGATTTAACGGTGAAGGGATGGCCAGCACATTGCGAACCACTGTTGCCAGCATTCTCGCAAAGAAGAGAACAGCTGTCAGTGTGCCGAGGAACCTTGATGTGTGGATCCAGAGTGGTGATTCCACCCAAACTCCAGGATAAAGTGCTAAAGGAGCTTCACGAGGGGCATCTGGGTGGAGTGAAAATGAAGAACTTAGCCAGAGCGTTTGTGTGGTGGCCAGGTATCGATGGAGACATCGAAGAAATGACCAAGAGCTGTCTAGGATGCCAGAAGGTCCAAAACACCCCACCACAAGCCCCTCTACATCCATGGGAGTGGCCCTCATCTCCATGGCAAAGGGTACATATCGACTTTGCTGGTCCCTTTATGGACTCAATGTTCTTAATCGCGGTGGATGCACACTCCAAGTGGCCGGAGGTAATAAAGATGTCCTCCACCACCATGGAAAAAACCATCACAGTATTAAGGACCATATTTGCCAGGAATGGGCTACCTGAACAGATCTGTTCTGATAATGGACCGCAATTTGTGTCCGAAGAATTCAGGAAGTTCTTAAAAAACAATGGGGTTAAGCACTACACGTCCGCCCCATACCATCCCGCCACCAATGGATTAGCTGAAAGGTTTGTCCAGACCTTCAAGAAGGCCATAAAGGCCATGGGTAATGAAAACATAAATCTACAACATAAGGTAGATAACTTCTTGTTTGCGTACAGGAATGCAACACGTGGTTACAAACCAAACTCCCGCCATGATGTTTTTCAATAGAAGACTAAGATGCCGGCTGGATTTGATCAAGCCAAACATCAGAAGGGACGTAGAGAACCGGCAATTTCAAGGCATGAATGAAAGGCCAACTAAAACCTTCCAGATAGGTCAACAAGTTTTGGCCCGGGACTACCGTACCGAGAAATGGGAGCCTGGAACTATTTGCACACGACTAGGACCGCTGATGTATACCGTGGACATTGGTGAAAGCATAATAAGGCGCCATGCTGACCAGATCATAGAGTCATCCGAAAAGGGACAACCTACACCACAACTCTATACGCCTAGTGATGAAGCAGAGATACCCATAGTATCTACCTCCGATCCGGTGGTACTGTAACCAGATGAACCCGACACTGGCATTCAAGCCGAATCGACCTTGCCAAAAGAACCTACTACACCACCGAAAACTACTCCACCACCGAGGCGTTATCCGGACCGAGTCAGGAAGCCTCCAGAGAGACTGACTTATAATTGATTAACTGCAGCAAATGTGTAGATTATTGTCCTTGTAAACATGTTAATTAATGATTACTTAAAATGTTATGTACTAATTATCTAAAAGGGGAGGAATTGTAGTGTATGTACCTTTTTAAGAGCCCCTGTGTACTGTAATACCGGTAGTGACCACTCGGGTATATAAGCCTGTGTAGCGACTTGTACCTTTTTAGTTCACCTCCAGACTTTGTTCAGTAAACACCTGTTAAACCAACTCCTGCATTCCGTGTCTCCATTAACACACGGATACAACAAATGACATAGCTGGCTCAAGAGGCCTACTCCTGCTCCTATTTCTTATGTTCTTACCTGGTTTCTCTCTCCCACCCTTCTTAAATAATGGAGTGACATTAGCAAATTTCCAATCTAAGGACACAATTCGAATCAAAAGAGCTTTGAAAGATGACTCGCGCTTCTACAATTTCCTCACCTGTTTTTAATTATCTTTCTTAGGCAGTCCCTCGGAACCGAGGATGACTTGCTTCCACATTAAAAATTAGTTCACAGGTGACTGATTAGTCCAATGCGGGACCTACAATCTCTGTCACAGGTGGGGCAGACGGTGGTTGAAGGGGCGGGTGGGTGGGGTGCTTGGATTGACGTGCGCTCCTTGCACTTGGCTTCCGCTTGCTCCCGGCGAAGAGGCTCGAGGTGTTCGGCGCCTCCCCGGATGCTTCTCCTCCACTTTGTGCGGTCTTGGGCCAGGGATTCCCAGGTGTCGGTGGGGATGTTGCACTTTTTCAAGGAGGCTTTGAGGGTGTCCTTGAAGCATTTCCTCTGCCCACCTGGGGCTCTCCTTGCCATGTCTGAGCTCCAAGTAGAGCGCTTGTTTTGGGAGTCTCGTATCAGGCATGCGGACGATGTGACCCATCCATCGGAGCTGATCGAGTGTGGTCAAAGCTTTGATGCTGGGGATGTTGGCCTGAGCGAGAACACCGATGTTGGTGCGCCTATCCTGCCAATAGATTTGCAGGATCTTGCGGAGTCAGCGTTGGTGGTACCTCTCCAGTGCTTTGAGGTGTCTGCTGTTCATGGTCCATGTGTCTCAGGCATACGGAGGGTGGGGATCACTACTGCTCTGTAGACCATGAGCTTAGTGGCACGTTTGAGGTCCTGGTCTTCAAACACTCTCTTCCTCAGGCGACCGAAGGCTGCACTGGCACACTGAAGGTGGTGTTGGACTTGGTCATTGACGTCTGCCCTTGTTGACAGTAGGCTCCCGAGGTATGGAAGGTGGTCCCTGTTGTAGCCCAAGGCCTCGTTGTCGATTTAGATAATTGGGGGGCAGTACTGTGTGGCGGGGGCAGGTTGGTAGAGGACCTTTGTCTTACGGATGTTTAATGTAGGGCCCATGCTCTCGTATGCTTCGGTGAAGGTGTTGACGATGGTTTGGAGTTCGACCTTCGAGTGTGCAGATGCAAGCCTTGTCTGCATACTGTAATTCGACGACAGAGGATGGGACTGTAGTGTCCGTGTGTAGATAAAGACACTGAAGACAGGAGTTGGTTCATAGGTATTTACTAAGCAAGTCTGGGGGGGGTTTCGAAAGGATATACACAATACACAGGCTTATATAGCCCAAGTGGCAATTACCGGCATTACGCACACCCGGGGCTCTTAAAGGCACATACACCACAATTCCTCCCCTTCTAGCTAACTAGTACATCATATTTTAAGTAATTATTAATTACATGTTATATGCAAAATAATATACATTGCTGTATTAATTAATTATAAGTTAGTCTCTCAGGAGGCTTCCTGACTCGGTCCGGATAACGCCTCGGGGGTGTAGTAGTTTCTGGTGGTGTAGTAGGTTCTTCTGGCAAGGCTGATTCGGCTTGAAGGCCAGTGTCGGGTTCATCGGGCTCCAGTATCACCGGATCGGAGGTAGATATGGGTATCTCTACTTCATCGTTAGATGTATAGAGTGGTGGTGTAGGTTGTCCCTTTTCGGATGACTTGATGATTTGGTCAGCATGGCGCCTTATTATGCTGTCTCCGATGTCCACGGTATACATCAGTGGTCCTAATCGTGTGCAGATAGTTCCAGGCTGCCATTTCTCGGTACGGTAGTCCCGGGCCAAAACCGGTTGGCCTATCTGGAAGGCCCTAGTTGGCCTTTCATTCATGCCCTGAAACTGCCGGTTCTCCACGTCCCTTCGGATGTTGGGCTTGACCAAATCCAGCCGGCATCTTAGGTTTCTATTGTAGAACATCATGGCGGGAGTTTGGTTAGTAACCATATGCGTTGCATTCCTATATGCAAATAAGAAGTTATCCACCTTGTGCTGAAGTTTTATGTCTTCATTACCCATGGCCTTGATGGCCTTCTTGAAGGTCTGGACAAACCTTTCAGCCAATCCATTGGTGGCGGGATGGTATGGGGCGGACGTATAGTGCTTTACCCCATTGTTCTTTAAGAACTTTCTGAATTCTTCGGACACAAATTGCGGTCCATTATCAGAACATATCTGCTCCGGCAGCCCATTCCTGGCAAATATGGTCCTTAATACTGTGATGGTTTTTTCCGTGGTGGTGGAGGACATCTTTGTTACCTCCGGCCACTTGGAGTGTGCATCAACTGCGATTAAGAACATTGAGTCCATAAATGGACCAACAAAGTCGATGTGCACCCTATGCCAGGGAGATGAGGGCCACTCCTATGGATGTAGAGGGGCCTGTGGCGGAGCATTTTGGACCTTCTGGCATCCTAGGCAGCTCTTAGTCATGTCTTCGATGTCTCCATCGATACCTGGCCACCATACAAACGCCCTAGCTAGGTTCTTCATTTTCACTCCACCCAGATGCCCCTCGTGAAGCTCCTTTAGCACTTTATCCTGGAGTTTGGGTGGAATCACCACTCTGGATCCACACATCAAGGTTCCTCGGCACACTGACAGCTGTTCTCTTTGCGAGAATGCTGGCAACAGTGGTTCGCCATGTGCTGGCCATCCCTTCACTGTTAAATCGTAGACCCGTGAGAGAGTAGGGTCATTTCTTGTCTCCCTTTCAATGGCAGAATTTGTCACCGGTAGACATTCCACTATGGTAGAGTGGAATATCTCTACTGGGTCTACTGTAGGTGCCTCTTCTATCGTTGGCAACGGTAGGCGTGATAAACCATCAGCATTCCCATGCTGTTTTGACCCTTTGTATTCAATGTTGTATTGGTGTGCCCCTAGAAAAAGGGACCACCTCTGTAGTCTTTGTGCCGTCATAATGGGGACACCTTTTTTAGGGTTGAATATGGAGATGAGGGGTTGATGGTCAGTCAGCAAGGTAAATTTTTGTCCGATGTAGGTAATGGTTGAATTTCTTCACTCCCCATACCAGGCCGAGTGCTTCCCTGTCTATCTGGGCATAGTTACGCTCAGCTGAGTTCAATGAGCGTGACGCAAAAGCTATCGGCCGTTCCGAGCCATCAGGGAATCTATGGGACAATACCGCTCCTATGCCGTAAGGGGATGCATCGCACGCCAGTCTGATTGGTAGTGATGGGTTGTAATGAGCCAAAATTTTCTCGGATGTGATTAAGTCTTTACATTTATGGAAGGCACGTTTACAGTCTTCGTTCCATTTCCAAATCACTCCTGTCTGTAGAAGATCATTAAGAGGGTGTAGAATAGTTGATAAGTTCGGTAAAAATTTATGATAGTAATTTATTAATCCCAGGAATGACCTTAATTGTGAAACATTTTCAGGTGCTGGGGCTTTTATAACTGCTTCAATTTTTTCAGGTGACTTATGCAACCCTTCCTTATTAATTATGTGGCCACAATATGATATTTGATTTTGGAAAAATTCACACTTGGGGCGATTTGCTCGTAGGCCCCGTTCT
The DNA here is from genome assembly GCF_052327205.1 of Somniosus microcephalus. Taxonomy (NCBI): domain Eukaryota; kingdom Metazoa; phylum Chordata; class Chondrichthyes; order Squaliformes; family Somniosidae; genus Somniosus; species Somniosus microcephalus. Next base: position 821,787 of record NC_140994.1, on the reverse strand, counting down.
TTCCGCCTAGTGAGCACCTGCTCCAAATTGGCAAGGTGCTCGTTGTCGTTTTCTCCTGTTATAAGGATGTCGTCTAGGTAGCATTGAGTCCCCGGGATCCCTTGCAGGACTTGCTCCATAGCTCTTTGCCAGATAGCTGGAGCTGATGCTATTCCAAAAACCAGTCGATTGTACTGGTACAGGCCTTTGTGTGTGTTTATTGTGAGATGCTTTTTAGAGGTCTCCTCAACCTCCATCTGTAGATATGCCTGTGCCAAGTCAATTTTTGTGAAACGTTTCCCTCCGGATAGTGAGGCGAAAATATCTTCTATCCTCGGAAGAGGATACTGTACCGTGTGAAGGACCGGGTTTACAGTCACCTTAAAGTCCCCACAGATGCGAATTTTTTTCTGTTCCTCAGAGTTATTTTTCAATGTTTTTTTCATGACTGGAACGATGGGTGTTGCCCATTCGCTCCAATCTATTTTGGATAATACGCCTGCCTTTTCCAAATTCTTCAGCTCTGCCTCGACTGCCGGACGTATTGCGTATGGCACCGGTCTTGCCTTAAAAAATTTTGGAATTGCTGTATCTTCCACTTTTATTGAGGCGGTGATGCCTTTCAAGGTTCCTAGTTTCTCTTGAAACACTTCTTTGGCGTTGGCCAAGATGTCTTTTAATCGTTCAGGTATGATGTCATCACTTTTTTTCCTTACTGGTCACCGTCAGTGCCTGAATGGAGTGCCAGTCTAAACGTATCTTCCTTATCCATTCACGTCCCAACAACGGTGGACCACCATCTTGTAGAATGTATAAATACAACTTTTGTATTTCTTTGCCGTTGTATACCACAGGCCCCCTTATTTTTCCTTTGGGGTAGACTTTCTGCCCCGTATATGTTTTTAAGATAATGGATGTGTCTTTTAGAGGTATATGCGAAAATAGCCTCTCGTAATCTCGTCGATTTATTACGGTTAGAGCTGATCCTGTATCTAGCTCCATTTTAACTGGGGACCCTGCTATTGTGAGGGTAACCCAAATGGTTTGGTAATCCTCTTTGGCAAGTACATCATGTAATTTGAGACAGCTTAGTCTCTTGTTTCCGGAGTCGCTATCGCTATTCTGGTCTTCGGAGCTATTGTCCGTCATCATTTGTACCTTCCTGTACTTTTCTTTGTTGATTTTTTGTTTTCTGTCAGTGGATTTATTTTGTCCAGATTGGCATACCCGTGCAATGTGTCCAATCTTACCACATTGCCTGCATGCTTTGCCCTTGAACCAGCAGTCCCTCTGGTTATGGGTGGATCTGCCGCAGCGATAACATCTTCCGAACTCCTGTGTCATTTTATGGGTGCCGAAGTCCTGTGTCTCTTGTTGTATCTCTGCAGCTCCTTTTGCTGCTGCTTCGTATGATACAGCCATACTGAAAGCTTTGTCCAATGTTAAATCTTTTTCAGAAAGCAGTCTTTTTTGTGTTCCTTCACTTAAGAGACCGCAAACAAATTTGTCTCGAAGATAATCCGATAGTCCTGCTCCGAATTGGCAGTACTTTGATAGCTTTCTTAATTCGGTTAGGTAATCAGCGTTACTTTCATTCTTGTGTTGATTTCTCTTGAAGAACTTGAATCGTTCCGCTATCAGCAGCGGTGTTGGGTTTAAATGCTCCTGCAGGGTATCAACAATTTCTTTAAAAGTCTTGTCCTTTGGTTTGGCTGGAGTGATTAAATTTCGTAACAGCCCGTATGTCTTCGCGCCCATTAAGTTCAGAAGTACTGAAGCTTTTTTTTCATCTGTTATTCCATTTGCAGTGCAATAAACCTCTACTCTTTCCACGTATGTGGTCCAATCTTCTATTTCGCCATCAAAAGCCTCAATATTACCAGATTTAGGCATTTCAGAAAAGATATGGCGCTTCCCGCGCTTTTTTTTTCTTCTCTCTGTAGCAATGATATGGCGCTTCCTGCGCTTTCCTGCCGCTGCTACCGATAACCACGCTGTTTTACTGTGGTTTCCGTTTATTCACTGTTGGAGACTCGTTCCCGACGGAGGTCTAAACGCTGACCTGCTTGCCGCGCCGGCCGTCTCTCGAGTGCACCCTCCCAGTCCGTTATTGCTTGTCTCCGATTTCGCTGCCTGTCTCAGCTGTAGAGCCCGCCGCTGGAGCTCCAGCCTGACGCCCAGGAAGGATTAGCGCAGTACCTGTCACCAGCTTGGCCAGCTGGTGAAACCACAGTTTCTCTTACTTCCTTGAGTCTTCTGGACGCTGGAGGAATCGATGTCCTTGAGGTGCTGCCGAATTGCAGGTAAGTCCGTTTCCACTTCGTCGCCACTGTAGTGTCCGTGTGTAGATAAAGACACTGAAGACAGGAGTTGGTTCATAGGTATTTACTAAGCAAGTCTGGGGGGGGTTTCTAAAGGATATACACAATACACAGGCTTACATAGCCCAAGTGGCAATTACCGGCATTACGCACACCTGGGGCTCTTAAAGGCACATACACCATAATTGCTCTTAAAGGCACATACACCACAGGGACGACCTTGGATCCGGACTGGAGGCGACGGAGGTTGAACAGTTTCCCGTTTTGTTCTGTAAATTAGCTCCACTCCAGCGGGGAGCTTATTGAGGGTGAGATGGAGCATTGCAGCAAGGAAGATCAAGAAGAGCATTGGTGCGATGACACAGCCTTGCTTGACCCCGGTCCGTACGTGAATTGGGTCTGTGGTGAAACCGCTGGTCAGGATCACGGCTTGCATGTTGTCGTGAAGCAGGCGGAGGATGGTGACAAATTTTTTGAGGGCAGCCGAATTTGAGGAGGACACTCCATCATCCCTCACGGTTGACAGTGTCAAAGACCTTTTGTGAGGCCAAAGAAGGCCACGTACAGCGGTTGGTGCTGTTCCCTGCATTTCTCTTGTAATTGACGCGCGGTGAAGATCATGTCCATTGTGCCCCTTCGTGGGCGGAATCCGCATTGCGACTCTGGGAGGAGCTCTTCAGCCACTGGGAGAAGGCAATTGAGGAGGATTCTTGCGATGACTTTCCCTGTGGCAGACAACAGGGAAACTCCTCTGTAATTACCGCAATCGGACTTGTCACCTTTCTTGAAGATGGTCACAATTACGACGTCTGAGATCCCCTGGCATGCTTTCCTCATTCCAGATAAGAGAAATGAGTTCATGAATTTGCGCCAGTAGTGCTTCTCCACCATCTTTCGTGCCTCGGCAGGGATTCCATCTGCTCCTGTTTTTAATATCCTGTGGTGGACACCATTGGGCCCTGGAGATTTATCTATTGTAAGTCCTGTTATTTTCTCCATTACCATTTTTAAAACTTATATTGAATCCAATAAGTTCCTCCCCTAGATTTACTTTTAGTTTCCCTTGTATAACTGATATTTTATCCTCTTCCTTTACTGTGAAAATGGATACAAAATCTATTACAGTATCACCTCTGTCTTTAATGGGCCACATCTCCCTTAGCCACTCTCTTACTCTTAATACATTTATTAAAATGTTTGCTATTAACCTTTATATTACTTGCAAGCTTTTTACTATTTCCTTTTTGCAGTTCTTAATATTTTCTTTGTGTTGCTTTCTATATTTCTCCTGGATTATCACTGTGCTTGTCATTTGTGTAAGCCACTTCTTTTAGCTTTACACTCTTTTTTACTTTATATATTGACCATGGTTGCTTGAATGTGCAAGTGGAACTTTTGTGCTTTAGGGGTATGTATTGGTCTTGTTTTTTGAAGTACTTTTTGGACACCTCCCACTTTTTCTGTAGGATTGCCTGTTAACAACTCAACCCAGTTTAACGTGTGCAGCTTGCATCTCATTCCTTTAAAGTCAGCCGTACTTAGTTTAAAACCTTGGTTAGTGTGTGATCTTTCTCCTTCTCGAACTTAATGTCAGACTCTCATGATGGTTACTGTTTGCAAGATGCTCACTGTCAGATTATTAACCAATTCTGGCTCATTACTCATTACTAAATCTGGTATGGCCTGTTCCCTTGTCGGTTCTAAAACCGTTATATCGGGTGTATAATTAATTCCTATACGATTATCTGAACTTGTATTGTTTATATCTCTTTGCATTCTGACCTTTGCTCTCATCCCTTTTTCTCATATTTAGGTTCAGTTTTACTGTTATTTCTATCATTCTTCTCTCTTTCTTTATTTCTCCTTTCTCTTCTCCTTCCTCCTCTTCCTTTCTCTCTTTCTTCCCTCCCCCCCCCCCCCCTCCATCTCCAAATGCCATCTGATCGTGCTAATGTGCATGGTACAGTCCACATTCATTAAAATCAAATTTCTTGTTCTCTGGGAATTTGCCACATTAGTCACCTGAGGCTACCTTGCTGGTGGAGCTTTGAGCTCAGTTGAGCTGAATGCTCTCTTTCAGCATCCGACCATCCTGTGTCCTGGTCTAATTCACATGCTGGATGATAAATGAACTATTTAGTGCACATGCCTTGGAGTGGCAGATTAATGTTGATTGCATAATTTCTAAAAAGGGAATAATGTTGCTGTGTTTACATGCTATAATAGGGTAATCCTGTTTTTCTTAAATTGAGACACCAAGGTGAAAGGTCAATGTTTATGCATGCCATCACCAAGGTTTGAAATCGGGGAGAAAAGAGGAGGTAAATTAGCCAGTTGTGATGTCAAGCTTGGGTTGTGTCCTGGACAATTATTTCTCAAACAACACTACCGTAAACTGATTATCTGGTTATTTATCTCATTGCTGTTTGTGAAAGGAAGATTTGCATTTATGTAGTGCCTTTCACAACCTCAGAATTTTCTTTACAGCCAATTAAGTACTTATGAAGTGAAGTTACTGTTGATGATAAATGACCAGATCATCTGGGGTTTTTTTTAGGTGTTGGTTGAGGGATAAATGTTGGTTAGCACACGGGGAACATTCCTGCTCCTCTTCAAATAGTGCTGTGGGATTTTTTACATCCACCCGACTGATGAGGCCTCTGTTTAACGTCTCCAAAAGACGGCTCCTGCCTCAGCACTGCACTGAAGTGTCAGCTTGGATTTTGTGCTCAAGTCTCTGGCGTGGGACTTAAACCCACAACCTCCTGACTTGGGTGAGAGTGCTGTCCACTGAGCCACAGCTGACACTCAAAGATCCTACTTAAAGAAGATTAGGGAGTTCTGCTGGTATCCTGGCCAACATTTCTCCCTTAACTAATGCCATCAAAAATAGGTTAGCTGGCCATTCATTCCATTGCTGTTTGCAGGATCTTGCGGAATGGCTGATGTATTTGCCTCCCTAACAACAGTCAGTGCAAAACAATATATGTTAAGAGCATTGAGATAGTTTGATGAGGTGGTATATAAAGGCAAATCTTTCTTCACTGCATTTAAATATGGGGCAGGGGAGGGAAAAGTAATTATATCACTGCATTTAATCAGAGTGGGTGCTGCATGTATGAATAACAGTATATTTAATCTGACGAGGGGCTTCAGGTGTGACTAGCAGAATGCATTTCATCTAAGTGGGGGCTGCATGTATAATAGTGCAATGTATATAGTCCAAGGTTTGTGTGTGACTTGTATGGTGCGTTAATCAAAGCTGGGGGAAGGGCTGCGTATGTGTATTGCAGGAAAATCTACTTACTATAGATGATGCAATTATACACACTGGCGTGACCTTGCTGTAGTAGGCACTCTGCAGCCTTCCGGACTCAATATAGAGTTCAACAATTTCAGATCATAACCTCGGCCCCTATTACCTTTTTTCTTGTAATTTTTCCACACCTTTTCCCCCCCCCCCCCCCATTCCTTTTGTTTCTCTCTCACACCTGGCAGCTATCTCTTGCCCCGCCAGTACACTTTACACCTAATCTCAGCCTATTACCATCTCGTCTAGCTTCTAATACCTTTTATTGTCTCTTTTACTTCTTTTGTTTCTTTCACTTCTTTTGTCCGATCGCAGCCCTGCCTTCGATCTATTTTCTTTTCTTTCCAGTTTTGAAGAAGGGTTCGACCCGAAACGTCAACTCAAATTTCTCTCCACGGATGTTGCCTGACCTGCTGAGTTTTTCCAGCATTTTCTGTTGTTATTACAGAGCTATGTTACTGACCAATTACTCTCGTCCCCCATGTCTGTCTTGACCCAGTGGGGAGAGCCTGCTGTGGGATGTGTCAGTTTGTTTGATGTGGAGGGTGGTCAGTGGTTTTCCTTTATTTGATTGCCAGCAGCCATTTAAATCCCATCAGCTTTTCCTTTTACTGGCAAGCTGAACGCTTTGTTTCCACGATGCCTGGGGAACTTGCTGTGCTCGGCACTTCTATATGGTAAAATATTGCAGTGTATACTGGAACTCAGCTGGAATGATTTATCATTAAACCATACAGTACACTTCCTCCTGTAATCTCAGAAGTTGGTTTCCTGAAATGGCGTGCAGTGTTTCACTAAATCTGAAAATTCTGCCTATTGCGTTCCTTTAAGGTGCCTGACAGCAGTTAAAAAAAGACTGATGGATCCTTAGAACATGGGTTGCTCATTTTTGTATTTTCTGTGCCTCAGATCTTTGCTGTGTTGGGTGTGTGGGAGTAGGGTTGCAAAATTCTGGGAATTTTTAAAAGAGGAAACTTTCCATGGGAATTTATGGGAATTTGGGGAATTTATGGGAATTTTGAGTTTTTTTGCACACTGATGGTTTTTGTCTCTGACCCTTATATTATCTTTGTCGTCAAAATAGACATACTGTTCCATCCAAATAAAAACAGGCTTTCAAAACTTTATTTAGGTTATAATTTTGAACTTTATTGAACCCCCACAAAAAAGACCTTTGTATGCGTATTCCCAAAAAGTGACCAGTTTCGTTCAGAGGCCGCTGATGAAGGTGGGATTTGGAGTATCACCGATGCAATAGGTGACAGGGCCTCAGATGCACAAAGTCCCTTCCACCAGGTATGTGCACTGATATGCTTGCATGATTCCCATATCCCATCCACATTCCAAAGACCTTGCTTGGTAGAGAACTTTGCCAGACTTCCCAGAACTTTGCCCACATCCAGATTGAGATGGTGTGAGAGGGTAGAAATCGCACTGTAAGCGCTGTTGATCTGTTCTCCAGAAAGTATTGGTCTCCCAACATGCTTTGGGTCCAGCATGTATGCTGCAGCATAAATCGGCTTGACACAAAATTCTTGACGCGTCTGTATGAATTGAACAATTGCCTTCTCCTCTGCTTTGAGCAGCAGGGATGTGGGTAGGGCAATGCTGATTTGTTCTTTTAAATCAGTAAAAAGCCTGAGAACATCTGACAAGACAGCGTCATCTCCTTCAATCTGAGCAATTGCAGATGCTACTGGTGAGAGTAGTTTAAGGCTGCTAACCACTCTCTCCCAAAACACATCATCCAGCAGTGTTTTCTTGATGGTGGTTTCCATATCCCCAGACTGGGATATTGCCATTTCTTGCAGCGACTCCTTACCCTCCAGTAGGCTGTTGTACATTATGACAACGCCACCCCATCTAGTGTTGTTGGGCAGCTTCAGTGTGGTGTTCTTGTTCTTTGTCATTTGCTTGGAGTTGTAGGTTGCTGCAACTACCTGTTTTCCCCTGACATACTTAACAACTTGCTTGGCTCTCTTGTACAGTGCTTCCATGGTTCTCAAACCCATGATGTCCTTGAGGAGCAGGTTAAGCCCATGAGCTGCGCACCCAATAGACGTAATATGAGGGTAGGCCTCCTCCACTTGAGCCCAAGCAGCCTTCATATTCGCAGCATTGTCAGTAACTACTGCAAAGACCTTTTGTGATCCAAGATCGTTGATGACCGCTTTCAGCTCATCAGCAATGTATGTGCCTGTGTGTCTGTTGTCCTTCGTATCTGTGCTCTTGAAGAACACTGGGAGAGGAGTGGAGACGATGTAGTTTATGATGCCCTCCCCTCGTACATTTGGCCACCCATCTGAGATAACTGCAACACAGTCGGCCATCTCTATCGTTCTTTGAGCTTTCCTTGGACTCTGTTATACTCAGCCTCCAGCAAATAAGTAGACAAAGCATGTCTGGTGGGAGGACAGTATGCAGGGCGAATAACATTGAAAAATCTCTTCCAGTACACATTGGCTGTGAGCATGAGGGGTGAGCCTGTTGCATATACAGCTCGAGCAAGGCACTCATCTGCATTCTTCTGGCTATGGTTATCCATTGTATCAAAGAACCTTCCAAGTGGGCCAGGAGTTGCTGATGATAAGGAGCCTGATGCTGAATGAGAACCATCATCTTCTTGAATGGAAGCAGAGGAACTCTGGGCTGACTGCTGTGAGCTTTGAGTGAAGTTGTTGCATTTGGATAAATGCTGCTGCATCTTTGTGGCATTCTTTACATATGGCTTTCTACAGTGTTTGCACATGTACACAGTCTTTCCATCTTTAATGCCTGGGGTAAAATGCTTCCACACATCCGACGGTAAATGTGGCATTGTTCTATGCAGACAAATAAAGGGCATTCATCTCTGTGTCGAACTGCGGTCGATCAGCACGATTGCAACAGGGTGAGTACATTTTTGCTGATGCTCCATGTGATAGAAGCATGACCTGTACACACACGACGCTACATCACCAATAGTGTATTCACAGACATTCACAGAAACCCCACAGTGCAGATAGAGGCCATTTTGGCCCATCGAGCCTGCACCGACACATATCCCACCCGATCCCCGTAACCCCTACACCAACACACATCCCACCCTATCCCCGTATATTATTTTGTATATTTTAAATTGAAGGACTACAGAGTTCAACAAGTAACTGGTTTATTTGGTATAAAGTCTGATTTACTTACTGCATCATCACAACATCAGCAGAAAACAAAATGACTTCCCTCAGGACCCCTAACCTGGATCTTAAAAAAACTACAGCAGTCTTACAGATGCCTGCAGGCCAATCACAATTCGATATGCAAATATTACTAATAGAGGGAGCTAATCGCTCATCCAACCAATCAGGACACATTTGTTCACAGTCACACACAAAACTTGTAATTATTAAAACAAGCCTAGTAAGAAGATAAACATATATTGATTAAGAAATTCCTTAATAATTAAGATTCCATCTCTGTTAGTAATTTTAAGAGAGGACCTGTGGGGGGGAAAAAAAAGAGAGAAATACAAAAAAAACAATATTATGCTAGCATGTGCTTTTTTGGGCAAAATTCCCAAGCTAAACTTCCCGTGGAAAATTTCCGGAAATTTACCGGAAACTTCCCACCCCTTTGCAACCCTATGTGGGAGTAACTGATAGTTTATACTAAATACAAAAATGAAAGACCAGCCTGTCCCACGTTGTCATTGGGTGACTTCCACATACCATCACCCCCATCCGTCTGCCCACCCCACCCCCACCCCCTGCTTTCCACTAGACATGCAATCTCCTGGGAGAGGCAAAAACCTTAGGCCAATTTTGGAAATTCCTCTCTGACCCCCAAAAATAATCAAACAAGTTCCAGGAGGCTCGGGAATCTGGGAGACCCTGCCCCCTTCTATATGCACCTACCTTCTATGAGGTTCTGTTGGCCATACTTAGCAACTCCTCCAGCTCCCTTTTGAATGCTGGCAGCAAATCTGCACTCCCTGCATGTGCTGGCAACTTGTTCTAGAGGCTCTCTGCGAAAAGTAGTTGTTCCTAACGTCTAACCTAGTACCTGTAGTAACTTATTATTTTAAAGACCTCAATTAAATCTCCTTAAAGTTTATGGTTTTCTAGAGTAAAAAGCCCCAGCGTGCGCTCTCAGCCTATCATGGTAACTAAGCCTTTAAAGTAGGTATCAATCTAGTGGCCCTCCTCTGAAACTTTTCTAATCACCCACCATGTGAAGGGATCAAAATTGGACTCCATATACAAAGCCTTGGTCAAGGCTCACCTAGAATAGAGACAATCTTATTTCTTGTTTTGAATTTAATTGTCCTTGACTCCCTCTCTCTCCTTGCAATCTATTTCCTTTCCTCCTTTAAAATCTATATCAATGGCTCAGATGAGTGGACTTAGTGTAATGCATCCAAGTTTGCTGACAATGCAAAGCTGGGTGGGAAAGTAAGCTATGAGGGGGACGCAGAGAGGCTGCAAAGGGATATATAGACCAGTTAAGTGATTGGGCAAGAAGGTGGCAGATGGAGTATAATGTGGGGAAGTGTGAAATTATCCACTTTGGTAGGAAGAATGGAAAAGCAGAATATTTTTTAAAGATGAGAGACTAGCAAGTGTTAGGATTCAGAGGGATTTGGGGGTCCTTGTACACAAATCAGACTGTTAACATACAGGTACAGCAAGCAATTAGGAAGGCAAATGATATGTTGGCCTTCATTGCAAGGGGGTTGGAGTATAAGAGTAAAGATGACTTGCTGCAATTATATAGGGCCCTGGTGAGACCACACCTGGAGCACTGTGTACAATTTTGGTCTCCTTACTTAAGGAAGGATATACTTGTCTTAGAGGAGTTGCAACGAAGGTTCACTAGATTTGATTCTTGGGATGAGAGGGCTGTCCTATGAGGAGAGATTGAGTAGAATGAGCCAATACTCTCTGGAGTTTAGAAGGAGATGATCTCATTGAAATGTATAGAGTTCTTGGAGGTCTCGACAGGGTAGGTGCTGAAAGGCTGTTTCCCTTGGCTGGAGAGTCTAGAACCCAGGGTCATACTCTCAGGGTAAGGGATCGGCCATTCAGGACTGAGATGAGATTTCTTCACTCAGGGTTGGAATTCTCTACCCAAAGAGGGCTGTGGATGCCCAGTCGTTGAATATATTCAAGACTGAGATCATTAGATTTTTGGACACTAAGGGAATCAAGGTATATGGGGATAGTGTGGGAAAGTGGAATTAATGTAGAAGTTCAGCCATGATATTGAATGGCAGAGCAGGCCACTTCTGCTCCCATTTCTTATGTTCTCTCAAGTCCTTGGAACGTATTGTTGTTTCCCAAGTCCGTGACAATCTTTCCTGCCACTCTAAACATGTTTGTGCGCCTTCCACACGCTGGGCTGAATTTTTCTGGCGCTCAGAAGTTGGGTTCGGAGGCAGTTCCGCTGTCAAAATCACAGATTGACAGTAGGGTGGTATCCCGCTCTGAACCCGGCTTCTTATGAGTTTCCCTCGTGCTGGCTCTGCCTGTGCTTTGCAGCCCCAGCACTTATAAAATTCTAACAGGACTAGACAGACTAGATGCAGGAAGGATGTTCCCGATGGCGGGAGAGTCCAGAACCAGGGGTCACAGTCTAAGGATTAGGGGTAAGCTATTTAGGACTGAGGAGGAGGAATTTCTTCACCCAGAGAGTGGTGAACCTGTGGAATTCTCTACCACAGAAGGCAGTTGAGGCCAATTCATTAAATATATTCAAGGAGTTAGATATATTTCTTAAGGCTATGGGGAGAAAGCAGGGACAGGGTACTGAATTTGGATAATCAGCCATGATCTCATTGAATGGCGGAGCAGGCTCGAGGGGCTGAATGGCCTACTCCTGCTCCTATCTTCTATGTTACTATGTAAGCAGCGGGTCAGGCAATTCAGATAGTTAAGAGTGTGTTTAAAGCAATTTTAATCAGCATTTAACCAGGTACAAACCATTTTCCCAAGTTTTCCACGAGGTTATAGAAACATAGAAGATAGGAGCAGGAGTAGGCCATTCGGCCCTTCGAGCCTGCTCCGCCATTCAACGAGATCATGGCTGATCATCCAAACCCTAGCACCCGGTCCCTACACCAACAGCCATCCCACGCAAGCCCTATCCCCGTAACCCCACGTATTTAATCCCCCCCTAATACTAAGGACCAATTTTTTGTCATGGCCAATCAACCTAACCCGCACATCTTTGGACTGTGGGAGGAAACCGGAGGAAACCCACGCAAACACGGGGAGAATGTGCAAACTCCACACAGACAGTCACCCGAGGCCGGATTCGAACCCGGGTCCCTGGCGCTGTGAGGCAACAGTGCTAACCACTATGCCACCGTGCTGTCGCTCGGGGATCACGCCAAGTGTGTTTGGTTTTAAACAACTCTCCATTTCTGTGAATAGGTGACAGCTGCAAAAGTGATATAAAAGCTACCATTTCACAGGTGGTCACTTTTTCTAATCTTAGAGGCTGGAGCCTTCAGGATTTGGAATACACTTTTCAGCTTTATGGAGGTTTGAATTGTTTGGAGCAATCTCTCTATCCAGTGTCACCTCCTTAGAGCAACCTCTCTCACCATTGACAGATTGCTCAATCATCTCAACTTCAGCTACCAGCTATTGCATCAGCATCGGTGCCCTTGGAAAAAATCTCACCTTGGTCCTCCGAATCCCACCACAATCAGCCCCAACACCAGCATCACCAGGCACACAAACAGCACCAACCTTCTCCGCAATCACCTGATGCTGCACAGGACACGGCATCAGCACCTGAGCACATTGCTGCCAGGAGGCCAAGGATGGCCTCACCATGGGCAGATTTACTTCACTTGATGCTGTACACCTGGCTGACACATGATGCACCAAGTTGGCACTACCCCACACCACCATCCCTACAATGCCCAAGCCATTCCTTTCACACTCATCACCATTAGGGGGGGGCTACCGTTATGGCTCACCATTCATTGCAACTCACTAAGCCACTTCCAAAGGTGCACGCAGATCTGTCCAAGAAGGCAAAGTGTTGAAAATAAAGATTTCATTGTTTGACAACACATTAACAGAAACTTTACATGAACATTGGTGATAACACCCAACTGCCTACCCTTGTGTTGTCGTTCAAAATTCCGCTCATTAGCGGTTGGCCAATCATACAGGGGAAATCCGCTCATTAGCATTGAGAACATTTTTCTACATTAACAGCGCTGTATAAATGCAAGTTGTTGTGGCCATTTTTTCAGTGATCGTGAGTGTTGGTTGGCTGTTTGACTGCAAGTGTATTACCTAGCTTTTGAAAGCCTTCTCAAAATCTATCTCCAACAAAATTTTGGTTACCTTTCCTAACTGTCCTGTAAAGACTCATGGTCCTTTTTTGCCTTCATCAATGGAATTATACCCCCGGCATGAGTCATGGCTAAGTATTTTGGTTAGGCAAGGGTTAAGGAACCAAGGCAGAGGGAGTTAAGATACAGATCAGCCATGATTCACAATTCACAATTCAAATCGCTTTATTGGCATGATAAGTTACATCTTATGTTGCCAAAGCATCAAAATACATTTATGGTTTAGCACATAAACGCAGTTCTATTCATACATTGTATAAACAGGTATATCCCTGAGTGTATAAATATACATTCGCATTGTTTATATATATTCTTTTCTTAGTTTACTGGTTGTCCCTCTGTTCATGGCAAGCTGTAACATAGTGTGCCGCCAGTGTTATACAGCTTCTCTCCTCTCCCAGTAGGAATGGGAGTTTTTGGTTGTCATTCAGATTTCTGAAATCAGGGCATATTTGTGAGAATTTTTGGTAGAAATTCTCCCTGATGCCCTGATATTTTCCACAAGCTGTGAGGAAGTGCATCTCTGTCTCCACCACTCCCTGACTGCAGTGAGAGCATATCCTGTCCTCTCTTGGCAGCCTGGTCTGCCTGTGTCTGCCTTTTTCGATCGCTAGGCTATGTTCGCTAAGTCTGTACCTTGTCAAGGTTCTTTTCAGTTTGTTATCCTTTACCATGGTCAGGTAATCAGCTATGTTGTATTGTCTGTTTAGGGCCAAGTAGCAATTGAGTTTGCTTTGGGTTTTTGTTGTTTCTGCCCAATATGTCAGATATTTTTCCTTTTGCTTAGCGACGATTGTGTTGGGTCGAATTCTTTGTGTTACCCTGTCACTGTCCTGGGGCTGGTTATTGTTAATATTGTTAGTAGTTACTTCACTGAGTCCCAGGACTAGTTGACTGAGGGTATTCTTCTTTATGGTCAGCTCTTGGCATTTCAGGGCGTCGTAATGATAGCATTGGGGATTGCTCATTTGTAGGTGATTCCAAAATTTGGTGGCTCTTTTTTGGATAGTGATTATTAATGGATATTGGCCTAGTTCCGCCCTGCATGCATTGTTTACTGTTTTCCTTTGAGTCCGGAGGATACTTTTACAGAATTCTGCATGTAGGATCTCAATTGGGTGTTTGTCCCATTTTGCAAATTCTTGTTGAGTTAGCGGTCCCCATACCTCACTGCCATAGAGTGCAATTGGTTCAATTACTGATTTGAAAATTTTGAGCCAAATGCTAATTGGGATTTCTATTTGGATTGATTTTTTGATGGCATAGAAAGCCCTTCTTGCTTTCTCTTTCAGTTCATTCACAGCCAGTTTGAAGTTTCCCGTAGAACTGATTTTTAAGCCCAAGTATGTGTAGTTAGTGGTTTGTTCAATTTTGGTTGTTCCTACTGTGAAATTTATTTTGGGTCCCTGATGTTTGGATCTTTGCTGGAACACAAGGACTTTGGTTTTTTGGGGATTTATTGTCAGGGCCCAAGTCTGGCAGTACGACTCCAGCAGGTCCAGGTTTTGCTGTAGCCCCTCTTTAGTAGGTGACAGCAGAACCAGGTCGTCTGCATAGAGGAGGAATTTAACCTTGGATTCATATTCTATTTGGAACCATGATCTATTTGAATTGTGCAACAGGTTCAAAGGGCTGAATGGGCTCCTCCTGTTCCCATGTTCCACTGTATTCTGGAGAGATGGGGAGGAAATTTGGGAGACAGAAACCTACTGAATATAGTGTACTTGTCCTCTGAGTTGCCGTCTCGCTGGCAGTGGTGGTGTATTGAAGTGATGATCAGTATTCATTGTTTAGTGAGAGGGAGCATTTTGTTTATGTCCCTGAAACTTGAGTTCTCTGGGGAAATTAGATTATCCATGGGAGGGGAAAGCTTCCTGCCAATCTGGTGATTGTATTGTGATGGAAATTGTCTCCATAACATGATTGAAAGTAGCAAGCTAGAAAGGGAACTGAATTATTCTGTTTATATTAAATAGAAGCAGTTTTGCTGTGTAAAATGGTTTGACACTTGATACAAAAAGATGTTACCTACAGTAGATTAAAGTAGTACAAAGGATGGCAGGCTGGACAATTATTCAGTCCTGACGCCAATGTGTGCTAACCTAGAAACCAACTGCATAGTCGGTGGGTGTGGTGACTGGTATACTGCCAGTCCATTTGAAACTACACCAAAAAAATTAAGACTCGTTTGCAGAAATAGCATGATCTAGTTACAATACATCTGTTCTTAATGACATAGCAGCTTGTTTGAACTGCCTGTTTTTGGAAGTTTAGTGCTTTCTATTCTCTTTTGAGTTGATGGCACTATTCTGCTGAGACAAATAATTTTATAATCTACTGCAAGAGATGATTGTATGTTTGAAACTAGTACCTCTGTTACTTGAAATCTGGTCTTGTCCCATACTGGTGCTCTCCTCCTCAGATGTTGATGGTGTTTGTGACCTTTACCTGCTCAGTAGCTATGATGTACAGTATTTTTCCCCTAAATGTACTCCACTCCCCATCTTTCCTGAAGATTCCTAACCGATGCTAGTAAAGTTCTCTGCTCCCCAGCAGTTCTCTTGTACCTTGCTGAAATGGCCATTCTTAATGTGTGAGCCTAAACAGCAAGCATCAACATTGTTGAGTTGAGTTTAACAATAGCGATATCTTATAAATGAACCAATATTCCTCCTTGGTCAAATATTCAGAAATCCCAAACGTGTCAGCATTCCAGCATCTTGCCTACAACTGGAATTAAACTGGCCTATAATTTACTGGGTCATCTTAAATATTGGACACCTGGGCCTCCCTGCAGTCCATAGGAATGATTCTGCACATCTGAGCTGTTAGATATAATATGAAGGCACGAGCAGATATATCTCTCATTTCTTGCAGCTCTCTTGTGTTAAACGTCAGCAGGTACAGGAGCCTGATCAGCTGTAATCCTAGCCAAGACTATTTCATCATTAACCTCCATGGAATGTACTGGTGCATTAATGTCATCAGTAATGAAAATGGATGCAAAGCATCCCTTTAGCATTTCAGCCGTATTTTGGTCTGCAATCCTAACCTGCCCTGCTGAATGTCAAAGGACCATTGTGGTCCTTAAATCACTTTCTAACACTAGCCCGCTGTCTCCTCATAGCCTTGTATCTTTCTCAGTTTCAAATGTTTGGCCAATTTTCCTTTAAAAGATGTAATTGTTTCTGTCTTGCATTCCCTGTGGCAGAGCATTCTGTGCTCTAACAACTATCTGTGTAAAGAAATTTTGCCTAACCCCTCTCTTCACTCTGACAATTTTAAATTCTTGACTCCTTATTACTGACTCCTAACCAAAGTAAATAGTTTTTCCCTATTCACTCTATTAAAACTCTTCCATAATTTTAAAAGCCTCTATTAAATTTCTTGTTGGCCATCTCTGCTCCAGTGGAAATAGTCCCAGTCACGTCTGTCTTAATTATAGCTTGCTATTCCTGGTGAATCTACACAGTACCGTTTTTATGGCTTTAATATTTCTATAATGGGGCATGAAAGCTGTACATAGCACTCTTAACTGTATTTAAACCCATGTTTTGTACAAATTTATCATTACTTTTTGGCATTTGTTCTTTATGCCTCTATTTATGAAGTCCATATAAATCTTCCTTCAGACACTCAGCAGTAGTGTGCAGTTATTTTTCAGACTGGAGGGAAGTAAACAATGGTGTCCCCTGGGAGTTGATGTTAGGATCTCTGCTCTTTTTGGTATATATTAATGGCCTGGACTTGGATATACAGGGCATAATTTCAAAGTTTGCAGATGACACAACTTGGAAATGTAGTAAACAATGAGGAAGCAGCAGATTTCAGAAGGATGTAAAGACTGGTGAAATGGGCAGACACCGGCCAGAGAAATTTAATGCAGAGAAGTGTGGAGTGATTCATTTTGGTAGCAAGAATGAGGAGAGGCAATATAAACTAAATGGTACCATTTTAAAGGGGGTGCAGGAACAGAGAGACCTGGGGGTGTACGTACACATGTCTTTGATGTCTGGATCAAGTCTGTGATGTCTGGATCAAGTCTGTGATGAGGTCTGCAGTTGAGTGGTTCTGGTGGAACTCAACCTGAGTTGGTCAGTAGGTGTCATAAGAACATAGAACATAAGAAATAGGAGAAGGAATAGGCCACTTGGCCCCTCGAGCCTGCCCCGCCATTCAATAAGATCATGGCTGATCTTGGGCTCAAAGCCACTTCCCCGCCTGCTCCCCATAACCCTTCACTCCCTTATCTTGCAAAAATCTGTCTATCTCCACTATAAATGTATTTAATGACCCAGCCTCCACAGCTCTCTGGGGCAGAGAATTCCACAGATTTACAACCCCCTGAGAGAAGAAATTCCTCCTCATCTCAGTTCTAAAAGGGCAACCCTTTATTCTGAAACTATGCCCCCGAGTTCTAGATTTCCCCACGAGGGGAAACATCCTCTCTGCATCTACCTTGTCGAGCCCCCTTAGTATCTTACATGTTTCAATAAGATCACCTCTCGTGCTTCTAAATTCCAATGAGTATAGGCTCAACCCCCTCGTCTCTGGAATTAACCTAGTGAATAGTCTCTGAACTGCCTCCAGTGCAAGTATATCCTTAAATAAGGAGACCAAAACTGTACGCAGTACTCAAGGAGTGGTCTCACCAATACCCTGTACAGTTGTAGCAGGACTTCCCTGCTTTTATACTCCAACCCCCTTGCAATAAAGGCCAATATTCCATTTGCCTTTTTGATTACTTGCTGTACCTGCATGCTAACTTTTTGTGTTTCATGCACAAGGACCCCCAGGTCCCTTCTGAACTGTAGCCTTTTGTAATCTCTTTTTCCTGCCAAAGTGGATAACCTCGCACTTTCCCACATTATACTCCACCTGCCAAATGTTTGCCCGCTCACTTAGCCTGTCTATATCCCTTTGCAGGTTCTTTGACTCTTCTGCACAACTTGCTTTCCCACCCATCTTTGTATCATCCGCAAACTTGGCTACATTACACTCGGTCCCTTCGTCCAAGTTATTAATGTAGATTATAAATAGTTGAGGCCCCAGCACTGATCCCTGTGGCACCCCACTAGTTACCGTTTGCTAACTGGAAAATGACCCATTTATCCCGACTCTCTGCTTTCTGTTAGTTAGCCAATTCTCTATCCATGCTAATATATTGTCATTTGATGGCATGATTGATGACTCCGTCTATAACTTTACTGATGATTTGGGAGAAGGCTGATAAGGCGGCAGGTAATTGGCTGGGTTAGATTTATCCTATATTTTGTTAGGATATATCTGAGTAATTATCCCATTTTTGGGTGGTTGCCAGTATCCTAGCTGTACTGGAACAGCTTTGCAAAGGAGTGGCTAGCCTCTGAGACATAAGGTCATAGGTTGAAATCTCGCTTTAGTATTTGAGTTCATATTCAAGGCTGACATTTCAGTACAGTGGCATTGTTGGAGATGTCTTTCTTTTCATGAGTGAGACTCAGTCCGCTGCTCAGGCAGATGTTAATTGATCCCAAAACACACTTCGGTGAAGAGCAGCAAGGTCTCCTATTGCACCTGGCCAACATTGTTTCCTCAACAAACACTTCCAAAAATAACAGATCCTCTGGTCATTTATCTCAATTGCTGTTTGTGGGACCTGCACAGTTGCTTGCTGTGTTTGACTACATCATAACGGTGACTACACTTCAAAAAGAATTAATTGGCTGTGAAGCATTTGGAGACATCCCGAGGACATGGAAGCTTCTAGTGCAAGTTCATAATTTCAATTGACATTCACCTGCAACAAAGGCTCACTAGATTGATTCCTGGGATGACCAGGGTCCTATACAAGTTTAACAAAGGGAAAAATCTCTTGTGGGCATAGTCTACAGGCCCCTGAACAGTAGCAATACTGTTGGACAGAATATAAATCAACAATAATGGAGGCCTGTAAAAAAGGTACAGTAATAATCATGGGCGATTTTAATCTCCATATTGATTGGACAAATCAAATTGGCTATGGTAGCCTTGAGGAGGAGTTCATAGAGTGCATCTGGGATGGTTTCCCAGAACAGTATGTAATGGAACCAACCAGGGAGCAGGCTATCTTGGATCTGGACCTGTGTAATGAGACAGAATTAATAAATGATCTCATAGTAAAGGATCCTCTCGGAACGAGTGATCATAGCATGCTTGAATTTCAAATTTAGTTGGAGGGTGAGAAAGTTGTATCTCAAACCAGTGTCCTGATCTTAAACAAAGGCAATTACAATGGCATGAGGGCAGAACTGGCTAAAGTGGACTGAAAAAATAAATTAAAGGGCAAGATAGTTGAAATGCAGTGGCGGACATTTAAGGAGATATTTCATAACTCTCAACCAAATATATTCCAGTGAGAGAGATTTTGAGAAGGGAGCACCATCCGTGTCTAACTAAGGAAGTAAAGGATGGTATCAAATTGAAAACGAGGGCATACAATATTGCCAAGATTGGTGGGAGACCAGAGGATTGGGAAATATTTAAAAACCAGCAAAAGATGACTAAAAAAGAGAGAAGATGAATTATGAGAGTAAACTGGCAAGAAACATTAAAACAGATAGTAAGAGCTTCTACAAGTATATAAAAAGGAAGAGAGTAGCTAAAGTAAACATTGGTCTCTTCGAGGATGAGAATGGGGAATTAATGGGGAACGGGGAAATGGCAGAGACTCTGAACAAATATTTTGTATCTGTCTTCACGGTAGAAGACACTAACAACTCCCAATAATGGATAATCAAGGGGCCACAGGGAGGGGGGAACTAAAGACGATCACTATCACTAAGGAAATAGTACTTGGTAAAATAATGGAACTAAAAGACGACAAGCCCCCTGGACCAGATGGCCTGTGTCCCAGGGTCTTAAAAGAAGTGACTGCAGAGATAGTGGATGCATTGGTTGCAATATACCAAAATTCCCTGGACTCTGGAGAGGTCCCAGCGGATTGGAATACCGCAAATATAACACCCCTATTTAAGAAAGGAGGGAGACAGAAAGCTGGAAACTATAGACCAGTTAGCCTAATGTTGTTGGGAAAATGCTGGACTCCTTCATTAAGGAAGTAGTAGCAGGGCATTTGGAAAATCATAATACAGTCAGAGTCAGCTTGGTTTTATGAAAGGGACATCATGTTTAACAAATTTGCTGGAGATCTTTGAGGAGGTAACGAGCAGGGTGGACAAAGGTGAACCAGTGGATGTGGTGTATTTGGATTTCCAGAAGGCATTTGATAAGGTCCCACATAAAAGGTTACTGCATAAGATAAGAGCTCATGGAGTTGGGAGTAATATATTGGCATGGATCGAGAGTTGGCTAACTAACAGAAAGCAGAGAGTCGGGATAAATGGGTCATTTTCCGGTTGGCAAACTGTAGTGGGCTGCCACAGGGATCGGTGCTGGGGCCTCAACTATTTACAATCTGCATTAATGACTTGGATAAAGGGACCGAGTGTAATGTAGTCAAGTTTGCAGATGATACAAAGATGGGTGGGAAAGCAAGTTGTGCAGAGGACTCGAAGAACCTGCAAAGGGATGTAGACAGGCTAAGTGAGTGGGCAAACATTTGGCAGATGGAGTATAATGTGGGAAAGTGCGAGGTTATCCACTTTGGCAAGAAAAACAAAAAAGCAAATTATTATTTAAATGGAGAGAGATTACAAAAGGCTACAGTTCAGAGGCACCTGGGGGTCCTTGTGCATGAAACACAAAAAGTTAGCATGCAGGTACAGCAAGTAATCAAAAAGGCAAATGGAATATTGGCCTTTATTGCAAGGATGTTCGAGTATAAAAGCAGGGAAGTCCTGCTACAACTGTACAGGGTATTGGTGAGACCACTCCTTGAGTACTGCGTACAGTTTTGGTCTCCTTATTTAAGGAAGGATATACTTGCATTGGAGGCAGTTCAGAGACGATTCACTAGGTTAATTCCAGAGACGAGGGGGTTGACTTAAGAAAGGTTGAACAGGCTGGGCCTATACTCATTGGAATTTAGAAGAATGAGAGGTGATCTTGTTGAAAAATATAATATACTGAGGGGGCTCGACAAGGTAGCTGCAGAGAGGGTGTTTCCCCTCATGGGGAAATGTAGAATGTGGGGGCACAGTTTTAGAATAAAGGGTCGCCCTTTTAGAACTGAGATGGGGAGGAATTTCTTCTGAGTGTTGTAAATCTGTGGAATTCTCTGCTCCAGAGAGCTGTGGAGGCTGGGTCATTAAATACATTTAAGGTGGAGATAGACAGATTTTTGCAAGATAAGGGAGTGAAGGGTTATGGGGAGTGGGCAGGGAAGTGGCTTTGAACCCAAGTTCAGCCATGATCTTATTGAATGGCAGAGCAGGCTTGAGGGGCCACGTGGCCTATTCCTGCTCCTATTTCTTATGTTAAGAACATGAGAACATAAGAAATAGGAGCAGGAGTAGGCCATTCAGCCCTTCGAGCCTGCTCCGCCATTCAATGAAATCATGGCTGATCTTCTGCCTCAACTCCATTCACCGGCCCTGTCACCATATCCCTTGATGCCCTTACTAGTCAGAAATCTATTGACTTCTGTTTTGAATATACCCAATGACTGAGCCTCCACAGCCCTCTGGGGTAGAGAATTCCAAAGATTCACCACCCTCTGTGTGAAGAAATTTCTTCTCATCTCAGTCCTGAATGGCCTACCCTTTATCCTGAGGCTGTGGCCCCTGGTTCTAGACTCCCCAGCCAAGAGAAACATTCTCCCAGCATCCACCCTATCAAGCCCTGTAATAATTTTGTATGCTTCAATGCGATCCCCTCTCATTCATCTGAATTCAAGAGAATACATGCCTAGTTTACTCAATTTCTTCTCCTACGACAGTTCCGCCATCCCAGGGATCAATCTCGTGAACCTTCGTTACACTCCCTCTATGGCAAGTATATCCTTCTTTAGGTAAGGTGAACAAAATTGTACACAGTACTCCAGGTGTGGTCTCACCAAGGCCCTATATAATTGGAGTAAGACTTCTTTACTCCTGTACTCAAATCCTCTTATAATAAAGGCCAGCATACCATTTGCCTTCCTAATGGCTTGCTGCACCTGCACATTCACTTTCAGTGACTCATGTACAAAGACTCCCAGGTCCCCTTGAGCATCTGCATTCCCCAATCTTTCACCATTTAGGAAATACTCCGCCTTTCTGTTTTTTCTACCAAAGTGGATAACTTCACATTTATCCACATTATATTCCACATTTATCCACATTATATTCCATCTGCCATGTTCTCGCCCATTCACTGAGCCTGTTGAGATCCCCTTGAAGCCGCTTCACAACTGACACTGCCGCCTAGCTTTGTATCATCAGCAAATTTGGAAATGTTACATTTTGTCCCCTCATCCAAATCATTGATATAGATTGTGAATAGCTGGGGCCCAAGCACTTATGTTTTTATGTTCTTATGTGCTAACTTTGGAATTCTATACCCTGAAATTTAAATCCCAGTGCTTTGTTAACATTGGACCTGATGGCCTGCATCCTAGGGTTTTAAAAGTAGTGGCTGCATTGGTTGCAATCTACCAAAATTCCCTGGATTCTGGAGAGGTCCCAGAGGATTGGAAAACGGCAAATGTAACGCCACTATTCAAGAAAGGAGGGAGACAGAAAGTAGGAAACTATAGGCCAGTTAGCCAACATGTCTTTGGGAAAATGCTGGAATCCATTATTAAGGAGGTAATAGCGGGACATTTAGAAAATCATAAGACAATTAAACAGAGTCAACATGGTTTTATGAAAGGGAAATCGTGTTTGACAAATTTGCTAGTGTTCTTTGAGGATGTAACAAACCGGGTGGATAAAGGGGAACCAGTAGATGTAGTGTATTTGGATTTCCAGAAGGCATTCAATAAGGTGCCACATAAAAGGTTGCTGCACAAGATAAGAGCGCACAGGGTTAGGGGTAATATATTGGCATGGATATGGGATTGACTAGCTAACAGAAAACAGTCAGTCGGGATAAATGGGTAATTTTCCGGTTGGCAATCAGTAATTAGTGGGGTGCCACAGGGATCAGTGCTGTGGCCTCAACTATTTACAATCTATATTAATGACTTGGATGAAGGGACCGAGTGTACTGTAGCCAAATTTGCTGATGATACAAAGATAGGTGGGTTAGCAAGTTGTGAGGAGGACAGAGTCTGCAAAGGGATAGATAGGTTAAAAAAAATTGGCAGATTATTATTTAAATGGAGTGAGACTGACAAAATGCTGTGGTACAAAGGGATCTGGGGGTCCTAGTACATGAAACACAAAAAGTTAGCATGCAGGTACAGCAAGTAATTAGGAAGGCTAATGGAATGTTGGCCTTTATTGCAAGGGGTATGGAGTATAAATGTAGGGCAGTTTTGATGCAACTTTACAGGGCGCTGGTGAGACAGCACCTGGAGTACTGTGTACAGTTTTGGTCTCCATATTTAAGGAAGGATATACTTTACATTAGAGGCAGTGTAGAGCAGGTTCACTAGGTTGATTCCTGGGATGAAGGGGTTGACGTATGACGAAAGGTTGAGCAGGTTGGGCCTATACTCATTGGGAGTTTAGAAGAATGAGAGGGGATCTTATTGAAACATAGCGGATACACACTGCAGCCACCGTGTTGTGTGGCACTACCACCGTGCTAAATGGGACAGATTTCGAACAGATCTGGCAACTCAAAACTGGGCATCCATGAGGCGCTGTGGGCCATCAGCAGCAGCAGAATTGTATTCAACCACAATCTGTAACCTCATGGCCCGGCACATCCCTCACTACCATTACCATCAAGCCGGGTGATCAACCCTGGTTTAACGAAGAGTGCAGGAGAGCATGCCGGGAACCGCACCAGGCATACCGAAAAATGAGGTGTCAACCTGGTGAGGCTACAACACAGGACTACTTGCAAGCCAAACAACGGAAGCAACATGCGATAGACAGAGCTAAGCGATCTCACAACCATCGGATCAAATCAAAGCTCTGCAGTCCTGCCACATCCAGTTGTGAGTGGTGGTGGACAATTAAACAGTTAACAGGAGGAGGAAGCTCCAAAAATATCCCCATCCTCAATGATGGTGGAGCCCAGCACGTGAGTGCAAAAGACAAGGCTGAAGCATTTGCAACTATCTTCAGCCAGAAGTGCCGAGTGGATGATCCATCTCGGCCTCCTCCTGAGGTCCCCAGCATCACAGATGCCAGTCTTCAGCCCATTCAATTCACTCCACGTGATGTCAAGAAACGGCTAAAGACACTGGATACTGCAAAGGCTATGGGCCCTGACAACATTCCGGCAATAGTACTGAAGACTTGTGCTCCAGAACTAGCTGCGCCCCTAGCCAAGCTGTTCCAGCACACCAAAGATGTGCGGGTTAGGTTGATTGGCTATGATAAATTGACCATTAGTGTTAGGGGGATTAAATACGTGGGGTTACGGGGATAGGGTGGGATATGTGTTGGTGTAGGGGTTACGGGGATCGGGTGGGATATGTGTCGGTGCAGGCTCGATGGGCCGAAATGGCCTCTATCTGCACTGTGGGGTTTCTGTGATTCTGTGATTTCTGAGCTACAACACTGGCATCTACCCAGCAATGTGGAAAATTGCCCAAGTATGTCCTGTCTACAAAAAGCAGGACAAATCCGACCCGGCCAATTACCGTCCCATCCGTCTACTCTCAATCATCAGCAAAGCGATGGAAGGTGTCGTCGACAGTGCTATCAAGCGGCACTTACTCAGCAATAACCTGCTAACTGACGCCCAGTTTGGGTTCCGCCAGGACCACTCCGCTCCTGACCTCATTACAGCCTTGGTCCAAACATGGACAAAAGAGCTGAATTCCAGAGGTGAGGTGAGAGTGACTGCCCTTGACATCAAGGCAGCATTTGATCGAGTGTAGCATCAAGGAGCCCTAGCAAAACTGAAGTCAATGGGAATCAAGGGGAAAACTCTCCATTGGTTGGAATCATACCTAGCACAAAGGAAGTTGGCTGTGGTTGTTGGAGGTCATTCATCTCAATCACATGACATCACTGCAGGAGTTCCTCAGGGCAGTGTCCTAGGCCCAACCATCTTAAGCTGTTTCATCAATGACCTTCCCTCCATCATAAGGTCAGAAGTGGGGATGTTCGCTGATGATTGCACACTGTTCAGCACCATTCGAGACTCGTCAGATACTGACGCAGTCCGCGTCCATATGCAGCAAGACCTGGACAACATTCAAACTTGGGCTGACAAGTGGCAAGTAACATTCGCACCACACAAGTGCCAGGCAATGACCATCTCCAACAAGCGAGACTCTAACCATCAACTCTAACCATCTAACCATCAACATTCAACTGTCATCCTACTGAACTCCACAAATAAACTCTAAAGCCTGCACATCTGCCAATGCACTTTATTATGGTTATGTTTGTTAATGTATTACAAGCCAAATGTATGTTGACTGTTTAAATGTCTTAATCTAAATGTACACTCTCGGGAGCCGCAAGCCTACATTTCGTTGTACTGCACTTGTGCACTAACAATGACAATAAAAGTTGATTTGATTTGATCTCCCCTTGACATTCAATGGCATTACCATCGCTGAATCCCCCACTATCAACATCCTGGGGGTTACCATTGATCAGAAACTGAACTGGACCAGCCATATAAATACTGTGGCTACAAGAGCAGGCCAGAGGCTGGGAATTCTGCGGCGAGTGTCTCACCTCCTGACTCCCCAAAGCCTTTCCACCATCTACAAGGCACAAGTCAGGAGTGTGATGGAATACTCTCCACTTGCCTGGATGAGTGCAGCTCCAACAACACTCAAGAAGCTCGACACCATTCAGGATAAAGCAGCCCGCTTGATTGGCACTCCATCCACCACCTTCAGCATTCACTCCCTCCACCACCGGCGCACTGTGGCTGCAGTGTGTACCATCTACAAGATGCACTGCAGCAACTCGCCAAAGCTCCTTCAACAGCACTTTCCAAACCCGCCACCTCTACCACTTAGAAGGACAAGGGCAGCAGACGCATGGGAACATCACCACCTACAAGTTCCCCTCCAAGCCACAAACCATCCTGACTTGGACCTGTATCGCCGTTCTTCACTGTCGCTGGGCCAAAATCCTGGAATTCCCTAACAGCATTGTGGGTGTACGTACACCATATGGACTGCAGCGGTTCAAGAAGGCGGCTCACCATCTTCTCAAGGGCAATTAGAAATGAGCACTAAATGCAGGCCTAGCCAGCGACGCCCACATCCCATCAATGAATTTAAAAAAAAAAAAAAAAAAAATTCTGAGGGGGATTGACAGGGTGGATGCTGAGTGGATTTTTCCCCTAGTGGGGGTATCTAGAACTAGGGGGCATAATTTCAGAATAAGGGGTCGCCCATTTAAGACCAAGATGAGGAGGAATTTCTTCCCTGAAGGTCGTGAAACTTTGGAATTCTCTACCCCAGAGAGCTGTGGAGGTGGAGTCATTGAATATATTCAAGGCGGAGATTGACAGACATTTGAACTACAATGGAGTCACTGGGCATGGGGAGAGAGCGGGAAAGTGGTGTTGAGGCCAAGATTGGATCAGCCATGATCTTATTGAATGGCGGAGCAGGCTCAAGGGGCCGATTGGCCTACTCCTGCTCCTGTTTCTTGTTAGCATTTTTAATTGCTTTTCTGACATGTGATGCTGCATTTAATGATTTGTTCACCTGTATCTCTAGATCCCTTTGCTCTTCTACCCCATTCAGCTTCTTATTTTTTAAGGTGTAGGTGTTTTCTGTTTTTTCTACCAAAGTATATCACCTCACATTTATCTATGTTAAAGTTCATTTGCCACTAAACTGTCCAGTCTGCAAGTTTTCTAAGATCTTGTATTATGTTGCATTCTTCCTCAGTGTTAGCTGTTCAGTTTGGAATCATCTGCAAATTTTGATATTGAGTTACTTATTCCTAAATCCAATTTGTTAATGTAAGTTATGAATAACAATGGTCCAGCACTGATCCTTGTGGAACACAGCTTTTCTACCTTCCTCCAATAACTACCCTTTACCCCATCTCTTTGCTTTTTATTTTTTAGCCAGTTTGCTATCCTTTCGGCTAATTGTCCACTGACTCCACATGCCCTAACCTTTGTCATGTTCTTAACTGTGTTGATCAGCTGGCTGATGCCACTGACTTTTTACCATTTGTTATCTATGGAATTGACTGCACAAATAGATTTCTTTGATAAGTAGCTCTGACCATCTGCTATTTCAAGGTAAAAATTCTCGCACTCTACCAACCCTCAGGGCCTTGAACACAATCTGACTCACTATTTTAATTGAAATAGTTAGGCCACTTTGTTCAAAGCCACATTTTAGAATGGGTCCAATATTTGTGACATTGGCCCAGAAATTCGGGTCGGGGGCTTCCCGCGGGTGTAAGCCCCCGACCTGCACTTACCTTGCGCGCCGGCCGTTGAGCTGTGGGCCCCCGTGGAATCGTGATCCTGGGCCTTCTCCAGCTGCAGGCACGCAGTGCTTGCGTATCCCAGG
Organism: Somniosus microcephalus; assembly: GCF_052327205.1. NCBI lineage: Eukaryota > Metazoa > Chordata > Chondrichthyes > Squaliformes > Somniosidae > Somniosus > Somniosus microcephalus. Next base: position 794,308 of record NC_140994.1, on the reverse strand, counting down.
GGCGCAGTTAGTTCGATGCGTCCCCTGGGATCACGTGGGCCACGGAGAGCCAGTGGTAGCAGGGAATGCTTCATTCAGGACCTGTCAAACCTATAAATACTACAAGCCCCAAAACATCACTAAATCTTTAAATAAATAAAAAAAAAAAAATCACATTTTTAAAATAACTATAAATTACATGAAATAACTTTTAAACAATTTAAATTTTTGAAAAAATTAATTACATTTTCTAACTGGGCTAAAAATAAAGTTACCTTTCTTTAAAGTATTTAAAAATAATAAACCTGTGGAAAAAATGTTTTAATTTTAATTAATTCACCACTTACCTTGTAAAAAGCAGGCCTTGCGTCTGCTTTTTACATGTCTAACTTCTGGAGACTTACCCTCCCGGGGAAAACCTGCAAAAAAAAAAGGTAAGTTCGATGTGCACGCGCAGCCTCTCCTGCGCACACGTTCGACTTCTGAACCCCTTCTTTCAGGGGAACGGAAGTGCCGGTTTCCTGCACATGCGCAGTGTATGCAAGAAACCGGCACTTCCATTGGGCTTATGGGTGAGTACCCCGTACGTACTCACCCGTGGAGACCCGAATTTCTGGGATGGAGGTGCATATATCGCTGGATACAATCACAGGAAGAACTGGAAGTTACACACGAGTTGCTGTTAAGCATTTAAATTGATTAGCAGACACTTGTAATGTATATACCTTTATAAGGGGGGGGGGGAAACTATCTTTTACAGCTCATGTATACTGCAGTACCGGCAGTGACCACACCTATATATAACACTGAGTAGTAATCTGTACAGATCAGTTCCAGTGTGAGCCACGTTTAGTAAACACCTGTTGTACCGTTCTCCTGCAGTCTGTGTCTTATTATACACGGACACAACATTGGCGACAAGGCAAGTTCGAACCTACCTGCAACTCTGCATCACCTCCCGGGGATTCGTTCCTGGAGATCAGTGGATTGGAGGTGAAGGCCAGAGACTCGGGCGTCGACCACGGGCAACCGCCCAGTCATCCAGCAGAGACTCGAGAATTGCGGGGGAGGCTGTCGAGAGCCAGGCTTGGCTTTCCAGTTGAGGTGGTCCAGCGAAACGGGCTGGCAACAGGTAGTGCGCAGACCCTTCCCGGACAGCGGCGGGCTAGAGCCGACACTTTCTTGTCATCTGACACCTCATTTGCCTTGCAGTATACCTCTATTTGTTCGACATATGTAGTCCAATCTTCGACTTCATTGTCAAATGCGGTGATACTGCCACTCTTCTGCATTTTGGGTGTGGTTTAAAATGGCGTCTCCCAATGACTTAAAATGGCGTCTCCCGCGCTTTCCTTCCTCCCCCGCTGCTGCCAACGCCGCTCCCGGCGGTTCCCGTGGCAATGGCGGCGCCTCGCGGGTTTCTGTGCGTCTCTCTCTCCCTCTCTCCGACACTGCTCGGCCCCTGAACACTGGCTGCGCCCTGTGCACTCTGCCCTCGCTCCCCCGTCGACACTGCTCGGCCCTTTGCTGAGCCGCTCGGTCGGGCTCTAGCCTGCCGCTGTCCGGGAAGGGTCTGCGCACTACCTGTTGCCAGCCCGTTTCGCTGGACCACCTCACTAAGCTGGACCGCTTCACTAAGATTGATCTGGCCCAGGCGTATCTGCAAATGGAGGTAGAAGAAGCATCAAAAAAATACCTGACAATCAACACCCAATAAAGGTCTCTACCAATACTACCGGCTGGTATTCGGGGTAGCATCAGCTCCGGCTATTTGGCAGAGGGCAATGGAACAAGTCCTGCAAGGGATACCAGGGACCCAGTGTTATTTGGACGACATCCTGGTCACGGGCGAAAATGACAGTGATCACCTTGCCAACCTGGAGCAGGTGCTCACTAGATTGCAGGAATATGGGCTCCGAGCTAACCGCCCCAAATGCGAGTTTTTTAGAAAACAGATCTGGTATTGTGGCCACGTTATCGGTAAAGAGGGGTTACATAAGTCCCCAGAGAAGATTGAGGCAGTAGTCAAAGCTCCAGCACCGGAAAATGTGTCACAACTGAGGTCATTCCTCGGGCTGGTAAACTACTACCATAAGTTCTTGCCAAATTTGTCTATAATACTACACCCACTGAACACCCTACTGCAAACTGGGGTGCCATGGAAGTGGAGTGACGAATGTAGACGAGCTTTCCAGAAGAGCAAAACACTAATCACATCGAAAGAGGTATTGGCCCATTACAACCCAGCATTACCAATTCGGTTGGCATGTGATGCGTCGCCTTACGGCATTGGAGCGGTGCTGTCGCACAAATTCTCGGACGGCTCAGAGAGGCCAATAGCCTTTGCGTCACAATCAGTAACCTCAGCCGAGCGTAACTACGCCCAGATTGACAGGGAGGCCCTCAGCCTAGTGTGGGGAGTGAAAAAGTTCAATCACTATCTGCACGGGCAGAAATTCACCTTGCTGACTGATCACCAGCCTCTTGTCTCCATTTTTAATCCGAAGAAGGGCGTTCCGGTGATTGCGCAACGACTACAAAGATGGTCACTTTTTCTAGGGGCGCACCACTATGAGATTGAATATAAGGGCACGAAACAGCATGGAAATGCTGATGGGCTATCACGCCTGCCACTGCCTACTGCGGAGGAAGCACCAGCAGTGCATCCTGTCGAAATATTCCATTCGACTATCGTTGAATACCTACCAGTAACGAACGCTTGTATCGTAAAGGAAACCCGAAATGACCCGACACTGTCTCGGGTATATGATTTGACGGTGAAGGGATGGCCAGCACATGGCGACTCACTGTTGCCAGCATTCTCGACAAGGAGAGAACAGCTGTCAGTGTGCCGGGGGACCTTGATGTGTGGATCCCGAGTGGTAATTCCACCCAAGTTATCTGGGAGGGGTAAAAATGAAAAGCCTAGCCAGGGCTTGTGTGGTGGCCGGGAATCGATAAACAAATCGAGGACCTGACCAAGAGCTGCTCAGGATGCCAGAAAGTCCAAAATGCACCACCACAGGCCCCTCTACACCCATGGGAGTGGCCCTCATCTCCATGGCAACGGGTGCATATTGATTTTGCTGGTCCATTCATGGACTCATTAATAGCCGTGGATGCGCACTCGAAATGGCCTGAGGTCATCAAAATGTCCTCCACCACCACAGAGAAAACTATTGCAGTTCTACAGACCATTTTTGCCAGGAATGGCTTGCCAGAACAGATTTGCTCCGACAACGGACCACAGTTTGTGTCCGAAGAGTTTCGAAAATTTATGAGAAGGAATGGGGTAAGGCATTACACATCCGCCCCGTATCATCCAGCCACAAATGGATTGGCTGAGAGGTTCATACAAACCTATAAGAAGGCAATAAAGGCTATGCACAATGACAACATTCCGCTGCAGCACAAGGTGGACAATTTCCTGTTCGCCTACCGGAATGCGACACATGCAGTCACCAACCAGGCCCCAGCCATGATGTCCTTTAACCGAAGGTTAAGATCTCGCCTGTATTTGCTCAGACCAAACGTACGAAGAGATGTTGAGAGTAAGCAATTCCAGCACATCCATGAGAAGCCAACAAGGAGCTTCAATGTAGGGCAACCAGTCTTGGCCCGCAACTACCGAACAGAAAAATGGCAGCCAGGAACGATATGCACACGGCAGGGCCCACTAATGTACACAGTGGACGTTGGGGAGAGCATCGTGAGACGCCATGCTGACCAGATCCTAGAGTCACAGGAACAAGTCAACCTCATGCCTCGCCCATACGTACCTGGTGATGAACCCGACGTACAGGTCGCATCTACCCCAGAAACAGTAGCATCGGAAGCTGATGAACCAACCGATGACGGGGCCAGAATCGCCTCCGCACCAAGAGCAAGACACTCGGGAAAGGCGCTATCCAGAAAGGATCAGGAAGCCTCCCCAAAGACTGAATATATAAATAGACTATTTTCAGCTAATGTTGCATGTTAAAAGTGTTAATTGTAATTAGTTTGATATTTAATTGTTAAATGAGTGTTATGGTACTGTTAATCTAAAAGGGGAGGAATTGTAATGTATATACCTTTTTAAGGGGGGGAAACTATCTTTTACAGCTCATGTATACTGCCGTACCGGCAGTGACCACACCTGTATATAACACTGAGTAGTAATCTGTACAGATCAGTTCCAGTGTGAGCCACGTTTAGTAAACACCTGTTATACCGTTCTCCTGCAGTCTGTGTCTTATTATACACGGACACAACAACACTCATTTCAGTGATCTGAAGGTACAGGATGCTTTATATTTCCGAAGGGAATTTGAGATGATTGGCTATCATACAATCCTATTTTCTTAAAACACGTTCATTGTTTACACAGCATGTACTCCATGCTCATTGTGTGGTATAGTTCTGTGTGCATACTTCCAACTTTCTTGGAGAATGTGTATCTGTAGAAAATGACTGAAGCTACAGTGGGTATTCCTTCTACTAGGCTTTGTAAAGTTTGCTTCACTCCAGTTAACTTTCCAGTGTTAAAATCCAGTGGGGAAGAAGTTTAACTTTTTTTTTCATGGGATGTGGGCGTCGCTGGCAAGGCCAGCATTTAATGCCCATCCCTAATTGCCCTTGAGAAGGTGGTGGTGAGCCGCCGCCTTGAACCGCTGCAGTCTGTGGTGAAGGTACTCCCACAGTCATGTTAGGTAGGGAGTCCCAGGATTTTGACCCAGCGACGATGAAGGATCGGTGATATACTTTAAGTCCGGATAGTGTGTGACTTGGAGGGGAACTTGGAGATGGTGGTGTTCCCATGCGCCTGCTGCCCTGTCCTTCTAGGTGGAAGAGGTCGCGGGTTTGGGAAGTGCTTCCGAAGAAGCCTTGGCGAGTTGCTGCAGTGCATCTTGTAGATGGCATACACCGCAGCCACGGTACGCCGGTGGTGGAGGGAGTGAGTGAATGTTTAAGGTGGTGGATGGGGTGCCAATCAAGCAGGCTGCTTTATCCTGGATGGTGTTGAGCTTCTTGAGTGTTGTTGGAGCTGCACTCATCCAGGCAAGTGGAGAGTATTCCATCACACTCCTTACTTGTGCCTTGTAGATGGTGGAAAGGCTTTGGGGAGTCAGGAGGTGAGACACTCGCAGCAGAATACCCAGCCTCTGACCTGCTCTTGTTGCCACAGCGTTTATGTGGCTGGTCCAGTTCAGTTTCTGGTCAATGGTGACCCCTGCAGCTAAGTATTTGTTTATATCTGAGTGACTGGGGACTGATCACAGACATGTGGCTGGTTACATTGTCATTTGCTTCGTGTTACAATTGATGATCTTTTGGAAGTTCTTGGGTGCCACTCCTTGGATTGTGGCTACAGTTAGAATCATAGAATGATAGAGCACAGAAGGAGGTCGTTTGGCCCATGGTGCTTGCACTGGCCCTTTAGTAGAGCTTTCCAATTAATCCCACTCCCCTGCTCTTTCCCCATAGCCCTGTAGTTTTTTTCCTTTCAAGAATTTATCCAATTCTCTTTTGAATGTTACTATTGAATCTGCTTCCACCATCCTTTTTCAGACTCTGCAACGCGAGTTGTTGTGATCTGGAATGCAAAGAAACTGTTTCCTCATGTCGCCTCTGGTTCAGTTCTTTTGCCAATCTGTGTCCTCTGGTTATCGACTGTTTTGCCACTGGAAAGTTTCTCCTTATTTACTCTATCAAAACCATTCATGATTTTGAACACCTCTATTAAATCTGCCCTTAACCTTCTCTGCTCTAAGGAGAACAACCCCAGCTTTTCCAGTCTCTCCACATAATAGAATACTGCATGCAGTTCTGGTCACCACATTACAGGAAGGATGTGATTTGCACTAGAGAGGGTGCAGAGGAGATTTACGAGGATGTTGCCTGGGCTGGGGAATTTTAGCTATGAGGAAAAATTGGATAGGCTGGTTTTCTTTGGAACAGAGGAGGCTGAGGGGAGACCTAATTGAGGTGTATAAAATTATGAGGGGCCTAGTTAGAGTGGATAGGAAGGACCTATTTCCCTTAGCAGAAGGATCAATAACCAGGGGCATAGATTTAAAGTAATTGGTTGGAGGTTTAGAGGGGATTTGAGGAGAACTTTCTTCACCCAGAGGGTGGTGGGGGTCTGGAACTCACTGCCTGAAAGGGTGGTAGAGGCAGAAACGCTGATCAAATTTAAAAAGTACTTGGATATGCACTTGAAGTACTGTAACCTACAAGGCTACGGACCAAGTGCTTGAAAGTGGGATTAGGCTGGATAACTTTGTCGGCTGGCACGGACAAGATGGGCTGAATGACCTCCTTCTGTGCTGTAAATTTCTATGATAACTGAAGTCCCTCATCCCTGCTACCATTCGAGTAAATCTCTTATGCACCCGCTCCAAGAACTTGACATCCTTCCTAAAATGTGGTGCCCAGAATTGAACACACTACTCCAGCTGAGACCTAACTACTGTTTTAGAAAGATTGAGCATAACTTCCTATTTGTGTACTCTCTGCCTCTATTAATAAAGCCAAGGGTCCCATATGCTTTTTTAACAGCCATCTCAAATTGTCCTGCCCCCTTCAAAGATTTGTGTACATACACCCCAGGTCTCTGTTCCTGCACCCCCTTTAAAATTGCACCACTTAGTTTATATTGCCTCTACTCATTCTTCCTACCACAATGTATCACTTCACTCTCCTCTGTGTTAAATTTCATCTGCCATGTGTCTGCCCATTTTACCAGTTGTGTGTTCAAGTCCCACTCTAGAGACTTGAGCATAAAAATCTAGGCTGACACTCCAGTGCAGTATTGAGGGAATGCTGCACTGTCGGAGGTGCCGTCTTTTGGATGAGATGTTAAACCGAGGCCCCGTCTGCTCTCTCAGGTGGACATAAAAGATCCTATGGCACTATTTCGAAGAAGAGCAGGGGAGTTATCTCTGGTGTCCTGGCCAATATTTATCCCTCAATCAACATAACAAAAGCAGATTATCTGGTCATTATCACATTGCTGTTTGTGGGAGTTTGCTGTGCGCAATTGGCTGCTGCATTTCCTACATTACACCAGTGACTACACTTCAAATGTACTTCATTGGCTGTAAAGCGCTTTGGCACGTCCTGAGGTTGTGAACTGCACTATATAATTGCAAGTCTTTTCTTTCTTTTAGTTATGATACTTATAAAAAATAAATGCTTAATTATACCTACATGCGTAGGCATTTATACCTCAATGCACATGCTGAGATAGTTGTACAGTTTATGGCTGTACTTGAAATTAAGGAAACAAGATGTGTGTCGGCTTGCTATAAATACTTTGAGGGATTGTTTGCATGGAACTGTGACAGGAAAGGGAGCTTAGTCCTTGAAGCAGTTACAATAGGAAATCTATCAACGTGCTAAACTCCTCCAAATGTTGCTCCTTGATTAACTGCTTGCGTCACAGCTCACTCCTCACAGCTAATCTTGTTTATGTGGCATCTTCAGTCTGCACTGAATTTGAATATTGTCTATAACATGAAGCTGCTTGTTGCATTACATCAATTTAAAATAAAAACTTGATGCACCAGCTATTCCCTCTGTTGGCTTGAACTGCAGTTGATAGTGAATTAAGCTGAGGTTTTTGAAATGGGGATGGGTCTTCCTCCACACAAATCCCAAAGAGGTTGCTTTACACAACTGCATTTATTGTACTGTGTGCAAGTTATTCTATAAATATGTAACACATTAGTGAGGTTATAGCTGGCAATATTGAGAGATGCCTCAAATTAAACCCATATACAGTAATGGTGTCATAGAATCTGTGTCCTCTGGTTACCCACCCTCCTGCCACTGGCAACAGTTTCTCCTTATTTACTCGTCAAAACTGTTCATGATTTTGAACACTGCTATCAAATCTCTTAAACTTCTCTGCTCTAAGGAGAACAATCCCATCTTCTCTAATCTCTCCACTTAACTGAAGACACTCATCCTTGGTACCATTCAAGTAAATCTCCTCTGCACCCTATCTAAGGCCTTGACATCCTTCCTAAAGTGTGGTGCCCAAAATTGAACACAATACTCCAGCTGGGGCCTAACCAGTGTTTTATAAAGGTTTAGTATAACTTCCTGCTTGTGTACTCTCTGCCTCTATTAATAAAGCCAAGGATCCCATGTGCTTTTTTTTAACAGCCTTCTCAACTTGTCCTGCTACCTTCAAAGATTTGTGTACATACACCTCCAGGTCTCTCTGTTTCTGCACTCCCTTTAAAATTGCACCATTTAGCTTATATTGCCTCTACTCATTCTTCCTACCAGAATGTATCACTTCACTCTCCTCTGTGTTAAATTTCATCTGCCATGTCTGCCCATTTCACCAGTCTGTCTGTCCTTCTGAAGTCTGTTACTATCCTCATTATTTGCTACATTTCCGAGTTTTGTGGCATCTGAAAACTTTGAAATTATGCCCCCTATACCCAAGTCCAGGTGATTAATACATATCAAAAAGAGCAGTAGTCCTACTACTGACCCCTGGGGAACACCACTGTATACTTTCCTCCAGTCTGAAAAACAACCGTTCACTGTTGATCTCTGCTTTCTGTCCCGCAGCCAGTTTTGTATCCATGCAGCCCCTTCAATTCCATGGGCTTTAATTTTGCTAACAAATCTATTATGTGGTATTTACCAAACACATTTTGAAAGTTCAAATACACAAAATCAACTGCACTATCTTCATCAAAGAACTCAATCAAGTTAGTCGAACACGATTTGCCTTAACAAATCTGTGCTGGCTCTCCTTTATTAACCCATATTTTTCGGAGTGCCAATTAATTTTGTCTTGGATTATTGTCTCAGTTTCTCCACCACCAACATTAGCTGACTGGCCTGCAGCTGTTAGGTTTATCCCTCACGCCTCTTTTGAACAAGGGTGTAACATTTGCAACATTTGTAACATTCAAAGACCGAATGGATGAACTACAGAAGTTGTTCATCCCAGTTTGGCATAAAAATAAATCAAAAAAGGTGACTCAACCATGGCTAACAAGGGAAATTAGGGATAGCATAAGATCCAAGGAGAGGACATACAAATTGGCCAGAAAAAGCAATAATCCTGAGGATTGGGAGCAGTTTAGGATTCAACAAAGGAGGACAAAGGGATTAATTAAGAAAGGGAAAATAGAATATGAGAGTAAGCTTTCAGGGAACATAAAAACTGACTCTAAAAGCTTTTATAGATATGTGAAGAGAAAAAGATTGGTGAAGTCAAGCGTAGGTCCCTTGCAGTCAGAATCGGGGGAATTTATAATGGGGAGCAAAGAAATGGCAGACCAACTAAATATATATTTTGGTTCTGTCTTCACAAAGGAGGACACAAATAACCTCCCAGAAATACTGCGGAACATCAAATCAAATCAAATCAACTTTTATTGTCATTGTTAGTGCACAAGTGCAGTACAACGAAATGTAGGCTTGCGGCTCCCGAGAGTGTACAGTTTGGATTAGGACACTTAAACATTCAACATACACAAAAGAAATCAGTATTTGTAGGGAAATGGTGTTAGGAAAATTGATGGGACTGAAGGCGGATAAATCCCCAGGGCCTGATAATCTACATCCCAGGGTACTTAAGGAAGTGGCCCTAGAAATAGTAGATGCATTGCTGGTCATCTTCCAGAACTCGATAGACTCTGGAACAGTACCCATGGATTGGAGGGTAGCTAATGTTACCCCACTATTCAAAAAAGGTGGCAGAGAAAAAGCGGGGAATTATAGACCGGTAAGCCTGACATCGGTAGTGGGGAAAATGCTAGAGTCCATTATAAAAGATGTAATAGCAGAGCACTTGGAAAGCAGTGACAGGATCGGACAAAGTCAACATGGATTTACAAAAGGTAAATCATGCTTGACTAATCTACTGGAATTTTTTGAGGATGTAACTGGTAAAATAGATAAAGGAGAACCAGTGGATGTGGTGTATTTGGACTTTCAGAAGGCTTTCGATAAGGTCCCGCATAAGAGGTTAGCTTGCAAAATTAAGGCACATGGGATTGGGGGCAAGGTATTGACTTGGATAGAGAACTGGTTGGCGGACAGAAAGCAAAGAGTTGGAATAAACGGGTCGTTTTCCGAGTGGCAGGCAGTGACTCGTGGGGTACCGCAAGGATCGGTCCTAGAACCCCAGCTGTTCACAATATATATTAATGATCTGGACGAGGGAATTGGATGTAATATCTCCAAATTTGCAGACGACACAAAGCTGGGTGGGAGGGTAAGCTGTGAGGAGGATGTCATGAAACTCCAGTACGATTTGGACAGGTTGGGTGATTGGGCAGAAACATGGCAAATGCACTATAATGTGGATAAATGTGAGGTTATCCACTTTGGTGGCAAAAACAGGAAGGCAGATTATTATTTGAATGGCAATAGATTGGGAGAAGGGGAAGTGCAAAGAGACCTGGGTGTTGTGCACCAGTTGCTGAAGGTAAGCATGCAGGTGCAGCAGGCAGTTAAGAAGGCAAATGGTATGTTGGCCTTCGTAGCAAGAGGGTTCGAGTACAAAAACAAGGATGTCTTGCTGCAGTTGTACAGGGCCTTGGTGAGACCGCACCTTGAGAATTGTGTGCAGTTTTGGTCACCTTACCTGAGGAAGGACGTTCTTGCCACGGAGGGAGTGCAGCGAAGATTCACCAGGCTGATACCTGGGATGGCAGGAATGACGTACGAGGAGAGATTGTGTCAATTGGGCTTATACTCACTGGAGTTTAGAAGATTGAGAGGGGATCTCATCGAAACCTATAAAATTCTGTCAGGTCTGGACAGACTAGATGCAGAAAGGATGTTTCTGATGGCCGGGGAGTCCAGAACCAGGGGTCATAGTCTAAGGATAAGGGGTAAGCCATTTAGGACTGAAATGAGGAGGAATTTCTTCACCCAGAGAGTGGTGAACCTGTGGAATTCTCTGCCACAGAGGGCGGTGGAGGCCAGTTCATTAAATATATTCAAGAAAGAGTTGGATATATTTCTTTAGGCTAAAGGGATCAAGGGATATGGGGAGAAGGCAGGGACAGGGTACTGAATTTGGATGATCAGCCATGATCTCATTGAATGGCGGAGCAGGCTCGAAGGGCCGAATGGTCTACTCCTGCTCCTATCTTCTATGTTTCAATCTTTCAGTCCTCTGGCATCACCCCCATATCCAAGGATGATTAGAAGATTATGGACAGAGCCTCCACAATTTCCACCCTTGCTTCCTTCAGCAACCTCAGATGCATCCCGTCCGGACCGGTGACTTTTCCACTTTTGAGCAGTGCCAACCTTTTAAGTACATCCTGTTTATTTTTATCGTATTACTTCCGTCTTTACTGCTACATTGGTAGCATCCTCTTTACTAGTGAAGACAGATGCAATGCCCTCTGCCTCCACAAGAAGTTCTCCTTTTGGTCCCTAATTGGCTCCACCTTTTACTATTTATATGTTTATAAAAGACTTTTGGGTTCCCTTTTATGTTAGCTGCTAATCTATTCTCATCCTTTGTTTGCCCTTGTTCCCTTTTATTTTAGATCTCTGCTCTACTTTCTGTATTCAGCTTGGTTCTCTACTGTATTATGAACCTTGTATTTGTCATGAGCCTCCTTTTTCTATTTCATTTTAACCTCCATATCTTTAGTCATTCAGGGAGCGTGAGCCTCTTTTCCCCCTAGTGGGAATGTGTCTACTCTGTGCCAGAACCATCTCTTAGAAGGACTCCCATTGCTCAATTATTGTTTTTAGTTTTGGACCCAGAAACAATAGTGCATTTTAGTTTTTGCTGTTAAATTAAATCTTCCTATTTTGTCAGAATTGTTATCAATTTACATGTTCAATTTGTGCACAGTCACGAGGTAACTACAAACAGTGGTGTGACACTAGTCGACTACGTTAGCTGTGTGTTCCTTCACATTCCTTCATTCCTCCATTCTCTACAGAGCTCACTTTCTAACATCTCCCTAACTGTTAACCAGTTCTATGCTCTGATTTTCTGCAGCCTCTTAGTCACCTTATTCAAATACCTTCCTTTGTAGAGTCATCAGAAGTGCGCCATAATGTTTCTTGCAGTTATCGGAGTTGAACTAGATTGCTTGCGTGTGAGAGGAATCTGACCCACAGCCTGTGGGTATTTAGTGATTGTTGCCTGCCTTGTTATTTGGGGTGTGGCACAACCAATTAATCACCTGGGACCACTAACAATCAAACATAATGAGTTCTGTCTTTATTCCTAGACATTTATTTCTCCATCTTGAATCATAAAATTTTAGGCATACAAATAAAGGCCATTCAACCCATCACACCTGTGCTGGTTCTCGGAGGTGTCAGCCTTGGATCTGGAAGCACTCTTGCCTCTGGGTCAGAAGATTGTGGGTTGAAGTCTATAAGACCTGAGCACATAATCTAGGCTGATACTTGCATAGAATTGCATACAATTTTACAGCACAGAAAAAGGCTATTTGGCCCAAGGTCTCTGCTGGTGTTTATGCTCCATGCAAACCTCCTCTCACCTAACTTCATCTCGCCCTATCAACATATCCTTCTATTCCTTTCTCCCTTGAAATGCTTCTATATACTGAGGGAATGCTGCACTGTCTGAGGTCATAGAATCATACAGTACAGAAGGAGGCCATTTGGCCCATCGTGCCAGTGCTGGCCTCCTTGAAGGTGCTTTCCAATTAGTCCCACTTCCCTGCTCTTTCCCCATAGCCCTGCAATTTTTTTCTTTTCAAGTATATATCTAACTCCCTTTTTAAAGTTACTGTTGAATGGCCACACATTCCAGATCACAACATGATGCGTTTAAAAAAGATCTCCATCTCCCCTTTGGTTCTTTTGCTAATTACCTTAAATCTGCTGCAATCTCTTCTGTCTTTCTTCCACAAGCTTAGTTGCATGCTGTCAGGGTCTGGTGGCTTCCCCACCTTGCGTTCTACTAATGTTTTCGGAGCCAATTTCTTTTCTGCAGTCGTCTAACATTTGTTCCACATTCTCTTGTCGTACACCTATATTCTCACTTCCCCCTGTATAAAATATTTAATATCTCCAACATAACTATTTTTAATTTTTTATATATTTATAAAAGACCACACTTTCCTTTTTTATTTGTCTCCGACCCTTTTTTCATATTCCCTTTTAGTCCTTCTAATCTTCCTTTTTAACCTCCCGACTACAGTTTCTACATTGCTAATGATTATCTTCAGTATTGTTGGTCCTAATTTTATCATATGGCTCCTTTCAGTTTAAGTTTTGGTTTAGTTTTAATCTATTTATCCATGGAACAGTTTTTTGGTGCACCCTCTTTTTATCTTGTTGAAACATTTTAAGGGGAAGCTAGATAAGTAAGTGAGGGAGAAAGGAACGGAAGGGTATGCTGATGGGGTTAGATGAAGTAGGGTGGGAGGAGCCTTGCGTGGAGCATAAACGCAAGCATAACATTTCTCCAGTTAATTTGGGCCAGATTTTAAAAAAACTTGCATTCATATAGTGCTGTTCATGACCTCAGGACGTCCCAAAGCACTTTACAGCCAATAAAGTACTTTTGAAGTGTAGTCACTGTTGTAATGTAGGAAAAGTGGCAGCCAATTTGTGCACACAAGGTCCCACAAACAGCAGTGTGATAATGACTAGGTAATTTATTTAGTGATGTTGTTTGAGAGATAAATAATGGCCACGACACCAGGGAGAACTCTCCATAGCTTCTTCGAAATAGTGCTACGGGATCTTTTACATCCACCTGAGAGGGCAGTCGGGCCCCAGCTTAACATCTCATCTGTAGGGCAGCATTCCCTCAGTCTCCTCCTTCTTGGGCAGTCCCTCGGAACCGAGGATGACTTGCTTCCACATTAAAAATGAGTTCTCAGGTGACTGATGATTCCAATGCGGGGCCTATAGTCTCTGCCACAGGTGGGGCAGACGCTGGTTGTAGGGGCGGGTGGGTGGGGTGCTTGGGTTGACGTGCGCTGCTTGTGCTTGGCTTCCGCTTGCTCCTGGCGAAGAGACTCGAGGTGTTCGGCGCCTTCCCGGATGCTTCTCCTCCACTTCATGCGGTCTTGGGCCAGGGATTCCCAGGTGTCGGTGGGGATGTTGCACTTTTTCAAGGAGGCTTTGAAGGTGTCCTTGAAGCGTTTCCTCTGCCCACCTGGGGCTCTCTTGCCGTGTCAGAGCTCCGAGTAGACCGCTTGTTTTGGGAGTCTCGTATCGGGCATGCGGATGATGTGACCCGTCCATCGGAGCTGACTGAGTGTGGTCAAAGCTTCGATGCTGGGGATGTTGGCCTGAGCGAGAACACTGACATTGCTGCGCCTATCCTGCCAATGGATTTGCAGGATCTTGCGGAGGCAGCGTTGGTGGTACCTCTCCAGTGCTTTGAGGTGCCTGCTGTACATGGTCCATGTCTCTCAGGCATACAGCAGGGCGGGTATCACTGCTGCTTTGTAGACCATGAGCTTAGTGCCGGGTCTGAGGTCCTGGTCTTCAAACACTCTCTTCCTCAAGCGACCGAAGGCTGCACTGGCACATTAAAGGCAGTGTTGGACTTCATCATCGCCCTTGTTGACAGTAGGCTCCCGAGGTATGGAAAGTGGTCCACGTTATCCAAGGCCTTGTCGTGGATTTTGATAATCGGGGCAGTACTGTGTGGTGGTGGCAGGTTGGTAGAGGACCTTTGTCTTACGGATGTTTAGTGTAAGGCCCATGCTCTCGTGAAGATAGTTTGGAGTTCGACCTCCAGGTGCGTGCAAACGCAAGCGTCATCTGCATATTGCAATTCGACGACAAGAGGATGGGTCGACCTTGGATCTGGACTGGAGGCGATGGAGGTTGAACAGTTTCCAGTTTGTTCTGTAAATTAGCTCCACTCCAGCGGGGTGCTTACTGAGGGTGAGATGGAGCATTGCAGCAAGGAAGAGCGTTGGTGCGATGATGCAGCCTTGTTTGACCCCGGTCCGTATGTGAATTGGGTCTGTGGTGGAACTGTTGGTCAGGATCACGGCTTGTATGTTGTCGTGAAGCAGGAGGAGGATGGTGACAAACTTTTGAGGGCAGCTGAATTTGAGGAGTTCACTCCATAATCCCTCACGGTTGACCGCATCGAAGGCCTTTGTGAGATCAAAGAAGGCCATGTACAGCGGTTGGTGCTGTTCCCTACATTTCTTTGTAATTGACGTGCAGTGAAGATCATGTCCATTGTGCCCCTTAGTGGGTGGAATCCACACTGTGACTCTGGGAGGAGCTCTTCGGCCACTGGGAAAAGACGATTGAGGAGGATTCTTGCGATTACTTTCCCTGTGGTAGACAGCAGGGAAACTCCTCTGTAATTGCCGCAATCAGACTTGCATACCGCAATCTGACTTGCGTACAGCATTGCCTCAGTACTGCATTTGTGTGTCCGCATAAATTTTGTTCTCAAATCTCCTGGAGTGGGACTTGAACCCACAACCTTTTGACTTGTAGGTGAGTGTGCTACCACTGAGCCATGGCCGACACCATCTTATCGCACTGATCTTTTTGTTTTATGGCCTAACACTCTTGCCTTTGACTTGTCCTCTTTTTGTTACATTGAACATAATTATGTTGTGGTTGCTATTTCCAAATTGTTTTCCTACTGTGATGCCAGTTATTTGTCCCACACCATTTCCCAGAAAAACGTGCAGAACATCCTTCCTCCAAAAGGTGCTATAGCCATAGTCATAACAGCAGAGTTGTATACCATTACTAGCTGTGACCTCATGGCTCGGCACATTCCCCATTCCTCCATGACCTTCAACCTTGGTTCAGTGGGAAGTGTAGAAGAGTGTGCCAAGAGCAGTACTAGGCACGAGCCTCCAGTCTTGTGAAGCTAAATACCAAAAGCAACAGGCTCTATACAGCGCTAAAAAGTCCCACTTCCACGGATCAGAGGAAAAACTATCTAGCCTCATCACATCCAGTCGAGAATGAGGAGAAGGCTCTATGAACAAGTTGAAGTATTTGCTCGTGTCTTCAGCCAAAAGTGCCAAGCTTCTACCTATGGTCCCCAACCTCACAGATGGCAGTGTCTAGCCAAATCTGTTCACTCCATGTAACGTGGCTGAGTGCATTGGACGCCGCAAAAGTTATGGGCCCTGACAACATCCTGGCTGTAGTGCTGAACACCCGAGTACCCGAACTGACCCGACCCCCACTCCAGCAAAGCTGTTCAAATTCATATGTTGACACTGGCATCGACCTGTAGAGAATTGCTCAGGTATCATCTATCCACAGAAAACACAATCCAGTTACCACCTAGCGGCCTTCTCCCAATCATCAGTAAGGTGATTGAAGAAGTCATCATAGTGCCATTAAGTGTCCCCTATTCATTAATGATCTGCTCATCGATGATCCTTTTGGGTTCCATCAAAATCACTTGGCTCCAGACCTCTTTGCAGCCTCGATCCAGACATGTATGCAAGAGCTGACTACCAGAGGAGAGGTGAGAGCAGCTGCCCTCAACATCAAGGCATCATTCAAACAAGTGTAGCACCAAGGAGACCTGGCAAAATGAAATCAGTGGGGCAAGCCTCCAGTGGCTGGAGCCGTCTGTGTCTGTGTCTGTCTGTCTGTCTCTGCTATACACTCAAAAGTTATAGAGCGTACCTACACATGTTATATCAAAAGAAAGCTGATGATCAGGGGAGTGTCATAGGCGTATTTACTTTTTGGTCAGACAAAAATTGTTCGGACAGTACACAAAAAATGTTCAAAAATCCGTTCATTAGCGGTTGACCAATCCTACCGCTCATTAGCATTGAGTGACGTGATGGTTGACCAATCCTACAGTTCAGTGACCTGATGGTTGACCAATCGGTGTGTCACGGGCGGGACCTAATCCTGCAGCCTCTCGAAACGTTGCCGCCATTTTTTCCCCTGCTTTTACCAGCTGCGGCGGCCCGCCGGAGCGGGAGGTGAGTTGGGATCACTCGGGCCGGGCCTGACAACCGCTCGGCCCGAGACACAGAGCGGGGGAGCGGCAGCGGCCGGCTGTCAACTGCGCGGCCCTCTAAACTGCCCTGGCAACGCCGGGCCCCCCCAGCTAGTACCTCATATAAAGAAATATAATTATGGATGTTAGGGGCCAATCATTGCAATCCCAGGGCATCACTACAGGCTTTCCTCAGAGAGCATCCTCCGCAAAACCATCTGCAGCTGCTTCCAACATTAGATCAGAAGTAGGCTGTTTGCTCACAATTCCACAGTGTGAGATGGTAATATGAGGCTCTTTCGGCTTGCTTGGGTCGATGTTAAAGATCCCATGGTACTCTTCAAAGAAAAGCAGGAAATTCTTCTAGTCTCCCTTAACTAACACCAATAAAAGCTAGTATCTGGTCATTCATTCACTTACTGTTTGTAAGATTTTGGAGCCTCAGATTTTCACCATTATACTGTATATCAATGACTTGGATAAAGGAATAGAAAGTTGTATATCGAAGTGTGCAGATAGCACTAAGTTAGGAACACTAAGTTGTATAGATGGGAGCTGGATGCAGGAAATTGCAAAGGGACATAGACGGGTTAAGTAAAGGGATTTGGGTGTCCATGCTTGCAAATCACTAAAAGCGAGTGGAGAGGTACAAAACATAGTCAGAAAGGCTAATGACATTTACCTGAAAAGTGAGAAAGTAGTGATTCAGTTATACGGTGACTTGGTCAGACCCATCTGGAGTACTGGGTTCAGTTTTGGGCAGCGCACCTATACCTTGGAGGGGCTACAGCATAGTTTCACCAGAATGATAGAGGGGCTTAAAGGGTTAAATTGAAGACGAGTTGCATAAACATGGCCTGTATTCCTTTGAATTTAGAAGGTTGAAGGGTGATCTAATTGAGGTCTTTAAAATGATAAAGGGATTTGATAGGGTGGATACTGAGAAATTATTTCCCCTGGTGGGGGAATTCAGAACAAGGCGACAGTCTTAAAGTTAGAGCTCTGTCATGTAGCTCTCTCTCTCTCTCTCTCTCTCTCTCTCTCTCTCTCTCTCTCAAAAAAAGGCTATAGATGCTGAGACAATTGGAGCTTTCAAGACTGAGATAGATTTTTGTTGGGTAAGGGTATCAAGGGATACAGATCAAAGGCGTAGAGATACAGATTGGCCATGATCTGATTTAAATGGTGGAACAGGCTTGAGGGGCTGAATGGCCTACTACTGCCCCTCCAGGGCCAAGGTTCGCTGCCCAAAACTGAACCCAGTACTCGAGATGGGGTCTGACCAAGTCACCATATAACTGAATCGGTACTTTCTCACTTTTGAGATAAATGCCATTAGCCTTTTTGATTGTTTTGTACCTCTGCACTCGCTTTTGGTGATTTGCGAGCATGGACACCCAAATTAATTTACTTAACCTGTCTACTCTACAACTGAAGAACAACAAGGCCTCGGGAGCAGATGGAATCCCCGCCGAGGTGCTAAAACATGGCGGAGAAGCACTATTGGCGTGAATACATGAACATTACGGGTACGGTAGCATAGTGGTTATGTTACTGGACTAATAATCCGGAGAAGTGAGTTCAAATCCCACCACTGCAGCTAAATTCAGTTGATTAAATAAATCTGGAATAAAAAAGCTAGCATCAGTAATGGTGACCATGAAACTACTGGATTGTCAGGAAAAACCCACCTGGTTCACTAATGTCCTTCAGGGAAGAAAACCTGCCGCCCTTGCCCGGTCTGGCCTATGTGACTCCAGACTCTCAGCAATGTGGTTGACTCTTAACTGCCCTCTGAAAATGCCCTAGCAAGTTGCTCAGTTGTACCAAACCACTACAACAAAGTCATCACTGTGGGACTACCTTCACCACACGGACTGCAGCGGTTGAAGAAGGTGGCTCACCACCACCTTCTCTAGGGCAATTCGGGATGGGCAATAAATGCTGGCCTCGCCATCGATGCCCATATCCCATAAAACGAATTTAAAAAAAAAAAAAAAAAAAAAAATACTTATTTGGAAGGAGGAGAGCATGCCAGGGGAATCTCAGACGCCGTAATCGTGACTATCTTCAAGAAAGTGACAAGTCCGATTGCGGTAATTACAGAGGAGTCTCCCTGCTGTCTGCCACAGGGAAAGTCATTGCAAGAATCCTCCTCAATCGCCTTCTCCCAGTGGCTGAAGAGCTCCTCCCAGAGTCGCAATGTGGATTCCGCCCACTAAGGGGTACAATGGACATGATCTTCACCGTGTATCAACTACAAGAGAAATGCAGGGAACAGCACCAACCGCTCTACATGGCCGCCTTTGACCTCTCAAAGGCCTTCGACACTGTCAACCATGAGGGATTATGAAGTGTCCTCAAATTCGTCTGCCCTCAAAAGTTTGTCACCATCCTCTGTGATCCTGACCAACGGATCCACCGCAGACCCAATTCACGTACGGACCGGGGTCAAGCAAGACTGTGTCATCGTACCAAAGGTGGTCTTGATCTTCCTGGCTGCAATGCTCCATCTCACCCTCCAGTAAGCTCCCCGCTGGAGTGGAGCTAATCTACAGAACAAACGGGAAACTGTTCAACCTCCATCGCCTCCAGTCCAGATTCAAGGTCGTGCCATCCTCTGTCATCGAATTACAGTATGCAGACAATTCTTGCATCTGCGCACAGAGGTCGAACTCCAAACCATTGTCAACACCCTCACTGAAGCGTACGAGAGCATAGGCCTTACACTAAACATCCGTAAGACAAAGGTCCTCTGCCAACCTGCCCCTGCCACACAGTACTACTCCCCGATTATCAAAATCCATGACGAGGCCTTGGATAACGTGGACTATTTTCCATACCTTGGGAGCCTGCTATCAACAAGGGCAGAAGTCGATGACTAAGTCTAACACTGCCTTCAGTGTGCCAGTGCAGCCTTCGGTCGCTTGAGGAAGAGTGTGTTTGAAGACCAGGACCTCAAACCCAGCACCAAGCTCATGGTCTACAGAGCAGTAGTGATACCCGCCCTCCTGTATGCTTCAGAGACATGGACCATGTACAGCAGGCACCTCGAAGCACTGGAGAGGCACGACCAACGCTGCCTCCGCAAGATCCTGCAAATCCATTGGCAGGATAGGTGCGCCAACGTCTGTGTTGTCGCTCAGGCCAACATCCCCAGCATCGAAGCTTTGACCACGCTCGATCAGCTCCGATGGATGGGCCACATCGTCCGCATGCCCGATACGAGACTCCCAAAGCCAGCGCTCTATTCGGAGCTTTGACGTGGCAAGAGAGCCCCAGGTGGGCAGGGTAAATGCTTCAAGGACACCCTCCAAGCCTCCTTGGAAAAAGTGCAACATCCCCACTGACACCTGGGAATCCCTGGCCCAAAAGCGCATAAAGTGGAGGAGAAGCATCCGGGAAGGCGCCGAACACCAAGGGCTCGAATTTCACAGGGCCGTGGAGGTGGGAATGGAGGCATGTGGGGTGTTAAAATTGCAAAAAGTGGCGGGCGGAACCCGGCCTCCATCCCGCCTCCAACCCGCCTCCAAGCAATTTTCAAGAAATCGTGTTTACTGCTCCTGTCGCCGTCCTGCCTCCAACAGGCGGGATAGGCCCTTAAGACCCTTAATGAGCACTAAATTGCCTCGCTTATTCCATTTTGAAAGGCCTTGGTGATTTTAACCCTTTTCCCACATGAAGCACGCCTGTTCTGAAACATGACGGTGAAACCTGGCGGGAGCACAGTTGGATTGCTGACTATTAGCTGCAGCTCCACCATTAAATAGGATATTTGATCAGCCATCATTTGCAGGTGGCAGGACTTTGTTGTCTCAGGTCTGGGGGAACTTTTAGAAGGCATAACCACAGCTGTGGAAGTTTGGAGCCTGACACCCATCTCCAGTGTGACCTCCTGGGAAACCTCTCTCACCACCTTGACTGAGTGCTTCCTCAACTGAGGCATATACCAAATAATCCTAAGCCCTCAATGTGGAAGTCCCATTAGCGAAATGACACACACCACAACTGCAGCAGTAGCCATCAGATTTTTTTATTTACAGTAACCATCTGATGGCTTTTTAATAAATATCAAATTTCACCCAAGTGACTACCCATGTGACTATTCTGTGCAGTATCTTTCTCTTACGCGTGCTCCTACGTGGTGCTTCCCCTGTGGCTTCAGCAGATGTGGAGGCCCCTTGCTCACTTTCTTGCTGCTCCTGTCTTGACACCTTTGGCGGGCGTCCTCTGGGGTTGCGAACCTGTGAGGGCTTGCCAACAGTCTGCTGCTCCTGCGGCTGTGCAGGGGTTGAGACGCCGATCTCGGTTGGGTGTGGACTCTGGTGGGGCTCTGACTGAGGGCTCTGCAGTGGCATGGGAGTGTGAGTGATTGGAGAGGAGCCCCCACTTCCTTGATGTCTGCCACCAACTTCCCTCTCCTGGGTCAGGTCCCCCTCAGCGCTTGCAAGTGGCTTGAGAGCACCTTGCTGCACATCAGGGGGGCCATGGGGACCCGTATTTGCACTGGCAGTCCTACTCAGAAGGACTTCCATGAAGGTCTGGTTTTTCTGTTCAATAGATGACCATCGCTCCTCCAGAGATGTCATTCTATTCAGAACACTCACCATGTTTTCTGCACACTGGCGACTTATCACCTCCATGGAGGTTGCCATCCTTTCCATGGTGGTGTTCATGCGTCAATGTCTCCACAAAGGCTCTGCTCATGTTCGCAATGGACTCCTCCATTCGCTTCACACTCGCAGCGACCCTGGAGACAAAACCTGCCAAAGACTCCTGCATCTGTTCCTGGAGTTCCAGCACCGCTGATCTTGTGGATGGACCCAGAGGCAGAGGGTCGACATGCAGCTGAGCCGAGCTGGGAGAGTCCTGCGCCCGCCGATGAGGACGCTCCACTGCTGTCCCTGCCTCCACCATCTGCTGATGCTCACTTGTGAGCTGTGATACACCAGGTGACAACACTACTCTATCTCGCGAAGGTCCCACCGAGGTGTGAGTGTCTGCGCTGGTGCTGGGTGCGGTGAATTCTGCTGACGCTGCGCCCTCAGAGGTTGCAGCTTCCTCTGAGGAGTCTGGATGCTCAGGCTGTTCCTCCTGGCTAGTGGGGATGGGTGCTTGCGATGGTCCTGTGGGGGAGTAAAGGAAAGAGTCAGAGATGGGATGCCAAGGTTACATGCACATTGCATATTGCAGATGATCATAAGTCCATTTGTTAGAGCTTCAGAATCATTATCAGTGACTCATGCAATGTCAATGAGAGAGATGGAAAACTATTCTGTCACCAGCTTGCTGTGATGCACCCGTCTGTCCGTCCCCCACTTGCGCATCGTCCTCCACTCCCACGATCTCCAGGACCGCCTCCTCCCAGGGGGTGAGCTGGGCTACTGAGGGTGGCTGTCCTCGCTCTTTCCCTCTTATTGTGAGCTCTCTTTTCCTGTATTGAGGGAGACAAGTAGAGGTTGAGTGAGAATGAAGGAGTGAGTGTAGAGAATCCATAGCCTAGATGCTTAGAAGGAGATAAAGATGGAGTGAGGTGGCAAGACCAAGGGCCCTCCCTGTGTGTTGTCAGTTGTTTTCATAGCATCAGTGATAGTGTGAAGGCTGCATAGTCAAATAGTTAGGTGAATATGACCATAGAGAGAGGGGGAATGGGTAAGGGTGCGTGGATGTCAGTGTCAAGTGGGATGTGGAGGAAGAGATTGCTAAAGCTGAGTGCTGGTGAGGAGAGGCAATGGGGATCAGATTGAAGGTGATGGGAAAGTCATACTCACTTTTCGTGTGCGCAGAAGGTCATGAAACCTCTTCCTGCACTGAAGCCAGGTTCTGCGGGTTATCGACAAAGAGTTGACCTCCTGGGCCACCTGGATCCACACAGCCTTGGTCTGCTGGGGAGGCTTCTTCCTCCCTGAAGAAGGGAAGAGCACCTCTTTATTGGCTCTTGCTCCCTGCACTAAAGCCTGCAGGGCAACGTCATCAAACCTGGGAGCAGACCTAGGTCTCTCGCTGGTCATTCTGCCTCCAGGTCCTCTAACATGAAAGGCCAAAAGGTTGGCAGTCTGCAGAAGAAGCAAGGCTTGTTGCAGACCTTAAATGCAGCAGCAATGATGACGTCATCGGAGGCGAGTTTCAGACTGAAAAAACTAATTGGGCCATGGGTTCCCACACGCTGGAACTCAATTGCCCACTTAAGTTAAAATCGCATCATTCTCCCACAGCGATTTAGAATCGGGTGGCTAACACGAAAAGCGGATTACACGACCCCAGCCCGCCCCAGTAACAAAATCGAGCCCCTAGAGTCTCTTCGCCGGGAGCAAGCGGAAGCCAAGCGCAAACGGCAGAAGGAGCACATGTCAACCCAAGCACCCCACCCACCTGCCCCTTCAACCACCGTCTGCCCCACCTGAGACTGTAGGTCCTGCATTGGACTCAACAGTCACCTGAGAACTCACTTTTAGCGTGGCAGCAAGTCATCCTCGGTTCCGAGGGACTGCCTAAGAGAGAGACCGTTCCTATAATTTAGCTATATAATGTTTATTTCTCTTTCCTATGTATCTGCAAAGAAAGCACTTGGGTTCATTTCTAGAAGAATAGAATTCAAAAACAGGGAAGTTGTTAAACTTGTTTCGAGCCTTGGTTAGACCACACTAGGAGTACTGTGCAGAGTTTTGGGCTCCATATTACCAAAAGGGCGTAGAGGCACTGGAGAAGGTGCAAAAAAGAATGCTACCAGAGCTGGGAGGTTACGACTATCGGGGAAGACTGAACATGTTGGGGCTCTTTCTTCTCGAAAAGAGAAGGTTGAAGGGTGACCTAATAGAGGTCTATACAATTATGAAGGGTTTTGATAGGGTAGACGTAGAGAAGATGTTTCCGCTTGTAGGGGGGAGTGCAAAACAAGGGGCTATAAATATAAGATAGTTACTAAAAAAAAAAATCAAATTAAGAATTCATGAGACACTTTTTGTAACCAGAGTGGTTAGAATGTGGAACTTGCTACCACAAGGAGTAGTTGAGGTGAATAGCATAGTTGTCTTTAAGGGGAACTTAGATAAGTACAGGAGGGAAAAAAGAATGGAAGGATATGCAGATGGGGATAGATGAAGTAGGGTGGAAGAAGGCATGCGTGGCAAATAAACACTGGCACAGACCAGTGGGCCGAATGGCTTGTTTCTGTACATTCTATGTAATATATCATGAGTATTCTATGCTTTTTTATTTTCTAACAAAAGTACATGTATTTTCTGAAGTTACTATCCAGTTGGTCACGTGGTAGGTACAGAACACACTCACTCACACTCTCACTCACTCTCTGTGGGTAGCAATAATCCTTGAGATTTGGCTTGGTATGAAAGCAGCAAGGTACTTGCACATTTGCTGCTGGCCTTCCTCTTTCTGGAGCACTGGGGGCTGGGCACTGTGTCTAGTTTGCAATCTCCCTGGTGTCTTTGTGGTCTGGCATTGTATGTCAGGGGCCTGGATTGCGTGGTTTTTGAGGGATTGGTTTCCAGATGACCTGGAATTTCCTGAATTCCATGGGGAGTGTGCATATAACTTTTGATTTGGTGCCCCACAGATGTTCCACCCACATGTTTGTTGTGGGGAGGCAGTGCTCAGTCACAGTGAGGTGGTCATTTGTCATGCAGGTACCAGGGACCATTGTGCTAGTCTGTGTGTTGCAGGTCGTTCTGCTCCTTCTTGGTTAAACCCAGAAGGCATTAGCTATGTAGGGATTGTGAGGTTTGCCATGCACTCTGCGATTGTTGTACAGAAAGGCTAAATGAAACGGGCAGGGCCAGAATATGCGCACCAGTGTACCCCTCCGCAACAGCTCCTCAGCAGTTGCCCTCAGAAAGGAAAGGAGTACAATTTATGGACCAGGTGTGGAGCGTGGTATGCTTGACGTATTATCTTGAGCTGGCCTGTGAGCATTCTGCAGTTGATGGTGCATCCATACTTCTGCCTTTTCTTCCTGTTAGTTGATGTTCTTGGTTTTGCTCCCATGCTTGCACATTACTTTGTGTTTGCATCCAGATCAAAAGACATCATAGTACAGAGGGTGGGATATGTTTGCAAATAGTTACTGGGGAGAGGAGGTGCAGTTCCAGGAATGTTGGCTCATGTTGCAGGCTTTTGAACATAGCTGGGTTTTGCAGGAAATATTTGATTTGGAGGTGGCAGAATATGTCCTGTTGGGTGAGGTAGAATTTGTCTGCTCCTTGTTGAAAGGATACAGTTTGGTTTCTGTTGAACAGTTGACTTAATCTGGTCATGCCTTTGAAGTTAAGCTTGTAATTTGAGAGTTGACCAAACCCCTTCATCTTATGGAAGAGGTTTAAGGAGGAATGATAGAGTTTAGGGCTTGGGCAGATGGAGGCACGTCCGCTTACGGTGGAGCAATAAAAATCGGGGATGGCTAAGAGGCCAGAATTGGAGGAGCGCAGATATCTTGGAGGGTTGTGGGGCTTTAGGAGATTAGAGATGGGGAGGGGCGAGGCCATGGAGGGATTTGGAACAAGGATGAGAATTTTTAAATGGAGGCTTTGCCGGATGGGAGCCAATGTAGGTCAACGAGCACAGGGATGATGGGTGAACGGGACTTGGTGCGAGTTAGGATATGGACAGCAGAGATTTGGATGAGCTCAGGTTTATGAAGGGAAGAAGATGGTAAACTGACCAGGAGAGCATTGGGATAATTAATTCTGGAGGTAACAAAAGCATGGATGAAGGTTTCAGCAGCAGATGAGCTGAGGCAAGGGCAGAATCAAATGATGTTACGGAGGTGGAAGTAGGTTGTCAGCAAGATGTTGTGTTGGGTTCTTCCAGTTGCTGTGGCTCTATGGCAAGCATAAGGAGTGGAGACAGGGCGCACCCTTGTCTTTTTTTTTTAATCCAACTTTTTACCTGGTCCTATGTTCTAGCTTGGATTTTAGTTTCATTGGAAATCTTTCATAATGAACTTAGTTAAAAAAATTCTGAAAGCTCAAATAAACAATATCATAGGGAATTGCACTCAAGTCCTGAAAGAAGTCGAGGATTTTATAGAGTAGAAATTTCTCTCTAAATATACCTGGCTGGTTTCTGATTATTTTTATTGCTATGGAGGCTTCCGTGGAGCTTATTGATTACTTCATGGCCACAGCTGGTACTTCAGAATATCTTCCCAAGTGTGTCTCGGCACCTGAAGAAATAAGTGATCTTGTTCAGGCAGTTGTTGGTCTTGAGTCCTTTAGTTTATCAGCTACCATTGTTGCATTGATTTCGATATTCTCTAAGATATTGGATCTTTACATAAACTGGATAACAAGTTAGTGAATAATTCTAGAAATATTAATAATTGCAACATTTTTATCTTGAACTTTTCTACTGCTTTTTAGAATTCTGACCCCACTCTAGCTACTCTTGTATACTGCAAGAACATTTTTGTATTGCATTTATCCTCTCTTGCTAACTCCTGTTTTGGGTCCTCTTTGTGACTAATATCATCTCTTTTACCCAAATTCAGCAAATTCCTATGCGCCACCTGGAGTTCTCTCTCTTTCCCCCCCCCCCCCCCGCCTTTTCTCCTGAATCCTTTGTATAGTTAGTTTTTTTCTTTTGCCCATTTAAGTTGCCCTAATCATCCATTTTGAGGACTGCTTTTAAATGTATATCTATTTTTCTTGGCGATAATGGCCCAGAAATTCGGGTTGAGGGCTTCCCGCGGTTGTAAGCCCCCGACCTGCACTTAGCTTGCGCGCCGGCCATTGTGCTGTGGGCCCCCGTGGAATTGCGATCCTGGGCGCGCAGTGCTTGCGTATCCCAGGGGCGCAGTTAGTTCGATGCGTCCCCTGGGATCACATGGGCCATGGGGAGCCAATCGGAGCAGGGAATGTTTCATTCATAAGTTTGACGGGAAGGGCTGTCAAACTTATAAATACTATAAGCCCCAAAACATCACTAAATCTTCAAATAAATTGAAAAAAAAATCACTTTTTAAATAAACTATAAATTACATGAAATAACTATTTTAAACAATAATTTAAATTTTTGAAAAGAATTTTATTTTCTAACGGGGCTAAAAATAAACTTACCTTTCTTTAAAGTATTGAAAAATAATAAACCTGTGGGGGGAAAAAATGTTTTAATTTTAATTAATTCACCACCTACCTTGTAAAAAGCAGGCCTTGCGACTGCTTTTTAAATGTCTAATTTCTGGAGACTTACCCTCCCAGGAAAACCTGCAAAAAACAAAACAAAAAAAAAGTAAGTTCGATGCGCACGCGCACTGTACCGCGCATGCGTTCGAACTCTGAACCCCTTCTTTCAAGGGAATGAAAGTGCCAGTTTCCCGCGCATGCGCAGTGCATGAGCTGGAGTCTGAGCTTCAGACACTGCGACACATCAGGGAGGGGGAGAAGTACCTGGACTCTGTGTATCAGGAGGTGGTCACACCTATGAAGTTAAGTAATTCAGATGTAGCCCATGGTCAGGGACAGGACGGTGTGACTACGAATGAGGCAGGTACGGGGATCCAGGAGGTAGTGTTGGAGGAGCCGCAGCCCTTGCTCTTGTCCAACAGGTTCGAGGTTCTTACTCCCTGTGGGGACAGGAGCAGGGACTGCAGGGAGGATGAACAACCTGGCCACAGCACCGTGGAACGGGGGGCCATTCAAGAGGGGGGAGTAAATAGAAATGTTGTAGTGGTAGGGGATAGTATCATTAGGGGGATAGATAGAGTTCTCTGCAGCCGAGAGCGAGAGTCCCGAAGGCTGTGTTGCCTACCCGGTGCCAGGGTTAAGGACATCTCCTCTGGGCTGGAAAGAAACTTGCAGTGGGAGGGGGTGGATCCAGTTGTCGTGGTCCATGTTGGTACAAACGACGTAGCTAGGACTAGGAAGCCGGTTCTGTTAAAGGAGTATGAGCAGCTAGGGGTCAAATTAAAAAACAGAACCTCCAGGGTGGATTATTACCTGAGCCACGAGCGAATTTGGCTAGGACAAATAAAATTAGAGAGTTAAATGCGTGGCTCAAAGACTGGTGTGGGAGAAATGGGTTTTGCTTCCTGGGACACTGGCACCAGTACTGGGGCAGGAGGGAGCTGTTCCGTTGGGACGGGCTTCACTTGGCCAGTGCTGGGACTAGAGTCCTGGCGGATCATATAACTAGGGCTGTAGAGAGGGCTTTAAACTAACTAGTGGGGGGGAGGTTCCTAGAGAGCAAATAATAAAAATGACAACAGAGAAGGTAATAGACTTAGGTAGCAGTGGGGAAATTAAAAACCAGAGCGTGTCAGGAAGGGGCAGAAGGTATGGAGTAAAGGTAAAGTAATAAAAAGGGCAAAAGCAGGAACTAAGTGTCACAAAACATATTTGAAAGTTCTCTATCTGAACGCACGTAGCATTCGTAACAAAATAGATGAGTTAACGGCACAAATAACTACATATGGGTATGATCTTGTGGCCATTACAGAAACATGGCTGCAGGGTGACAATGCCTGGGAATTAAACGTACCAGGTTATTTAACAATCAGGAAGGACAGGCAGGAAAGAAGGGGAGGTGGGGTGGCTATGTTAATAAAGGAAGGAATCACTTTAATACAGAGAAATGATATTGGGTCAAAAGATCAGGATAATGAAACAGTTTGGGTGGAGGTAAGGAATAATAAGGGGAAAAAAACACTAGTGGGCGTAGTCTATAGGCCTCCGAACAGTTGCAACTCTGTTGGATGGAGTATCAATCAGGAAATAGTTGAGGCTTGTAATAAGGGAGCATCTATAATTATGGGGGATTTTAACTATCATATTAATTGGACAAATCAAACTGGGCAGGGCTGCCTTGAGGATGAGTTCATTGAGTGTATTAGAGATGGGTTTCTTGAACAGTATGTAACTGAACCGACCAGGGGGCAAGCAACCTTAGATCTGGTCCTGTGTAACGAGACAGGATTAATTAAAAATGTCCTAGTAAAGGATCCCCTTGGAATGAGTGACCATAACATGGTTGAATTCCATATTCAATTAGAGGGTGAGAAGGTTGGATCTCAAACAAGCGTGCTAAGCTTGAATAAAGGAGACTATGAAGGTATGAGAGCGGAATTGAGTAGAGTGGATTGGGAAAATAGATTAAAGAGTAAGACGATACATGATCAGTGGTGTACATTTAAGGAGTTATTTTACAACTTCCAAAAAAAAAATATTCCACTGAGAAGAAAAGGGTGTAAAAGAAAAGACAGCCATCCGTGGCTAAGTAAAGAAATTAAGGATAGTATTCGACTAAAAACAAGGGCATATAAGGTAGCCAAATCTAGTGGGAGGATAGAGGATTGGGAAAACTTTAAAAGACAGCAAAAAATAACAAAAAGATTGATTACGAAAGGAAAGATAGATTATGAAAGTAAATTAGCAAAAAATATAAAAACAGATAGTAAGAGTTTTTATAGTTATATAAAAAGAAAAAGGGTGGCTAAAGTAAAACAGCGATTTACTTGTACTTCTCGCAATCTAATATACTGTATTCGCTGCTCACGATGCGGTCTCCTCTACATTGGGGAGACCAAACGCAGATTGGGTGACCGCTTTGCGGAACACCTCCGTTCAGTCCGTAAGGGTGACCCCGAGCTTCCGGTCGCCTGTCATTTCAATTCACCGCTCCATTCCCACTCGGACCTCACCGTCCTTGGCCTCTTGTACTGTTCCACGGAAGCTCAACGTAAACTCGAGGAACAGCACCTCATCTTCCGATTAGGCAGTCTGCAGCCTTCCGGTCTCAATATCGAGTTCAACAATTTCAGATCATAACCTTGGCCCCTATTTCATTTTCACTTATATTTTTCCACTCCTTTCCTTCCCCCCCCCCCCCTTTCCTTTTGTTTCTCTCTCACACCTGGCAGCTATCTTTTGCCCTGCCAGTACACTTTACACCTAATCACAGCCTATTACCATCTCGTCTAGCTTCTAATCTCTTTTACTTCTTTTGGTTCTTTTATTCTTTTGTCCGATCGCAGCCCTGCCTTCGATCTAGTTCCTTTTCTCTCCAGTTTTGAAGAAGGGTCAAACCCGAAACGTCAACTCAAATTTCTCTCCACGGATGTTGCCTGACTTGCTGAGTTTTTCCAGCATTTTCTGTTGTTATTTCGGATTTCCAACATCTGCAGTATTTTGCTATCTGGCTAAAGTAAATGTTGGTCCCTTAGAGGATGAGACCGGGAAATTAATGGTGGGAAATATGGAGATGGCAAAAACACTGAATGAATATTTTACATCAGTCTTTACAGTAGAAGACACTAAGAATATCCCAACACGGGACAAACAGGGGGCTATAGGGGCGGAGGAGCTAAACACGATCAAAATCACTAAGGAAGTGGTACTCGGTAAAATAATGGGACTCAAGGCGGATAAATCACCTGGACCTGATGGCTTACATCCGAGGGTCTTGAGGGAAGTGGCGGTAGGGATTGTGGATGCATTGGTAATAATTTTCCAAAACTCCCTGGACTCGGCAAAGGTCCCGGCAGACTGGAAAACTGCTAATGTAATGCCCTTATTTAAAAAGGGCAGTAGACAGAAGGCTGGAAACTATAGACCGGTTAGCCTAACATCTGTGGTAGGTAAAATTTTGGAGTCCATTATTAAGGAGACAGTAACAGGACATTTGGATAATCATAATTTAATAGGACAAAGTCAGCATGGTTTTATGAAGGGGATGTCATGTTTGACAAATTTGCTGGAGTTCTTTGAGGAAGTAACATATAGGGTGGATAAAGGGGAACCAGTGGACGTAGTGTATTTAGACTTCCAAAAGGCATTTGACAAGGTGCCACACAAAAGATTATTGCTTAAGATAAAAAATCACGGGATTGGGGGTAATATTCTGGCATGGATAGAGGATTGGCTATCTAACAGAAGGCAGAGAGTTGGGATAAATGGTTCATTCTCGGACTGGCAATCAGTAACTAGTGGTGTTCCACAGGGGCCAGTGCTGGGTCCCCAACTCTTTACAATCTATATTAACGATTTGGAGGAGGGGACCGAGTGTAACATATCAAAGTTTGCAGATGATACTAAGATGGGAGGGAAAGTAGTGAGTGAGGAGGACATAAAAAACCTGCGAGGAGGACATAAAAAACCTGCAAGGGGACATAGACAGGCTAAGTAAGTGGGCAGAGATTTGGCAGATGGAATACAATACTGGAAAGTGCGAGGTTATGCACGTTGGCAGGAAAAATCGTAGAGCAAGTTATTATCTTAATGGCAAGAAACTGGAAAGTACTGAAGTACAAAGGGATCTGGGGGTCCTGGTGCACGAAACTCAAAAGGTTAGTATGCAGGTGCAGCAAGTGATTAAGAAGGCCAATGGAATGTTGGCTTTCATTGCTAGGGGGATAGAATATAAAAATAGGGAGGTATTGCTTCAGTTGTACAAGGTATTGGTGAGACCGCACCTGGAATACTGCATACAGTTTTGGTGTCCATACTTAAGAAAGGACATACTTGCTCTCGAGTCAGTACAAAGAAGGTTCACTCGGTTAATCCCGGGGATGAGGGGATGGATATATGAGGAGAGGTTGAGTAGATTGGGACTCTACTCATTGGAGTTCAGAAGAATGAGAGGCGATCTTATTGAAACATATAAGATTGTGAGGGGGTTGGATCGGGTGGATGCGGGGAGGATGTTCCCGATGATGGGTGAAACTAGAACTAGGGGGCATAGTCTTAGAATAAGGGGCTGCCCTTTCAAAACTGAGATGAAGAGGAACTACTTCACTCAGAGGGTGATAGGTCCATGGAATATGCTGCCCCAAAAAGTTGTAGAAGCTACATCATTACATAAATTTAAAACAGAAATAGACAGTTTCCTAGAAGTAAAGGGAATAAAGGGTTACGGGGAGCGGGCAGGAATTTGGACATGAGTCTAGGTTCGGATCGGTCATGGCCCTGTGGGTAGCGGAGCGGGCCCAGGGGCCGTGTAGCCTGATCCTGCTCCTATTTCGTGTGTCTAATTCTGTTAGATTCAGGAGATGGTTCTGTGATAGTAGATTGGCGGTTAGGATCAGATGAGCCATAATCTTATTGAATGGCGGAGCAGGCTCGAGGGGCCGATTGGCCTACTCCTCCTATTTCTTATGTTCTTAAACCGGCACTTCCATTGGGCTTACGAGTGAGGAACCCGTGCGTACTCACCCGTGGAGACCCGAATTTCTGGGCCAATGTAATTATACAGCATATTCAATATTATACCTCAACTGAAATAACTTTCAGCAATACAGCAGTTAATTTCTTTAAGTGTTCCCTCATTTATTTGCCTTTTTAAAACCATATGTTTTTCTCCTCTTTACTGGGGTGATTACCAGAAAATGTTCAATTAATGATAGAGGTCACCAGTCCCCAGAGATTCCACAGCTATGTTATTGTAAAAACTAGATTCAGGTGCAATTTGCCTCTAGTGGGATAGTTAACATTTTGGTAAAAAAATAAATCCCAATGAACATTCACAAGTAATAATTCTGTTAGCACACATCCATTCCCAGTTTATATTGGGCTTATTATGTGACTGCCTGTGTAAATTAAAAGAAAAAAGGTGGAAATCTGCATGATAATTTAGTGATGGAATGGAAATCTGAAATTGTTTGGGGAAGTGATGATTTATGGAAATATGTGAGCAGTTTGAGTGCAAGGGCTTTGTTTGTATAATTCTCTGCTGTCCCCAGGTGCTATATACTACAAGTTCACTTAGAATATTTTTGTAGTTCATTCGGGGAGGGGTTGGGCAGAGGTGTGATGGCGATCGGCATGATGCACAACCGCATTTGACTTAATTTTGCTTCACTGTTCATGGGAAAGGATGGATGTGTAAGGTGGAGAAAAAGAGGAAATGGAAGAGGGAGAAAAATACAAGATGATTGAGTGCCTGACTAATCGAAAGCAAAGAGAAAGAACCTAGCCGCAGGAAACTGGGAGGAGGGAAGTCAGTCAGTCAGTTATGTGGAACAGTGAAATAAAAACAGAAAATGCTGGAAACAGATCAGATCAGTCAGCATCTGCCGAAGAACTACACCTGAAACATTAACTCATTTATTCTCTCCATAGATGCCATCAGATCTGAGTAATTCCAGCATTTTCTATTTTTGTTTCAGATTTTCAGCATCTGCAGTTGTCTGCTTTTGGTTTAGGTGGAATAGTGAGGTGGATTCAACCTTGGTGTCATATTTGACCCTGAAATGAGCTCCGACCACACATCCGCAGCATAACAAAGACCGCCTACTTCCACCTCCGGAACATCGTCCGTCTCCGCCCTTGCCTCAGCTCATCCGCTGCTGAAACCCTCATCCATGCCTTTGTTACCTCTAGACTTGACTATTCCAACACACTCCTGGCTGGCCTCCCACATTCCACCCTACGTAAACTTGAGGTCATCCAAAACTCGACTGCCCGTGTCCTAACTCGCACCAAGTCCCATTCGCCCATCACCCCTGTACTCGCTGACTTACATTGGCTCCTGGTTAAGCAGCGCCTCAATTTCAAAATTCTCATCCTTGTTTTCAAATCCCTCCATGACCTCGCCCCTTCCTATTTCTGTAATCTCCTTCAGCCCCACAACCGCCCCCCCCCCCCCCTCTCCCGGGATATCTGCGCTCCTCTAATTCTGCCCTCTTGAGGATCCCTGATTATAATCGCTCAACCTTTGGTGGCCGTGCCTTCTGTTGCCTAGGCCCTATGCTCTGGAATTCCCTGCCTAAACCTCTCCACCTCGCTACCTCTCTTTCTTCCTTTAAGACGCTCCTTAAAACCTACCTCTTTGACCAAGCTTTTGGTCACCTGCCCTAATTTATCCTTATGTGGATAGGTGTCAACATTTTTTTTGTCTTAAAATACTCCTGTGCAGCGCCTTGGGACGTTTTACTACATTAAAGGTGCTATATAAATACAAGTTGTTGTTGTTGTTGATTCAGCAGAAATTGATGTTATTGGTGGGTGATGGGGAGGAGGTGCTGATTCTGATAAAATAATTCCAACAGTAGAACAGTGAATCTGTGTGCTGTATTTTAAAATGTTCTGTGAATAGGTGTTCCCAGGTTGTTGTATTTCTTCCCATACACTATTCTTTACTTAAGATTTTTTTTTTTACTTTTACAGGTTTATATTATCCAAGTAAACTGGTCAGATAACACTTCAAATATCATCTACAGACGTTATAGCAAGTTTTTCGACCTACAGGTAATGTTCTATTTCATTCTATTTAACTCCTAATTAATGGAGAGTAGCTGGCAGCTGCAGTTTCTCTGAGACTGACAGTGGCTACTCCTTCAGATGGATGTCTTTAGAGGGCCTACATTTCATACTGTTTCTCGACTATCTTTAGAGAAAATCTGTGTATAATTAATGCACTTAATTGTATTGGCAGCTATCAAAGTGTGGACATTTCCCCCCACCAGGCAGAATGAAGCTAGGTTTGAGTTCATTGAGCCCAGAATGGTGGATTCATCCTTTTTGATACTGAATTGGCTCAGCTGGTTCTTTAATGCACAGCTCGTATCATATAAGTCAAATTTGCAGATCATGTTAAACTAAAAGAATCGGATGCAGTTCAGAAATTACAAAATGAGTAAGTGGCCAGACAATGAAAGATGAAGTTTAATACAGACAAATATAAAGCACTGCACATTGTAAAGAAATATGGGCAACACACATACTCCATGTATGATGTTGAAATAGCTAATGATGAAGTTGAACAAGACCGTGGCGTCTCAGTAGGATTGGCACTCAACATGTCCAGCAGAGCACCAATCAACACCACCAATAGAATGTTAAACTACAGAGCAAAATGGTGGAGGACAAGTCAGAGGAAGTTGTGATCAAACTACAGTTCTCTGGTCAGACCACACCTTGAGTACTTGTCCAGTTTTGATCACTGAGACACAGGGAGACTTTCAAGTGCTGAAGGCAGAGAAGAGCCACAAGACTGGTCCCCAATCTTGGAGGTTTCAGATAACTGGAGAAACGGACTGAAAAAAGCTAATCATCCTTGAAAGGAGATATCGAAGAGATGATCTTCTAGATTGGATACAAGATTGGGTAAAATAAATCCAGAAAATTACTTGAAATTAAACTGCGAGAAGGACAAAGGGTCACAAATTTAAACTAGTAAAAGGCAAATTTAGGATTAATATTAGAAAGATTTCATCCCAGTGATCAATGCATGGAATGGACTCCCAGACAGAGCAGTGCAACCACAAACTTTGGAATCATAAGAACATGAGAAATAGGAGCAGGAGTAGACCATTTGGCTATTCGAGCCTGCTCTGCCATTCAGTAAGATTATGGCTGAACTTCTACTTCATCTCCACTTTCCTGAACTATCCCCATATCCCTTGATTCCCTTAATATTAAAAAATCTATCGATCTCTGTTTTTAATATACTCAACGACCTGAGCCTCCACAGCCCTCTGGGGTAGAGAATTCCAAAGATTCACCACCTTCTGCGTGAAGTGATTTCTCCTCATCTCCGTCCTAAATGACTGATCCCTTATTCTGAGACTGTGACCCCTGGTTCTAGACTCCCCAGCCAGGGGAAGCATCTACCCTGTCAAGCCCTGGAAGAATTTTGTGTTTCAATGAGATCACCTCTCATTCTTCTAAACTCTAGAGAATATAGGCCTAGTCTACTCAATCTCTCCTCATGGGACAATCCCCCCATCCCAGGAACCAGTCTGGTGAGCCTTTGTTGCACTCCCTCTATGGCAAGTATATACTTCCTCAGATAAGGATAAATACAAGTTGTTGTTGTTGTAAGGAGTCCAAAACTGTACACAATACTCCAGGTGTGGTCTCACCAGGGCCCTATATAATTGCAGTAAGTCGTCTTTACTCTTATACTCAAATCCTCTTGTAATAAAGGCCAACATACCATTTGCTTTCCTAATTGTTTGCTGTACCTGCATGTTAACTTTCAGTGATTTGTGTACAAGGACACCCAGGTCCCTCCAGACACCAACATTTCCCAATCTCTCTCTATTTAAAAAAAAATACTCTGCTATTCTATTTTTCCCACCAAAGTGGATAACTTCACATTTCTCCACATTATATTCCATTTGCCATGTTCTTGCCCACTCACTTAGCCTGTCTATATCCCCTTGAAGCCGCCTTGTATCCTCCTCACAACTTATATTCCCACCCAGCTTTGTATGATCAGCAAACTTGGATATATTACATTTGGTCCCCTCATCCAAATCATTGATGTAGATTGTGAATAGCTGAGGCCCAAGCACTGTTACAGCCTGCCAACCCGAAATGACCTGTTTATTCCTACTCTCTGTTTTCTGTCGATTAACCAATCCTCAATCCAGGCTAATATATTACTCCCAATCCCATGAGCCATAATTTTGTTTATTAACCTCTTGTGTGGCACCTTATCGAATGCCTTCTGAAAATCCAAATGTACCACATCCACTGGTTCCCCCTTATCTATTCTACTAGTTACAACCTCAAAAAAATTCTAACAGATTTGTCAAACACGATTTCCCTTTCATAAATCCGTGTTGACTCTACCCAATCCTATTATTATTTTCTAAGTGCCCTGTTACCAAGTCCTTAATAGATTCTAGCATTTTCCCTACTACTGGTGTCAGGCTAACTGGTCTGTAGTTCCCTGTTTTCTCTCTCCCTCCTTTCTTAAATGTAACCCCCTCACCATCACCATTGACCAGAAAC
This sequence comes from Somniosus microcephalus, assembly GCF_052327205.1. Lineage (NCBI taxonomy): Eukaryota > Metazoa > Chordata > Chondrichthyes > Squaliformes > Somniosidae > Somniosus > Somniosus microcephalus. The sequence goes on along the minus strand of NC_140994.1, from coordinate 757,720 downwards.
TTAACTGGACCAGCCACATAAATACTGTGGCTACAAGAGCAGGTCAGAGGCTGGGTATTTTACATAGAAACATAGAAGATAGGAGCAGGAGTAGGCCATTCGGCCCTTCGAGCCTGCTCCACCATTCAATGAGATCATGGCTGATCATCCAAATTCAGTACCCTGTCCCTGCCTTCTCCCCATATCCCTTGATCCCTTTAGCCTTAAGAAATATATCCAACTCCTTTTTGAATATATTTAATGAACTGGCCGCCACCACCCTCTGTGGCAGAGAATTCCACAGGTTCACCACTCTCTGGGTGAAGAAATTCCTCCTCATTTCAGTCCTAAATGGCTTACCCCTTATCCTTAGACTATGACCCCTGGTTCTGGACTCCACGGCCATCAGAAACATCCTTCCTGCATCTAGTCTGTCCAGGCCTGACAGAATTTTATAGGTTTCGATGAGATCCCCTCTCAATCTTCTAAACTCCAGTGAGTATAAGCCCAATCGACAAAATCTCTCCTCATAAGTCATTCCTGCCATCCCAGGTATCAGCCTGGTGAATCTTCGCTGTACTCCTTCCATGGCAAGAACGTCCTTCCTCGGGTAAGGCGACCAAAACTGCACACAATACTCAAGGTGCGGTCTCACCAAGGCCCTGTACAGCTGTAGCAAGACATCCTTGTTCCTGTACTCGAACCCTCTTGCTACGAAGGCCAACATACCATTTGCCTTCTTAACCGCCTGCTGCACCTGCATGCTTACCTTCAGCGACTGGTGCACAAGAACACCCAGGTCTCTCTGCACTTCCCCTTCTCCCAATCTATTGCCATTCAAATAATAATCTGCCTTCCTGTTTTTGCCACCAAAGTGGATAACCTCACATTTATCCACATTATAGTGCATTTGCCATGTTTCTGCCCAATCACCCAATCTGTCCAAATCGTACTGGAGTTTCTCGCCATCCTCCTCACAGCTTACCCTCCCACCCAGCTTTGTGTCATCTGCAAATTTGGAGATATTACATCCAATTCCCTCGTCCAGATCATTAATATATATTGTGAACAGCTGGGGTCCTAGGACCGATCCTTGCGGTACCCCACTAGTCACTGCCTGCCACTCAGAAAACGACCCGTTTATTCCAACTCTCTGCCTTCTGTCTGCCAACCAGTTCTCTATCCAAGTCAATACCTTGCCCCCAATCCCATGCGCCTTAATTTTGCACGCTAATCTCTTATGTGGGACCTTATCGAAAGCCTTCTGAAAGTCCAAATACACCACATCCACTGGTTCTCCCTTATCTATTTTACCAGTTACATCCTCAAAAAATTCCAGTAGATTAGTCAAGCATGATTTACCTTTTGTAAATTGCGGCAAGTGTCTCGCCTCCTTACTCCCCAAACCCTTTCCACCATCTACAAGGCACAAGTCAGGAGTGTGATGGAATACTCTCTACTTGCTTGGATGAGTGCAGTTCCAACGAAACTAGAAGCTCGACATCACCCAGGACAAAGCAGCCCCCTTGATTGGCACCCCATCCACCACCTTAAACATTCACTCCCTCCACCACTGGCGCACCGTGGCTGCAGTGTGTACCATCTACAAGATGCACTGCAGCAACTCGCCAAGGCTTCTTCGACAGTTCCTCCCAAACCCACGACCTCTACCACCTAGAAGGACAAGGGCAGCAGGCACATGGGAACACCACCATCTCCAAGTTCCCCTCCAAGTCACATACCATGCTTACTTGGAAATATATCATCGCTGGATCAAAATCCTGGAACTCCCTCCCTAACAGCACTATGGGAGTACCTTCACCACGCAGACTGCAGCGGTTCAAGAAGACGACTCCCACCACCTTCTCAAGGGCAACTATGGACGGGCAATTATATGTTGAAGGAGTGATTGCAGGTTTTGATGTGTCATCAAGGCCTCATTCATCAGATTGGAATGTCCTAAATGGAGTTTGAGAAAACAGCACCAAGCATAGATGTTGTGATTGAATGGTGAATATTGCAACAATTAGGTTAAATTTATTATAAAGATTAAAAAAGTGAAATTTATTAGAGGTTAATACAAAACGAACAATCTTACAAAACTGATATGCAATCGTTTGTGCTGTACATTCCCAATAGTCTAATTTCGAGCTGGCTATTTTAGAAATCCCTCAATGTGTGTGATACTACTTTTAAGTGTGATTAACTGATTTGGCTATGGAACTCTGGAAACTTGATGCAGTGAGAAGTGCCTCTGATTCTTCAGATCAATAATGTTTAACAGAGTTTAGGGTCTACTTGTTCACCACTGGGGCTGAATCTTAACTATTAGTCCAGCTGTGTCTGTTGGTGCTCACCCTTTCATGGGTCAGAACATTCAGGAGTAGTTGATGTGATAATTTTTGGTTTGCAAAAAAAAATCTGATTAGATCAGACAAAATGCTTTACATCCATATTTGTCCCCTAAAATTATGATCTGTAGATAATGAAAATTTTACTGGAAAATGTGCCACATTTGTGTGTTTGGAAGCTGCTGGACAGGATGGTAGAGTTGAAAAGCAACTTTTTCAGTTCCCATGATGTGGTGGAGAGAAAAAGCAGGCACTGTGCTAACAGGAAATGATCTGGAATGGAAAGAAACTGAGCTCTGAAAGCTTCTATTGATCTGAGGGGCCTTACTGGATTGGAAAGTACCATTGCTTAGGTGCAAAGCTGCAGTGTATCTTTTGCCAAAGCTATGCAACACTGGGACTTAGCAGTTAATGGTGTGTACACCAGAGCAGTGGGGGTACAAGGCTTAACAGCGTTGCATATGTATCTATTGTCAAAGCAGTGTGATACTGGGGCAAGGAGAATTAATGGTGTTTGTTGCTACAACTACATTGAAAACTTCTGAAGGTTTATTTGTGCATCTACGATTGTGTGATATGAACATGCCTTAGAGAGTGGCTAGAATGTGGAACTCACTACCACAAGCAGTGGTTGAGGCAAATAGCATAAATGCATTTAAGGGAAAGATAAGATAAGCACATGACGGAGAAAGGAATAGAAGGATATGTTGATAGGGTGAGATGAAGAGGGGTGGGAGGAGACTCGTGTGACGCATAAACACCAGCAGGGACCTGAAAGGAGTCGGCAGCCTCGGAGAAGGCAGAGGATAAGTCCGAGCAGCTGAAGGCAGTTAAGTAGGGAAACTAGGCCTATAAAAACAGGCTCAGCTGCACAAGAGGGGAGGAAAAAGAGTGGGAGAGCGATAGTGATAGGGGATTCTATCGTAAGGGGAACAGATAGGCGTTTCTGTGGCCGCAGACGTGACTCCAGGATGGTTTGTTGCCTCCCTGGTGCCAGGGTCAAGGATGTCACTGAACGGCTGCAGGGCATTCTGAAGGGGGAGGGTGAAAAGCCAGAGGTCATGGTCCATATCGGTACCAACGACATAGGTAGAAAGAGGAACAAGGTCCTGCAAGCAGAATATAGGAAACTGGGAAAAAAATTAAAAAGCAGGACCTCAAAGGTATTAACCTCAGGATTACTCCCAGTGCCACGTGCTAGCGAGAGCAGAAATAGGAGAATAGACCAGATGAATGTGTGGCTGGAGAGATGGTGTAGGAGGGAGGGATTTAAATTCCTGAGTCATTGGGAACGATTCTGGGGAAGGTAGGACCTGTACAAGCTGGAAGGGTTACACCTCGGCAGAACCGGGACCAATATCCTCGCGGGGGGGTTTGCTAGTGCTGTTGGGAAGAGTTTAAACTAGTTTGTCGGGGGCAGGGAACCTAAGTGTGGGCCCAGAACAGAGAGAAACAAAGCTGGAAGTGCAAGTTAAAGTAGTCAGCAAAACTAGTAGGGAGCAGAAACAAAGGCCAACAATAAAGAGGGTCAAAGTGCAGAAAAATATTAAACAGGCAAAGTTGAAGGCACTTTATCTAAATGCACGTAATTGGTTGTTTTTCAGACTGGAGGATGGTAGAGTGGTGTTCCCAAGGGTCAGTGCTAGGACCGCTGCTTTTTAAAAAAATTACTTGGATATTGGAATACAGAGTAAAATTTGCTGAGCTTGGAGGTGTGGCAAATAGTGAGGATGATGCCAATCGACTGCAACAGGACATAGATAGGCTAGCAGACAAGTGGCAGATGGAATTTAATACAGAGGTGAGGTGATGCATTTTGGCAGAAGGGATAGGGAGAGGCAATATAGACATAATGGCACAGTTCTAAAGAGTGTGCAAGGACAAAGAGACCTGGGGGTTCATGTCCATAGATCTTTGAAGGTGGCAGGACATATTGAGAGAGTAGTTAGCAAAGCATATGGGATCTTGGGATTCATCAATAGAGGTATTGAGTACAAAAGCAGGGAAGTTATGCTGAACCTTGATAAAGCTTGGTTAGACCACAACTATAGTATTGCGTCCAGTTCTGGTCACCACACTTTAAGAAGGCTATGAAGCTGCACCAGGAACGCCACCCTCCTCCTCACCCACCTGATGCTGCACTGGACACAGGGCATCAGCCCCTGACACAAATTGCTGGCTGGGAGGCATCACCATGGCCAGATCATCTTCACTTGATGCTGTAAACCCTGGCTGCCACATGATGTGCCAGGTTGACACCATCCCACACCAACACCGTGAAGCATCCCTTTAATGTCCAAGCCATTCCATGCGCACACATCACTATAGTGTGGGGAGGGGAAGGGGGGAGGAGTTATGACTGAACATTCACTGGAAATCAGTAAGACACTTCTCAATGTGCATTCAGATCTGTCCAATAAGGGGCACTTTTGGAAAAATATATTATACTGTATGACAACACATTATCAGAAACTTCACATGGACATTGGCTAAACCTCTCAAGTGCCTACCCTTGTGTGTTCTCAATTGGTATGCTTGCAGTAGGATGTGGGTGAGTGTGAGGGTTTGCTTGTGAGATGGGGAAGTCATAAAGTAGATAGAGAGGGTTGGGTGGAGGTGCAAGGTAAGTTGGTGTACTGGGGAGGCCTCTTCTGCCCTTGGACCGCATGGACTGGGGGGGGGGGGTGGCGGGAGGACAGGGGTGGGGGTGGAGACAGTGAGAAAATCTCGGTGAGAAACTTGGTGTGAGGCTTGGGTGGTTGGTCACCTGTCCTAATATCTCCTTCTGTGGCTCAGTGTAAAATTTTGTTTGATAATGCTCCTGTGAAGTGCCATGGGACTTTTTACTACACTAGCAGTGCTATATAACTAAAAGTAGTTGTAGTAGAAGAGAACAGGGACTTTAAGGGAGAGGTGAGAGAGGTGGAACAAGGTGAGGTGCAAAAAGGATAAGGTGCCAGAAGAGTAGGGGGTGAGCAGTGTGAGATTTGGTGATAACGGACACACTGCCACTGTGGTGGTTTGGATGGGACATGTGGTGGAAGGTATAGCCAGACAGAGAGGCTTCAGTAAGGGAGAAGGTGTCATCACTCGTGAGCCACGTTTACATCAAGGCCATTATGTTGGTACAATCATCCACAATAAGGTCCTGGATGACCAGGGCATTGCTCACAAGTGAACAGACATTCTGGAGGGAGATGTGGAGCGGGGCAATGTTTGTTAATATGCTAGCAGAGTCTGAGGGGTCAGTGGTGGGAGGGATGAGTGGGATGGGAAGGAGTTTGGCGAGATTAGCTCCTAGCGGGCATGATGAGTGAGAATGTCAACAAGAGAGGATGGGGTATTTGGGGTTGCTGCTCGTAAGGAGGCAGCAACGAGTGCCTCGGTGGGCTTTTGGCAAATGTGGTGGGGGGTGCGAGAGGCACAGAGGGAATCTGTGGTCTTGTCCAAGAAGGAGTCAAGTTTGGGATAGCAGCAGGAGAATAGGAAGGTCGAAGAATAGTGTAAGTGGAGGGTGGTGGCAAGTACCTGAGAGGGGAGAAATGAAAATACAGCTGTGCTCATAGAAGTTTGCAGCACAGAAGGAGACCATTCAGCCCGTTGTGTTTGCGCTGGCTGTTTGCTAGAGCAATCCAAAACTAATCCCACTGTCCATTCTCTCCCCTTTAGTTTTGTATGTTCTTCTTTCCCCCTTAAAAGATGCAATGATTTCTGCCTCTACCAAAGCAGTCTGCACGCCAACAACTCTATGTAACAAACTATTTCCTGACCTCTATCTTTAGTCTCTAAGTGATGAGTTTAAATTGTTGGCCATTTGTTATTTACTCCCCAACCAGAGGAAGTAGTTTCTCCTATTTTCTCTATCTAAACTCCTAATAATTTTTAAAACTTTAATTAAATCTCTTGGGGTTCTTGGCTCTAGTGGGAATTGTCCCATTATCTCAAGTCTGTCCTCATAACTATCATTAACTATTGGTGGCATCATCTTGATCAGTCGTTGCTGTATGGATTTAATGTCCTTTCTATAATTGGGTGCCCAAAACTGCACTCCGTTCTCATTGGCCTAACCAATGTTTTGTATAAGTTTGTCATTACTCCTGTATGCCCTTATTTATTGGCTTTTTAATGACTATCTACCTGCACTTGCAATTTGGTGGAATTATGTATTTGAACCTTTAGATCTCTGTTCATCCACACCTTTCAGCTTCTTTCCATCAAGTGTATGCTTCCATTCCTTGTTTTTCTCCCACAATGTATTAGCTCTTGCATATCACATTAAATTGCAACTGCCACCTGTCTTCCCATTCTGCTAGTCTGTCCATATCTCTTCCTTTTTCAAAGATGCCTTAAGTACATTAAAACTTTCTTAAGTATCCTTGTGTGCAATCCACCAGGGTCCTAATTCTTGCCCTCTTTTAATGTTACCTCCTTATGTGTAATTTCTAACTGTTTGATTATTCTTTGTCTTTGCCTAGAAACCTCAACACAATGGCCCAGAAATTCGGGTCAGAGGCTTCCCGCGGGTGCAAGCCTCTGACCTGCACTTACCTTGCGCGCCAGCCGTTGAGCTGTGGGCCCGCGTGGGATTGTGATCCTGGGCCTGCTCCAACTGCCGGCGCGCAGTGCTTGCATATCCCGGGGCGCAGTTAGTTCGAAGCGTCCCCTGGGATCACATGGGCCATGGAGAGCCAATGGTTGCAGGGAATGCTTCATTCAGAAATTTGACAGGAAGAGCTGTCAAACCTATAAATACTATAAGCCCCAAAACATAACTAAAACTTCAAATAAATTTTTAAAAAAATCAAATTTTTAAATAACTATAAATTACACGAAATAACTATTTTAACCAATGGCCCAGAAATTCAGGTCTCCACGGGTGAGTATGCACGGGGTACTCACCTGTAAGCCCAATGGAAGTGCCGGTTTCCTGCATGCGCGGGAAACTGGCACTTCCGTTGCCCTGAAAGCAGGGGTTCAGAGGTCGAACGCGTGTGCATCGAACTTGCGTTTTTTGTACAGGTTTTCCCGGGAGGGTAAGTCTGCAGAAGTTACACATTTAAAAAGCAGTCGTAAGGCCTGCTTTTTACAAGGTAAGTGGTGAATTAATTAAAGTGAAAACATTTTTCCACAGGTTTATTATTTTTAAATACTTTAAAGCAAGGTATGTTTATTTTTAGCCTCATTAGAAAATAAAATTATTTTTTCCAAAAATTTAAATTATTGTTGAAAATAGTTATTTCATGTAATTTATAGTTTATTTTAAAAATTTGATTTAAAAAATTTTATTTGAAGATTTAGTGATGTTTTGGGGCCCGTAGTATTTATAAGTTTTGACAGCTCTTCCTGTCAAAATTATGAATGGGCATTCCCTGCTCCGATTGGCTCCCCATGGCCCACGTGATCCCAGGGGACGCATCGAACTAACTGCGCCCCTGGGATACGCAAGCACTGCGTGCCGGCAGTTGGAGCAGGCCCAGGATCGGAATCCCACGCGGGCCCACAGCACAACGGGTGGCGCGCTCGGTAAGTGCAGGTCGGGGGCTTACACCCGTGGGAAGCCCCCGACCCGAATTTCTGGGCCATTAATTTAAATTTTTGAAAAAATTAATTACATTTTCTAACTGGGCTAAAAAATAAACTTATCTTTCTTTAAAGTATTTAAAAATAATAAACCTGTAGAAAAATGTTTTAATTTTAATTAATTCACCACTTACCTTGTTAAAAGCAGGCCTTGCGCCTGCTTTTTAAAAGTGTTACTCCTGGAGACTTACCCTCCTGGAGAAACCTGCAAAAAAAAACGTAAGTTTGATGCGCACGCGCTGCCTCTCCTGCGCACGCGTTCCACCTGTCAACCCCTTCTTTCAAGGGAACGGAGGTTCCGGTTTCCCGCGCATGCGCAGTGCATGCACGAAACCGGCACTTTCGTTGGGTCTACGCGTGAGTACCCACGCGTGGGGACCCGAATTTCTGGGCCAATTTTGAGAAAGTAGCCTGTGATTTCTTCCATGGGCATGGATACAGAGGTTGTTTAGGATATCTACTATTCCTTAGTCACTTGGAATCCTTCAAGAGTCATATTTCCTGGATCACCTGCTTCGTGTGAATATATTTATAAAAGCCTTTACTACTGTGCTTTATATACCCTGCACTTTCAATCTTGTTTTCTGTTTTAGTTGATGTGTAAAGTTATTCAACTTTAGGATAATGGGACTGGAGGCTACAACCAATCTCTACCATGAGATCTGGTTACACCGCTCAATGCAAGTAGTTTTAAACACCAACTCTTCGGAAAGGATGCAGGGGAGGGAAGTCTTGGCACCTTTTATATGGAATAAGTTCATGGAAAAGCAGTTAAATGGCCTGTTCTGGTAATCTGGATTGTAGGGTTATCTAGTTATATATAATACAAGGCCTTACGTCAGTTATGTTTATTGTAAGAAAAGGCTGGGGGAGCTGCGCTGCGTGAATATAAATAGTGCAGAAGTCAGAGCAGATAAAAACTGGTTAGTGGAAGAATGTAGTACACTGAAGAAGTGGATGGAAACTGAGAGGCATCTGTGAGTAAGGTGGTGTTATCAGTCCCCCATATCTGAGTCTATTCTAATAAAATCCTAATACAACAGATATGGCACTAAAGTTAGAGAAAATGTTTGAGATGCGAATGTGACCCAGACTGCAGCAGAAAGACTGAGGATATTGGGCGGTACTGTTGGAGAAGGGAACAATAGTACTTTATTCCAGTGCCTAGAGCATTAACAATCTTCGTTGATGCTGAAGCTTTCTAATTCAAGATGAAACACTTCTGTTCATCTATTGGTAGTTTGGATAAGTTTGAAATAAATATTAAGCAGTTGGCAATGAGGTCTTGTTGCACATTTGGGTTATGTTGCTACTGGCCCATATCCTGATCATTGCAGTTGTATACTGGTCTGTGGGGATTGTTTTTTTTACTGAGCACCATTGGTTTTAATTTAGCTGAAACTAGATACCGCCCTTTTAGGATTAGCCGCAGAAGTATAGGTTTCTCTGGTCGAAAAAGAAAATTAATGATGCACAGCTGTTCTGCATTAAAGGTTTGCCTAATTACCAAATGCAGACTTCCTGTTGTCTCGAAGGGCTGGGTAGGGCTTCAGCTGTTCTCAACTAAGTGCAATACTGGTCTTAGTAACTTTTCCATAACCTCCTATTCATTGTAATTATAAAATACTAGAATATGAATCAAAGCGAGTATTGTATTTATCAGATGCCTAGGTCTTTAGGCAAGAACTGAATTGGATTTTAAACAAAATTAGGTCTCACAAAAACCATGACAACCTAATTGTACAGTGCCTCTAAATAGAAGGAAAGAATTTGCATTTATAGAGTTCTAGTGTCACAGAGAGCAAGTGTTCCCCATTTAGCATGTTGTGCCCCACATACCATATGCGATTATATATATATATATTTTTTGTATTCATTCACGGATGTGGACGTCGTTGGCAAGGCCAGCATTGATTGCCCATCCCTAATTGCCCTTGAGAAGGTGGTGGTGAGCCACCGCCTTGAACCACTGTAGTCCGTGTGGTGAAGGTACTCCCACAGTGCTGTTAGGGAGGGAGTTCCAGTATTTTGACCCAGCGACGATGAAGGAACAACGATATATTTCCAAGTCAAGATGGTGTGGAACTTGGAGGTGGTGGTGTTCCCATGCGCCTGCTGCCCTTATCCTTCTAGGTGGTAGAGGGTGTGGGAGGTGCTGTCGAAGAAGCTTTGGTGAGTTGCTGCAGTGCATCTTGTAGATGGTACACACTGCAGCCACGGTGCGCCGGGAGTCAATGTTTAAAGTGGTGGTGGATGGGGTGCCAATCAAGCGGGCTGCTTTGACCTAGATGGTGTCGAGCTTCTTGAGAGTTGTTGGAGCTGCACTTATCCAGGCAAGTGGAGAGTATTCCATCACACTCCTGACTTGTGCCTTGTAGATGTTGGAAAGGCTTTGGGGAGTGAGGCGGTGAATCACTTGCCACAGAATACCCAGCCTCTGACCTGCTCTTGTAGTCACAGTATTTATATGGCTGGTCCAGCTAAGTTTCTGGTCAATGGTGACCCCCAGGATGTTGATGTTGGGCGATTTGACGATGATAATGCCATTGAATGTCAAGGGGAGATGGTAAGAGACTCTCTTGTTGGAGATAGTCATTGCCTGGCACATGTGTGGCACGAATGTTACTTGCCACTCATCAGCCCAAGCATGAATGTTGCCCACGTCTTGCTGCATGCAGGCACGGACTGCTTCATTATCTGAGGAGTTGAGAATGGAACTGAACACTGCAATCATCAGCGAAAATCTCCACTTCTGACCTCATGACGGAGGGTAGGTCATTGATGAAGCAGCTGCAGATAGTTGGGCCTAGGGCACTGCCTTGAGAGACTCCTACAGCAATGTCCTCGGGCTGAGATGATTGGCCTTCAACAACCACAACCATCTTCCTTTTTGCTAGGTATGACTCCAGCCAGTGGAGAGTTTCCCCCTGATTCCCATTGACTTCAATTTTACTAGGGTTCCTTGATGCCAAATTTGGTCAAATGCTGCCTTGATGTCTAGGGCAATCGCTCTCACTTCACCTCTGGAATTCAGCTCTTTTGTCCCTGTTTGGACCAAGGCTGTAATGAGGTCTTGAGCAAAGTGGGTCTGGGCATTGGTGAACAGATTATTGGTAAGTGCTGCTTGATGGCACTGTCGACGACATCTATCACTTTGCTGATGATTGAGAGTAGACTGATGGTGCGGTAATTGGCCGGATTGGATTTGTCCTGCTTTTTGTGGACAGGACATATCTGGGCAAGTTTCCACACTGTCAGTTAGATGCCAGTTTTGTAGCTGTACTGGAACTGCTCGACTGGAGGCGCGGCTAGTTCTGGAGTACAAGTTTTCAGCATGACAGCTGGGATGTTATCGGGGCCTATATCCTTTGCTGTATTCAGTGTGCTCAGCCATTTCTTGATATCACGTGGAATGAATCAAATTGGCTGAAGTCTGGCCTCTGTGATGGTGGGAGCCCCAGGAGGAGGCCGAGATGGATCATCCACTCGGCATTTCTGGCTGAAGATGATTGTGTATGCTTCAGCCTTGTCATTTGCACTCGCGTACTGGGCTCTGCCATCATTGAGGATGGGGATGTTCATGGAGATTCCTCCTTCCGTTATTTGTTTAATTGTCCAGCACTATTCATGACTGGATGTGGCAGGACTGCAGTGATTTGATCTGATCCGTTGGTTGTGGGCTCGCTTAGCTCTGTCTAGAGCATGCTGCTTCTGCAGTTTACTGTGGCGTTAAATTTGGATTATATAGAATCATAGAATAGTTACAGCACAGAAGGAGGCCATTCAGCCTGTCAAGTCCGTGCTGGCTCTCTGCAAGAGCACTTCAGCTAGTTCCACCTCCCTGCCCTTTTTCCTTCAGGTACTTATCCAGTTCCCTTTTGAAAGCCATGATTGAATCTGTCTGTACCACCCTTTCAGGCAGTGCATTCCAGATCATAACCGCTCGCTGCGTAAAAATGTTTTTCCTCATGTCGCCTTTGGTTTTGCCAATCACCTTAAATCTGTGTCCTCTGGTTCTCAACCCTTCCACCAATGGGAACAGTTTCACTATCTACTCTGTCTAGTCCCCTCATGATTTTGAACACCTCTATCAAATCTCCTCTCAATCTTCTCTGCTCTAAGGAGAACAACCCCAGCTTCTCCAGTCTATCTACGTAACTGAAGTCCCTCATCCCTAGAACCAATCTTGTCGATCATTTCTGCACCCTCTAAGTCCTTCACATCCTTCCTAAAGTATGGTGCCCAGAATTGGATACGATACTCCAGTTGTGGCCGAATCAGTGTTTTATAAAGATTCATCATAACTTCCTTGCTTTTGTACTCTATGCCTCTATTTATGCTTTTTTAACCGCTTTCTCAACCTACCCTGCCACCTTCACGATTTGTGCACATAGACCCGTAGATGTCTCTGTTCATGCGCCCCCTTTAGAATTGTACCCTTCCGTTTATAAGACAGATGCAAAGTACTCATTTAGTACCTTAGCCATGCCCTTTGCCTCCATGCATAGGTTTCCATTTTGGTCTTGAATTGGCCCCACCCCTCCTCTTACTACCCATTTACTACTTAAATGCCTATAGAAGACTTTTGGATTCCCTTTTATCTTAGCTGCCAATCTATTCTCATATACTCTTTTTCCCTCTTATTTCCTTTTTCACTTCTCCTCTGAACTTTCTATATTCAGCCTGGTTCTCACTTGTATTCTCAACCTGACATCTGTCATACATCCCCTTTTTCTGCTTCATCTTACTCTCTTTCTCTTTCATCAACCAGGGAGCTCTGGCTTTGGTTGCCCTACCTTTCCCTCTCCTGGGAATGTACCTCGACTGTACCCGAACCATCTCCTCTTTTAAAACCATTGTTCGGTTACAGTTTTGCCTGCCAATCTTTGGATCTGGCCCGGGTAAATTGGAATCATTCTCAACCCACTGAAATTGGCTTTCTTCCAGTTAAGTATTTTTTACTCTAGATTTCCCCCTGTCCTTTTCCATAGCTAATCTAAACCTTATGATACTATGATCACTGTTCCCTAAATGTTCCTCTACTGACACTTGACCCACCTCATTTCCCCAGAACCAGATCCAGCAATGTCTCCTTCCTTGTTGGGCTGGAAATGTACTGATCAAGAAAGTTTTCCTGAACACACTTCAGAAATGTTTCCTCCTCACTGTACTTTACACTATTACTATCCCAGTCTATATTAGGATAGTTGAAGTCCCCCATTATCACTACTCTATAGTTCTTGCTCCTCTCTAATTTCCCTGTAAATTTGCTCCTCTATCTTTCCCACTAGTTGGTGGTCTATAGAATACACCTAGTAGTGTAATGGCAGCTCTATTGTTTCTTAACTCTAACCAAATAGATTCTGTCCTTGACCGCTCCAGGACATCCTCTCTCTCTCCAGCACTGTAGCATTCTCCTTAATCAATACTGCCACACCACCTCCTTTCTTTCCTTCCCTATCTATCCTGAACACCTTTTTATATCCAGGAATATTTAGTACCCAATCCTGCCCTTTTTTGAGCCAGGTCGCCGTTATCGCCACGACATCATATTCCCATGTGGCTATTTGCACCTGCAGCTTACCAACCTCATTTACACACATGCACTATAAACCTATCTCAGACCTTCTTGTATTCATTCTTAGTCTGACCCCACCTAATACAGTACTATTTCATACTCTAGTGCTATATGTCTCTCTCAATCCTTTGTGCACCTTGTTTCTCCTTTCTAATGCCACATCCTGGTGCCCATCCCCCCATCTAAATGAGAAACTAGAAGAACATCTAGAAACCAAAAATATAATAATGAATAGTCAGCATGGATTTCAAAAGGGAAAGTCTTGCTTGACCAACCTTACTGAATTTTTTGAAGCGGTAACAGAGAGTAGACAATGGTAATGCAGTAGATGTAATTTATCTGGATTTTCAAAAGGCCTTTGATAAGGTATCCCATAATAGACTGATGAACAAGGTCAGAGAATGCAGAGTCAGGGGACAAGTAGCTGAATGGATTGCTGGCTGGCTTCAGGACAGAAAGCAGAGAGTAGGAGTAAAGGGTAGCTTCACAGTGGCAGAAGGTGGGTAGTGGTGTTCCACAAGGATCAGTGCTGGGACCACTGCTGTTCACAATTTACATTAACGATTTAGACTTGGAATCAAAAACACAATTTCTAAATTTGCAGATAACACCAAATTGGGGGGGAGGGGAATAGTCAATACTGAGGAGGACTGCAACAAATTGCAGGAGGACATTAATAAACTTGCAGAATGGTCATATAATTGGCAAATGAAGTTCAACACAGATATAAATGTGAGGTATTACATTTTGGTAAGAAGAATAGGGAGGTCACTTATTACTTGGAGGGTGAGAGTCTAGGTGGGGTAGAGGAACAAAGGGATCTAGGAGTACAAATACACAAATCACTAAAAGTTGCAACACAGGTTAGCAAGGCCATAAAAAAAGCAAACCAAGCACTAGGGTTTATTTCTCGAGGTATAGAATTGAAAAGTAGGGAAGTTATGCTAAACCTGTATCGAACCTTGGTTAGACCGCACTTGGAGTATTGCGTACAGTTCTGGTCGCCATATTATAAAAAGGATATAGAGGCACTGGAGAGGGTGCAGAGAAGATTTACAAGAATGATACCAGAAATGCGAGGGTATACATATCTGGAAAGGATGAGCAGGCTGGGTCTCTCTTTCTCTTGAAAAAAGAAGGCTGAGGGGTGACCTAATAGAGGTCTTTAGAACTATGAAAGTTTTGATAGAGTGGATACAGAGAGAATGTTTCCACTTGTGGGGAAGAGCAAAACTAGAGGCCATCAAGAAATTCAATAGGGAATTCAGAAGAAACTTCTTTACCCAAAGAGTGGTGAGAATGTGGAACATAGAAACATAGAAGATAGGAGCAGGAGTAGGCCATTCGGCCCCTCAAGCCTGCTCCACCATTCAATGCGATCATGGCTGATCATCCAAACTCAGTACCCGGTCCCTGCTTTCTCCCCATATCCCTTGATCCCTTTAGCCTTAAGAAATATATCCAACTCCTTCTTGAATATATTTAATGAATTGGCCTCCACTGCCTTCTGTGGTAGAGAATTCCACAGGTTCACCACTCTCTGGGTGAAGAAATTCCTCCTCATCTCAGTCCTAAATGGCTTACCCCTTATCCTTAGACTGTGAACCCTGGTTCTGGACTCCCCCGCCATCGGGAACATCCTTCCTGCATCTAGTCTGTCTAGTCCTGTTAGTTCTTGCTACCACAGCGGGTGGTTGAAACAAATAGTATCGATGCATTTAAGGGGAGGCAGGACAAGCATATGAGTGACAAGGGAATAGAGGGTTACGCTGATAGATTTAGATGAGGAAAGACGGGAGGAGGCTTGAGTGGAGCGTAAACGCCGGCATAGACTGGTTGGGCCGAATGGCCTGTTTCTGTGCCGTATATCCTATGTAATCTTATGTAAATTAGTTTAAACCCTCCCCAGCAGCACTAGCAAGCCCCCCCCCCCCCCCACTGCGAGGAGATTGGTCCCGGCTCTGTTGAGGTGAACCTGTCTGGCCTGTACAGGTCCCACCTCCCCCAGAACCGCAGGAATTTAAAGCCCTCCCTCCTGCACTATTTCTCCAGCCACGCATTCATCTGCTCTATCCTCCTATTCTATTCTCACTAACTCGTGGCACTGGGAGTAATCCGGAGATTACTACCTTTTGAGGTCCTTTTTAATCTCTTTCCTAGCTCCCTAAAAATGCTTGCAGGACCTCATCCCTTTTTCTACCTATGTCGTTGATACCAATATGGACCATGACCTCTGGCTGTTCACCTTCTCTCTCTTCCCCCCCCCCCCCCCCCCCCCCCCCCCCTCAGAATGTTCTGCAGCTGCTCAGTGACATCCTTAACGCTGGAACCAGGGAGGCAACATACCATCCTGGAATCACATCTGTGGCCGCAGAAACGCCTGTCTGTTCTTATCACTATTGCTTTCCCGATTTTCATCCTCGCCCGCCCCCTGTACAGCTGAGCCACCCGTGGTGCCATGGACTGGGCTCTGGCTGTACTCCCCAGAGGAACTATCGCCCTCACCATACTGGTTAGAGAGCGAGATGCACTTAGGGGACTCCTGCACTACCTGCCTGCTCCTCCTTGTCTGTCTGGTGGTCACTCATTCCCTCTCTGCCTGCACACTGTTGCGCTGCAGGGTGACCACCTCCTGAAGCGTGCTATCCCCATAGCTCTCTGCCTCACTGATATACTGCAGTGACGCTAGCTGCTGCTCAAGCTCCGAGGCCTGGAGCTTGAGCTCCTCCAGCTGATGACACTTCCTGCACATGTGGTTGTCCAGGACACGGGAAGCATCCTGGAGTTCCCACATGGCACAGCTTGTGCATTCCAAGGCACTGAGGTGCCCTGCCATGCCTCTACTTAATAGACTATTAACTAACTTAACAGAAATAAACTCGACTTAAAAAAAAAACACCAGCTACTCACCAATCAGCTCCTTCCCTTGTGCTGATGTCATTTTAGGTTTTGTATCTCGTTCCCTGACGCTTGTGCTCCCTCTGGGCTCTCGGACCTACCTTTATCTGCGGACGCTCCTCTCGCTCTCCCGCAGGTCTGCTCTCATGCCTTTTAACATAGAGTCCTTGGGTTCTGTGGCTCCACTCCTCTTCAGTTAGACATCTCAACTGCCTTCCTGCTCTCTCAATTCTTAGTCTGCGTGCGATCCACTCCATTTGCATTCTCTCAGCTTGGTGCTCAAGCTCTATCACAGACCTTCCCTTTTGTTCTTTCCTCCCCTCCCCTCCCCTCCCACTTGTCCTTGCCCCCCCCCCTACATTTGCATAAAATCTGTTACATCTCTAACTTTTTCCAGTTCTGATGAAAGGTTATTGACCTGAAATGTTAACTCTGTTTCTCTCTCCACAGATGCTGCCTGACCTGAGTATTTCCAGCATTTTCTGTTTTTATTTCAGATTTCCAGCATCCACACTATTTTGCTTTAGAATTATCTCATACATTTCTATAAGATCCCTTCTGCGATGTCTGTTTCCATGGCTGATGTGCCCTAGTTTATCTAGTTGTTACTCATAACTTATCCACCTAACACTGGAGATTAAAGCGATGCAACCTGGTAAAAGGAAAGATTAGGATTGATGTCAATAAGCACTCCTTCATACCGAGTTATTTATTTCTGGAATGGTCTCTGAGACGATCTTGTCTGTCTGTAAGTGTCTAAATGGGGTAGAGGAACGTAGGGATCTGGGGGTTACTGATATACAAATTACTAAGTGACGATGCAGGTTATTAAGACCATAAAACACTGGACAAACAGGGGGCTAAAGGGGGGGAGGAGCTAAACACGATCAAAATCACTAAGGAAGTGGTACTCGGTAAAATAATGGGACTCAAGGCGGATAAATCACCTGGACCTGATGGCTTACATCCTAGGGTCTTGAGGGAAGTGGCGGTAGGGATTGTGGATGCATTGGTAATAATTTTCCAAAACTCCCTGGACTCGGCAAAGGTCCTGGCAGACTGGAAAACTGCTAATGTAACACCCTTATTTAAAAAGGGCAGTAGACAGAAGGCTGGAAACTATAGACCGGTTAGCCTAACATCTGTGGTAGGTAAAATTTTGGAGTCCATTATTAAGGAGACAGTAACAGGACATTTGGATAATCATAATTTAATAGGGCAAAGTCAGCATGGTTTTATGAAGGGGAAGTCATGTTTGACAAATTTGCTGGAGTTCTTTGAGGAAGTAACATATAGGGTGGATAAAGGGGAACCAGTGGACGTAGTGTATTTAGACTTCCAAAAGGCATTTGACAAGGTGCCACACAAAAGATTATTGCTTAAGATAAAAAATCACGGGATTGGGGGTAATATTCTGGCATGGATAGAGGATTGGCTACCTAACAAGGCAGAGAGTTGGGATAAATGGTTCATTCTCAGACTGGCAATCAGTAACTAGTGGTGTTCCACAGGGGTCAGTGCTGGGTCCCCAACTCTTTACAATCTATATTAACGATTTGGAGGAGGGGACCGAGTGTAACATATCAAAGTTTGCAGATGATACTAAGATGGGAGGGAAAGTAGTGAGTGAGGAGGACATAAAAAACCTGCAAGGGGACATAGACAGGCTAAGTAAGTGGGCAGAGATTTGGCAGATGGAATACAATACTGGAAAGTGTGAGGTTATGCACTTTGGCAGGAAAAATCGTAGAGCAAGTTATTATCTTAATGGCAAGAAACTGGAAAGTACTGAAGTACAAAGGGATCTGGGGGGTCCTGGTGCACGAAACTCAAAAGGTTAGTATGCAGGTGCAGCAAGTGATTAAGAAGGCCAATGGAATGTTGGCTTTCATTGCTAGGGGGATAGAATATAAAAATAGGGAGGTATTGCTTCAGTTGTACAAGGTATTGGTGAGACCGCACCTGGAATACTGCGTACAGTTTTGGTGTCCATACTTAAGAAAGGACATACTTGCTCTCGAGTCAGTACAAAGAAGGTTCACTCGGTTAATCCCGGGGATGAGGGGATGGACATATGAGGAGAGGTTGAGTAGATTGGGACTCTACTCATTGGAGTTCAGAAGAATGAGAGGCGATCTTATTGAAACATATAAGATTGTGAAGGGGTTGGATCGGGTGGATGCGGGGAGGATGTTCCCGATGATGGGTGAAACTAGAACTAGGGGGCATAGTCTTAGAATAAGGGGCTGCTCTTTCAAAACTGAGATGAGGAGGAACTACTTCACTCAGAGGGTGGTAGGTCCATGGAATATGCTGCCCCAAAAAGCTGTAGAAGCTACATCATTACATAAATTTAAAACAGAAATAGACAGTTTCCTAGAAGTAAAGGGAATTAAGGGTTACGGGGAGCGGGCAGGAATTTGGACAGGAGCCTAGGTTCGGATCGGTCATGGCCCTGTGGGTAGCGGAGCGGGCCCAGGGGCCGTGTAGCCTGATCCTGCTCCTATTTCGTGTGTCTAATTCTGTTAGATTCAGGAGATGGTTCTGTGATAGTGGATTGGCGGTTAGGATCAGATCAGCCATGATCTTATTGAATGGAGGAGCAGGCTCGAGGGGCCGATTGGCCTACTCCTGCTCTTATTTCTTATGTTCTGATGTAAAAGAGAAGACTGAGTGGTGACCTGATAGAGGACTTTAAGATTATGAAAGGATTTGATTGGGTAGATGTAGAGAAGATGTTTCTACTTGTGGGCGAGACCAGAACTAGGGGCCATAATATAAGATGGTCACTAATAAATCCAATAGGGAATTCAGGAGAAACTTCTTTACCCAGAGAGTGGTTAGACTGTGGAACTCGCTACCACAAGGAGTATTTGAAAAGAAAGAAAAGAAAGCCTTGCATTTATATACTGTAGAGCCTTTCACAACCACCGGACGTCTCAAAGCGCTTTACAGCCAATTAAGTACTTTTGAAGTAGAGTCACTGTTGTAATATGGGACACGCGGCAGCCAATTTGCGCACAGCAAGGTCCCACAAACAACAATGTGATAATGACCAGATAATCTGTTTTTGTTATGTTGGTTGAGGGATAAATATTGGCCAGGACACCGGGGATAACTCCCCTGCTCTACTTCAAAATAGTGCCATGGGCTTTCTTACGTCCATTTGAGAGAGCAGATAGGGCCTCGGTTTAACGTCGCATCTGAAAGACGGCATGTCCGACAGTGCAGCACTCCCTCAGCACTGCACTGGAGTGTCAGCCTAGCTTTGTGCTCAAGTTCCTGGCATGGGACTGGAACCCACAACCTTCTGGCCCGCTTCTGTGCTGTAAATACTTTGTAATACCCCTGGTTCCCTTTACGTTTCTACCCCATTTAGACTTATTATCCACGCAGTATGTGGCCTCCTTATTCATCCTACCAAAATGTAACTGCTCACACTTGTGTATATTGAAATTCATTTGCTAATTATACGCCCATTTTGCAAGTTTATTAAAGTCATCTTTTATTTTAGAACAGTCTCCCTCAGTATTAACTTCACCCCCCCAATTTGGCGTCGTCTGCAAATTTTGAAATTGTACTTCGATTCCTGAGTCCAAATCGTTTATGTAAATGGTGAACAATAGTGGTCCAAGCACCGATCCCTAGAGCTGTCCTTGACCCCTACTTTCTGTTTCTGTTGTGTAGCCAGTACAGTGATTCTTTTTGTGTTAAATGGACTCCTGTTACTATTTCTCAATCTTAATTCAAATTAACATTTTTCAAGAAACTATTTAACTCACGTTAAAAATAATTTATGAACTTTGCTTTAACAATGTTTTGTGGCAGAGAATTCCATATTCTAATCACCCCTCTGAGGATTTTTTTCTAACCTCCCATATTTCTTTTGACAGTCATTCAAGAGGTAGTTAGATACTGATGAGGGGATCATAGATTTCTATGGAGGGATCAGTTAGATGGTCAGAGTAAGTTCATCTGTACTTACCTTGGTATCAGCCTCATTGCTGTCCTCTGCACCATTTGCTTTATTTTATTGCTGCTTTGCACCTTTAATGATGTGTTTACATCCACTCCAAAACAGTGGAATTGAAAGGATCTGAATATTGCATGAAAATATTCCATAAACTCAAACATGCCAACCTACCAGACTCAGTAAAGCTGATTAACAGCTTCAAAAAAGCTGACTGTCCCAAAATAGATGGCTAATCAAAAAACAACATATAATTGGAACAGCCCTGAATAAAGACCTATGACCAAGCCCAGTACTTCATGGTGACTGGATAAGTTGAATTTTTTTTTATCAGTGTGATGGAGTCATGGTCTATGATTTAGTTTGGCTTTCTGTGAGAAGTGAAACACAATGGCTTCATGTATAACATACAAAAAGAAGCATTTTCATTGTAACTCAGCAAAGATCATTACCAAGTTAGACTGGCGAACTCGGTGGAGTCGTCAGTTTGACTAAAAAAAAGTGGAGACTGGAGTTAGGCTGAGAAGAAAAGGCAGACTGCAGGGGAGGAGGAGGTTCTGCCCTGGGCTTCAGGACAGAATGCTGAGGAGTAATTCTGTCGAAGGAAGACAACCTACTGATGTGGGGAATGTAATGTGTTTATTATTTTATATTTAACTAGCTGGGGGGGCCCGGCGTTGCCAGGGCAGTTTAGAGGGCCGCGCGGTTGACGGGCGGCCGCTGCCGCTCCCCTGCTCTGTGTCTCGGGCGGCGCGGTTCACGGCCGCTCGTTGCCGCTCCTAATATGTGAAGACCAATTTTGATTTAAAATAAGTGAATCTGGGCATAACTGTCACTTTGTATGGTCATGCAGCATAAAATAAACTAGTTTAACGATTTGTATCAAGCCTCCTGTCACCAAGTATTTGCTCGGTCTACCTGTGGAGAGTTTGAAGAAACGTGAAAGACGTACGTACCCAGTTCAGATCACATGAGGGTACTATTGTTATGTCCCTGGATTACAATATTGTACAAGTAGATATAGGGCAGTGTTTGTAGTAGAAGAACTACAATAAAAGTAAGAGACTGTCCCTGGCTTGGGATCAGTGGTGTATCTGTGGTGTGGCGATGCTGTCTCTTCAGGGACTGTGTTGGCTCGATGATAGTTGTCGGAATTGAGAGAGTGGTTTAGCCAGTCAGCAGCTGTCCTGTTTAGACCAGTTGGATGGGTCAGATAAGGCTTTCACTACTTCAGGTCTTTGTCTTTTCAGCGCCCTCAATTAGACTGTCTACTAAGGAAGAGGCACTTTGGACGGGTTCCAAGGTGATGCTGACATTTCCTGTAAAACCTATTTTCAAGGTTGTGTTAATTGGACTGGAGGGTTGGTGTTGAGTTGTGTTGGAAATGTGCACTCTAAGCGTCGTGTTTGTTTTTGGGGGATTGTGGATAAAAACTGGCTGCATTGAGTGTTGAGACCAGATTCCCAGTATTTCATTTAAAAAGGAAAAAAACAACAATTTACCACATTTAACTTTAAGAAACATCCCAGGGCATGTCACAAATAGGCATAAGGCTGAGCCGGATAGAGAGAGATTAGGAGTGGTGACCGAAACCTTGGTCAAAACATATTACTGTTGAGCAGGTTTTTAAATACTGTAGATCTGTAGACTAATTGACAGAGATTAATTGCCACAATTAGTCAACAACTCCATTATTGTTGCATTATGCAATTATCAGGATCATAGAAGGTGAACGAGATGAACCGTGGTCTTTTTTCTTCTAGCAATTCCTATGAAAGAAAGACAATGCTAGAAGCACACAGCAAGCCAGTCAGCATCTGTAAAGGGAAAAGACAGATTAACGTTTTGAGTATAACCCGTTGAGAACTAGTGGAGTATTTTATATGGCTTGCAGTGTGGAAGTTTTTATTTTGTTCATCCCCTTGAGCTTTATTGAAGTTCTTGTGTTCCAGTAATTTGTGCTGGCATGGGCTACATTCTTAAATCAAAGTACACTAATCCTTCATGGGTCTTCTCCCAGCCACTGGGCATTGTCAGTACCGTCCCACTGTGAACAGAAAGCTACTGTATAGAGGAACCAACAGCTTGCACTTATGTGATGCTTTTAACAGAAAAAGCCCCAAGGCATTTTACAAAGGGAGAAGAAATGGACACTGAGCCATGATGGGAGAGTTAAAAGAAATAGCAGAAATACTAAAAATGTAACCTTGGGAGAGAAGTAAAGAGGTGAGAGTGGCAGAGTAGGGCCAAGACTCTGCCATCAATAGTGGGGCAAAGTGAAGACTGGAGTTGGAAGACTGAACAGTGCATAGAAACATAGAAGATAGGAGCAGGAGTAGGCCATTCGGCCCCTCGAGCCTGCTCCGCCATTCAATGAGATCATGGCTGATCATCCAAATTCAGTACCCTATCCCCGCTTTCTCCCCATATCCCTTGATCCCTTTAGCCTAAAGAAAGATACCTAACTCCGTCTTGAATATATTTAATGAATTGGCCTCTACTGCCTTCTGTGGTAGAGAATTCCACAGGTTCACCACTCTCTGGGTGAAGAAATTCCTCCTCATCTCTGTCCTAAATGGCTTACCCCTTATCCTTAGACTGTGACCCCTGGTTCTGGACTCCCCGGCCATCGGGAGCATCCTTCCTGCATCTAGTCTGTCTAGTCCTGTTAGAATTTTATAAGTTTCTATGAGATCCCCTCTCATTCTTCTAAACTCCAGCGAGTATAAGCCCAATCGGCCCAATCTCTCCTCATACGTCATTCCTGCCATCCCAGGTATCAGCCTGGTGAATCTTCGCTGCACTCCCTCCATGGCAAGAACATCCTTCCTCAGTTAAGGCGACCAAAACTGCACACAATACTCAAGATGTGGTCTCACCAAAGCCCTGTGCAACTGCAGCAAGACATCCTTGTTCCTGTACTCAAACCCTCTCGCTACGAAGGCCAACATACCATTTGCCGCCTTAACCGCCTGCATGCTTACCTTCAGCGACTGGTGCACAAGGACACCCAGGTCCTGTTGCACTTCCTCAAAAAATTCCAGTAGATTAGTCAAGTGTAGGAGGGGATACACAGTTGGAGGAAGTTCCAGAGCTGGGGTGAGCTGAAGCCATGGATGGATTTGAAGATGAGGACAAGGATTTTAAATTTAACTGTCAGGCAGCTACTGCTAACATAAGTTAACAAGGAGGGGACAGGATACAGCAGCTGAATTTTGGACAAGCTGGAGTTGATGGAGGATGGGGAGGCAAGAAAGGAGGGCACTGGGGAAATCTCGGCTAGACTTGTTCCAGGGTTTCAGTGATGGTGGGTTGAGGTAGGAGCATGTTACAAATGCAAAGAACTAGATTAGGAGCTGGATCCAGCAATCCATTTGGAAAGATCATTCCAGGGCTTTGCCACCGAGTGGTTGAGGCAGATTTCGTTGCTTCCTTTTAAGGAAAATTGGATAAATATTTGAAGCACAAGACTATGGAGAAAGAGTGGAGAAGAGAGATTAGTTTTAGATTGCTCCAGCAAAGAGCCTGCACAGACACAATCGGCTGAGTGGCCGCCTTCTGTGCTGTAAATGTTTAGTTCTCTGGCTCAATAAGTAACTCTCGGTGCAGGGTGAATTCTGATGTTTGTATTTTGATTGTATTGAACACTATACTCTGTAGTAAGAGTGGGTTTACATAGTGCTGTACTGCGAGATGTGTAACATGCATTATGTCCTTTCCTTGTTGCAGATGCAACTCCTGGACAAGTTTCCTGTTGAAGGAGGACAGAAGGATCCTAAGTTGCGCTGCATCCCTTTCTTGCCTGGTGAGTAACAGCTTAGTAACCCATCTATTGCTCCCGCCAGCTCTGTAATTCTTACTGCTATTTGCAGATCTGTCCCGTGCTCCCTACAACCTGCGGGGTGGCCGGCCTGGCGTTGCCTGCGGGGTGGCCGGCCTGGCATTGCCTGCGGCTCCAATACATAGAATGCACAGCACAGAAACAGGCCATTCGTCCCAACTGATCTATGCCGGTGTTTATTATCCACCAGAGCCTCCTCCCACCTCCTCTTCTATCCCTATCAGCATACGGGAACGGTAGCATAGTGGTATTGTCACTGGGCTAGTAAACCAGAGGCCTGGAGTAATGATCCAGAGACGTGAGTTCAAATCCCGCAGCTGGGGAATTTAAATTCAGTTAATTAAATAAATCTGGAATGAAAAGTTAGTATCCGTAATGGTAACCATGAAACTATCGGATCTGGTTCACTAATGTCCTTTAGGGAAGGAAATCTGCTGTCCTTACCTGGTCTGGCTTATATGTGACTCCAGACCCACAGCAATGTGGTTGACTCTTAACTGTCACTCAGTTGTAACTAACTGCTACGAAACAAAATAATAAGAATGAAACCGGACGGACCACCCGACATTGACCTCTGCACTGGCTACGGACACGGCAATGGCACACCCAGCCCAGTCGACCCTGCAAAGTCCTCCTCATCAGCATCTGGGGACTTGTGCCAAAATTGGGAGAGCTGTCCCACAGACTAGTCAAGCAACAGCCTGACATAGTCATACTCACAGAATCTTACCTTTCAGCCAATGTCCCAAACTCCTCCATCACCATCCCTGGGTATGTCCTGTCCCACAGGCAGGACAAACCCACCAGGGGTGGCGGCACAGTGGTATACAGTCAGGAAGGAGTGGCCCTGGGAGTCCTCAACATTGACTCCGGACCCCATGAAGTCTCATGGCTTCAGGTCAAGCATGGGCAAGGAAACCTCCTGCTGATTACCACCTACCGCCCTCCCTCAGCTGATGAATCAGTACTCCGCCATGTTGAACACCACTTGGAAGAAGCACTGAGAGTAGCAAGGGGCGCAGAATGTACTCTGGGTGGGGGACTTCAATGTCCATTACCAAGAGTGGCTCAGCACACTACTGACCGAGCTGGCCGAGTCCTGAAGGACGTAGCTGCCAGACTTGGCCTGCAGCAGGTGGTGAGAGAACCAACATGAGCGAAAAACTGACTTGACCTCATCCTCGCCAATCTACCTGTTGCAGATGCATTTGTCCATGACTGTATTGGTAGCAGTGACCACCGCACAGTCCTTGTGGAGACGAAGTCCCGTCTTCACACTGAGGACACCCTCCATTGTATTGTGTGGCACTACCACCGCGATAAATGGGATAGATTTAGAACAGATCTAGCAGCTCAAAACTGGGCATCCATGAGGTGCTGTGGGCCATCAGCAGCAGCAGAATTGTATTCCACCACAATCTATAACCTTATGGCCTGGCATATCACTCACTTTACCATTACCATCAAGCCAGGGGACCAACCCTGGTTCAATGAGGAGTGTAGAAGAGCATGCCAGGAGCAGCACCAGGCGTACCTAAAAAATTAGGTGCCAACCTGGGGAAGCTGCAACACAAGACTACATGCATGCTAAACAACAAAAGCAGCAGCAGAGCTAAGTGATCCCACAATCAACGGATCAGATCAAAGCTCTGCAGTCCTGCCAGATCCAGTCGTGATGGTGGTGGACCATTAAACAACTAACGGGGGGAGGAGGCTCCATGAATATCTCCATCCTCCATGATGGCGGAACCCAGGTATGTCCTGTCCGCAAAAAACAGAACAAATCCAATCCGGCGAGTGCAAAAGACAAGGCTGAAGTGTTTGCAACCACCTTCAGCCAGAAGTGCCAAGTGGATGATTCATCTCGGCCTCCTCCTGAGGTCCCCACCATCACAGAAGCCAGTCTTCAGCCAATTCGATTCACTCCACGTGATATCAAGTAACAGCTGAGCGCAGTGGATACAGCAAAGGCTACAGGCCCCGACAGTATCCCCGGCTGTTGGCTGAAGGCTTGTGCTCCAGAACTAGCCGCGCCTCTAGCCAAGCTGTTCCAGCACAGCTACAGCACTGGCATCTATCCGACAGTGTAGAAAACTGCCCAGGTATGTCCTGTCCGCAAAAAAGCAGAACAAATCCAATCCGGCCAATTACCGCCCCATCAGTCTACGCTCGATCATCAGAAAAGTGATGGAAGGTGTCGTCGACAGTGCTATAAAGTGGCACTTACTCACCAATAACCTGCTCACTGATGCTCGGTTTGGGTTCCACCAGGGCCACTCGGCTTCAGACCTCATTACAGCTTTGGTCCAAACATGGACAAAAGAGTTGAATTCCAGAGGTGAGTTGAAAGTGACTGCCCTTGACATCAAGGCAACATTTAACTGAGTGTGGTATCAAGGAGCCCTAGTAAAACTGAAGTCAATGGCATCAGTGGGAAAGACTCCACTGGCTGGAGTCATACCTAGCACAAAGGAAAGATGGTTGTGGTTGTTGGAGACCAACCATCTCAGCCCCGGGACATCGCTGCAGGAGTTCCTCAGGGCAATGTCCTAGGCCCAACCATCTTCAGCTGCTTCATCAATGACCTTCCCTCCATTATAAGGTCAGAAGTGGAGATGTTCGCTGATGATGGCACAGTGTTCCATTCCACTCGCACCTCCTCCGATAATGAAGCAGTCTATGCTCGCATGCAGCAAGACCTTGATGACATTCAGGCTTGGGCTAATGTGTGGCGCGAATGTTACATGCCACTTAAGTGGCAGGCAATGACTATCTCCAACCACTGCCCCTTGACCTTCAATGGCATTACCATTGCCGAATCCCCCAACCTCAACATCCTGGGGGGGTCACCATTGACCAGAAACCTAACTGGACTAGCCGCATAAATACTGTGGCTACCAGAGCAGGTCAGAGGCTTGGTTTTCTGCGGCGAGTGCCTCATCTCCTTACTCCCCAAAGCCTTTCTACCATCTGCAAGGCACAAGTCAGGAGTGTGATGAAATAGTCTCCACTTGCCTGGATGAGTGCAGCTCCAACAACACTCGAGAAGCTCTACACCATCCAGGACAAAGCAGCCCGCTTGATTGGCACCCCATCCACCGCCTTAAATATTCACTCCCTCCACTACCGGCACTCCGTGGCTGCAGTGTGTACCATCTACAAGATGCACTGCAGCAACTTGCCAAGGCTTCTTCGACAGCACCTCCCAAACCCACGACCTCTACCACTTAGACGGCGCATGGGAACATCACCGCCTCCAAGTTCCCCTCCAAGTCACACACCATCTTGACTTGGAAATATATTGCCGTTCCTTCATAGTCGCTGGGTCAAAATCCTGGAACTCACTAACTAACAGCATTGTTGGCGTACCTTCACCATGCGGACTGCAGCGGTGCAAGGCGGCGGCTCACCACCACCGTCTGAAGGGAAATTAGGGATGTGCAATAGATGCTGGACTTGCCAGCGACGTCCACACCCAGGAACGAATATATAAAAAAAAAAACTGCTTTGTTAACCTGTCCTGCCACCTTCAAAGATTTATGCACAACCACCCCAAGGTCTCCCGTTTAAAATTGTTAAATCTCTCCTCATTCTTCCTACCAAAATGTATCACCTCACACTTTTCTGCGTTGAATTTCATCCGCCATCTGTCCGCCCATTCCACCAGCCTGTCGGTCTCTGTTTTGAAGTCAAGTAGTCTCAATTTTAGTTTTAAAGAAGTTCATGAGCTCCTCCCGATTATTATTGGAGCTGGGGGTGGAGGGGGCAAAGGAGAGGGGTTTAAAGAGACAGTTGGTAGTGGAGAAAATAAGTCGGAGTTATCTTTGGCTACTCCAGGATGATCCTGGAGTAACCATACAAGATGTGGCAAACTAATGATGAAAGCCTGCTTTGTGAATGTGATATGTGCGTTTGCGTGGAATCTGGTGAAGAGACCTACAAGTTGTCATTGCGAGACTGTGTTGAGTGTGTAAGTGTGAATGGTCTGACTGACTGAAACCAGTAATAACTGGCTGCAGACAGGAATAGTTAATTACAGTACTTATATGTTCTTCCCTTGTGCAGGGTGGTATTTATTTCTGTGTAACTATAGTGAAGGGCGCTGCAGGAATTCTAATAGCCACTTTATTAAAGTGTCTTCAGACTTGAAATTTCTTTGATTAAGGCTTCTCGCGAATGGTAAATGGCTCAGTAAACAGGGTTGTTTCTGTTGCATCATTCAGGCCCACTTGTCAAGTTTAAATTGTACACCCTTCTCTTCCTCTTCAAACACCCTCCCCCCTCACTAATTTACTGAGATTATGGTGTGGAGATGCCGGTGTTGGACTGGGGTGGACAAATGTAAGAAGTCACACAACATCAGGTTATAGTCCAACAGTTTTATTTGAAATCACAAGCTTTCGGAGCGCTGCTCCTTCGTCAGGTGAAGTGGAGAGATGCATAAAGACACAGCTTATATAGTCAGAGAATAATGTCATCAAACCAGCAGACAAAGGAGGAGCCATCGTCATACAGAACAGAACGGACTATTGCAAAGAAGCATACCGACAACTGGACAACCAGGAACACTACAGACAGTTACCCGCAGATCTGACCAAAGAACACACCCGCCAACTCAACAGACTGATCAAGACCTTTGATCCAGACCTTCAGAGCATCCTACGCGCTCTCATCCCACGTACTCCCCGCGTGGGAGACTTCTACTGCCTCCCAAAGATACACAAAGCCAACACACCCGGACGTCCTATCGTATCAGGCAACGGAACCCTGTGTGAGAACCTCACTGGATACGTCGAGGGCATCCTGAAACCCATCGTACAGGGAACCCCCAGCTTCTGTCGCGACACTACAGACTTCTTACAGAAACTCAGCACCCACGGACCAGTTGAACCAGGAACACTCCTCGCCATGATGGACGTCTCGGCACTCTACACCAGTATCCCCCACGATGACGGCATCGCTGCGACAGCCTCAGTACTCGACACCAACAACAGCCAATCTCCAGACGCCATCCTACAACTCATCCGCTTCATCCTTGACCACAATGTCTTCACCTTTGACAACCACTTCTTTACCCAAACACACGGAACAGCCATGGGGACCAAATTCGCACCCCGATACGCCAACATCTTCATGCACAAGTTCGAGCAAGACTTCTTCACTGCACAGGACCTCTAACCAACGCTATACACCAGATACATCGACGACATTTTCTTCCTATGGACCCACGGCGAAGAATCACTGAAAAGACTACACGATAACATCAACAAGTTCCACCCCACCATCAAACTCACCATGGACTACTCAGAATCGGTTTCATTCTTGGACACACGAATCTCCATCAAAGACGGACACCTCAGCACTTCACTCTACCGCAAGCCCACGGACAACCTCAGGATGCTCCACTTCTCCAGCTTCCACCCTAACCACGTTAAAGAAGCCATCCCCTATGGACAAGCCCTGTGAATACACAGGATCTGCTCAGACGAGGAGGAACGCGATGGACACCTACAGACGCTGAAAGACGCCCTCGTAAGAACGGGATATGGCGCTCGACTCGTTGATCGACAGTTCCGACGGGCCACAGCAAAAAATCGCATAGACATCCTCAGAAGACAAACACGGGACACAACCAACAGAGTACCCTTCGTCGTCCAGTACTTCCCCGGAGCGGAGAAACTACGCCATGTTCTTCGCAGCCTTCAAGATGTCATCGATGACGGCGAACACCTTGCTAAGGCCATCCCCACGCCTCCACTACTCGCCTTCAAACAGCCGCCTAAACTCAAACAGACCATCGTTTGCAGCAAATTACCCAGTTTTCAGGAGAAAAGCGACCACGACACCACACAACCATGCCACGGCAACCTCTGCAAGATCATCAACACAGATACCATCATCACACGTGAGGGCACCACCCACCAGGTACATGGTACATACTCATGTGACTCGGCCAACGTTGTCTACCTCATATGTTGCAGGAAAGGATGCCCCGGAGCATGGTACATCGGCGCGACCATGCAGACACTGCGACAATGGATGAACGGACACCGCGCAACAATCGCCAGGCAGGAGTGTTCCCTCCAGTCGGGGAACACTTCAGCAGTCAAGGACATTCAGCCTCCGACCTTCGGGTAAGCATTCTCCAAGGCGGCCTTCGAGACACACGACAACGCAAAATCGTAGAGCAGAAACTGATAGCCAAGTTCCGCACTCATGAGGACGGCCTCAACCGGGATCTTGGGTTCATGTAACCCCACCTGACGTAGGGTCATCCAGACTCGAGTTGTCGTTGGCTTGTTCTCTCTACACAGATGCGGCCGGACCTGCTGTGATTTCCAGCAAAAAAAATGTTTTTTTGTCTTTTTTGTTTTTCATACAGACCCCAGCATCTGCAACATTTGATCCCTTGTGACCCCACCTCATTGTTCTTTGATGTAATGTTTTCCTGAGTGACCTGTTTGGACACCATTCACACCTTTGATTGCTGTGATTATCTCTCTGCCGAGGTGTGATAAAGGGCAGTTAGAAAGATTACCTGTAATCATCTGGCATTATTCTCTGACTATATAAGCTGTGTCTTTATGCATTTCTCCACTTCACCTGACTAAGGAGCAGCGCTCCGAAAGCTTGTGATTTCAAATAAAACTGTTGGACTATAACCTGGTGTTATGTGACTTCTTACATTACTGAGATTAGGCAGTCCTTTGTCACATCTCATGAATATCTCTGATTTCCTGTCCTTTGTGAGCATTACGCAGGGCTCTTTGTTTTACTTGGACTGCACTGAATCCTTGGAGCTTTCAGTCTCCAATGAGAAAGGTGGCATATCTTTGAACAGTGGATCTCTGCTGTGTAAGTTCACCTGTTGACATTTGTCTGCGCAAGATCTCACCTGAAAGAGGAGGATGCGATGCGATGCAATGCACCCACTCTTTCTCTTTGGATTGTACTACCTGGTTGCAGTTGAGTGATATTTATGTAAGGGAGTGGCTGTGCCTCTAATGCAGGGCAACATTCTGAGACATGCACAAGACCAAAGTGTACAGGTTCAAACTTCACCTAAACCATGAATGTTTGGGTGGGAACTCTCGTTCAGAAAAGTGTGCACTTCCAAAACGTTCCTCTGTACCGCTTGCTAATGAGCTAAAATTTGTGTTTAATATCTGCAACATACAGGAAACTTTCTGATGTCCGGCACTGACGGGACCGAGCTGGTGCCGTAACATCAAAAGTGCCGGACATACCAGAGTTAATGTTTAAACATACAGAACTGAGAAGCTCCGTGTGAATCAACAAACCCTGTTGCTTAGCAACAGCTTCAAAACAATCGGCTGCAGCTGCAAGCGTCTGTAGCTGAAGCTGTTGCTATAGCTACAGACCTTGCAGTGCTTGACTGGGGGGAAAAAAAAAAGCAACGAGAACTAAAAAAAACATATAGAAAACGGCTCCTGATTTTTGCCGTTTGATCAAGTATTCTGGACATATAACCTCCGGATAAACCAAAGTTTCCTGTAATAAGCTGGTTACACAAATGGTTGTGCCTTTTAGGGGAAGAAAACCAAACCTGGAACAGAATAACTATTCTGATGTCTCCATTGGTACATTCCAGAGATGATCTGCTCTGAGACCTTTGCCTGGGGACACTGCAGAGTCGTGATTTCTGAAAATGCCACTCCTCATTGTGGGCAGCGCACTTGTTTTATTAATATTACACATTTTTTGACCTGTTTGCTGCTCTTTACTCTGCCTTGCACTGTTTCTCTGAGTGTACCATCACTAGTAGCCTTAGCATGGATCCAAAGGTCTGTCAATGATGGGACTCACTTCATCGCCAAGCTGCTCCAGAGTTTCTTTGAGCTTGATTTTTTAAATAAAAGATGGCCGTTGTGGGTATTCAGTTATTTGGAAGGCATTACATGTGCGCAACTGTTATCAACACTGATATTTTTATAACCTTTAGCCACTGTCAATACTTAGTGGGGAACCTGATTACATAGAAAAATAGGAACAGGAGTAGGCCATTCAGCCCTTCCAGCCTGCTCCGCCATTCATTATGATCATGGCTGATCCTCTATCTCAGTACCATATTCCCGCTCTCCCCATGTGTCTAGAAATCTATCTCCTTCTTAAATATATTCAATGCAGATGATAGACTGGAGATGTAGGTGATGCGTTATTGAATGCCATTAGGAGTCTGAACAAACCATCTGAAAGTTCAAACAATAAACTTTGTACTCTCGGTGCTTTTGTACTTAAATGAAATCCATTTTTGATATCTTCAATTTAAAATCACATTTGCACTGAATTCCCACACACTGGTTCCTGTAAATTTTCTCCTGTTTGCTCTCTCACAAACAAGGCCCACACTATCCATGACCTCAGTGTGGATGAATCAGTTGACAACTTGGTGCTGGCAGCAATCTGCTTTGAGTGGTGACTTCCTCCTTTATTGAAGCCTCACTGCCAGCCTACACGTTGCACTGTGCCCACCCAAACTGCTGCGGTAAGCTGGCTGCATTATAATGGGAATAACAGTCAAGATCACATGTTTATGTACATTATAATGGGCTGTAACAGACCCAAATGGTTAAGCAACCTATAAGGGGAATGTGACATTAGACTTGATGCTGAGTAATCCAGTGGCCTGGACTAATAATCCAGAGAATGTGAGTTCAGATCTCATCAATACAGTTTCAGAATTTGAGTTCACTTTATTGGGGAAAAAAAAAGCTGGTATCATTAAATGTGACTGTGAAGCTATCGGATTGTCGTAAAAATCTAACTGGTTCACTAATATCCTTTAGGGGCAAAAACCTGCTGTCCTTACCCGGTCTGACCTATATGTGGCTCCAGTCCCACACCAATGTGGTTGACTCTTAACTGCCTTCTGAAATCGCGAAACAAGCCACTAGGTTGTATCAAACCACTACAGCATTGTGTGAGTACCTTCACCACATGGACTGATGTAGTTCAAGGGGAAGGCCCACCACCACATCAGGACAACTAGGATGGACAATAAATGCCAGCCTTGCTAGCGACGCCAACATCCTGAGAATTTTTAAAAAACTGAGCAAGTGATGCTGGTGTAGGTTGCAATGTCGAAAATAGTGACCACAGTATGAGGCTTGCATCGTCATTGAGTTGCATCGAGTCTGCAGCACTGAAACAGGCCCTTCGGCCCAACTGGTCTATGCGGGTGTTGGTGCTCCACGAGCCTCCTCCCACCTTACTTCATCAAACCCTATTCTTCTATTC
Organism: Somniosus microcephalus; assembly: GCF_052327205.1. Classification (NCBI taxonomy): domain Eukaryota; kingdom Metazoa; phylum Chordata; class Chondrichthyes; order Squaliformes; family Somniosidae; genus Somniosus; species Somniosus microcephalus. The sequence goes on along the minus strand of NC_140994.1, from coordinate 724,265 downwards.
CTTTCTCCCTCATGTACTTATCTTGCTTCCCCTATGCTATTCGCCTCAACTACTCTTTGTGGTAGTGAGTTCCACATTCTCACCACTCTTTGGGTAAAGAAGCTTTTACTGAATTCCCTATTAAATTTATTAGTGACTATCTCATATTTATGACCTCTAGTTTTGAACTCCCCCACAAGTGGAAACATCTCTACATCTACCCTATCAAACTCTTTCATTATCTTAAAGATAAGGACAAAGATAGGTCAGGAGCCTCCTTTTCACTGGACCTCTACTAATCCCTCTACACCTCCATCCCCCACCAGGATGGCTTGAGGGCGCTCCGCTTCTTCCTTGAACAAAGGCTCAACCAGTCCCCATCCACCACCCTCCTCCGCCTGGCTGAACTTGTTCTCACATTGAACAACTTCTCCTTTGACTCCACTCATTTCCTCCAAATCAAAGGTGTTGCTATGGGTACCCGCATGGGTCCTAGCTATGCCTGCCTTTTCGTGGAATATGTGGAACACTTTGTTCCAGTCCTACTCGGGTCCCCTCCCTCACCTCTTTTTTCCGGTACATTGATGACTGTATCGGTGCCGTCTCCTGCTCTCGCCCTGAACTAGAAAATTTCATTCACTTTGCTTCCAATTTCCACCCTTCCCTCACCTTCACATGATCCATCTCCGACTCGTCCCTTCCCTTCTTTGACTTCTCCGTCTCCATCTATTATAGGTTATTGACTAACATTCACTACAAGCCCACTGACTCCCACAGCTACCTGGACTACACTTTCTCCCACCCCGCCTCCTGCAAGGACTCTATTCCATTCTCCCAGTTTTTCCATCTTTGCCACATCTGTTCAGACGATGCCACCTTCCATACCAGTGCTCCCGACATGTCTTCCTTTTTCCTCAACCGAGGATTCCCTTCTACTGTGGTTGACACGGCCCTCGACCGTGTCCGTTCTATCTCCTGCACTTCTGCCCTCACCCCTGCTCCTCCACCCCACGATAGAGTTCCCCTTGTCCTCACCTTTCACCCCACCAGCCTCCCCATTCAACGGATCAGCCTCTGCCATTTCCGCCACCTCCAGCGTGATCCCACCACCAAACGCATCTTCCCCTCACCTCCCCTTTCAGCATTCCGTAGGGACCGCTCCCTCCGCGACACCCCAGTCCACTCCTCTACCACCCCCAGCACCCCTTCCCCTTTGCCCGGCACCTTCCCGTGCAAGCGTAAGGGGGACCCCGAGCTCCCGGTGGCCTGTCACTTTAATTCACCATCCTCTGCCTCTTGCACTGTTCCACGGAAGCTCAGCGTAAGCTCGAGGAACAGCACCTCATCTTTCGATTACGCACTCTACAGCCCTCTGGACTCAACATAGAGTTCAACAATTTCAGATGATAACCTCGGCCCCTATTACACATATATATATTTTTTTTCTCTTCCCTCCCACATGGCAGCTGCTCTTCATTCTGCCAGTGCAATTCACACCCCATCTAGAGCAATCCTTTGTTCCTTAACCTGCCCCATTACCACCTCCTCTCGCCTTGAATGTCTCTTAATCTCTCCTGCTTTCTATCCCATCACTGACCTTCCCTTTTGTTTTTTCATCCCCTCCCCCTTTTCCCTGCCCCATAACCTGCTTTCCATTTCCTGCTTTTTTCCAGTTCTGACGAAAGGTCATCGACCTGAAACGTTAACTCTCTTTCTCTCTCCACGGATGCTGCCCTGGCCTGCTGAGTTTTTCCAGTGTTTTCTGTTATTTTGGATTTCCAGCATCCGCAGTATTTTGCTATCATAAAAGTTCTTAATTGGGGAAAGGCCACTTTTACTAAGTTGAGATGTGACTTGGCATAAGTGGACTGGAAACCGCTACTTGAAGGTAAATCAGTGTCAGAGCAGTGGGAGGCATTCAAGGAGGAGATGGTGAGGGTTCAGGGCAAGTATGTTCCCACAAAGAAAAGGGGTGGAGCTTTGATCTAGAGCCCCCTTGTCGAGGTGCAGACAAAGAGAAGCTTATGTCAGATACTGAGTGCTAAATACTGCAAAAAGCCTAGAGAAGTATTGAAAGTGAAGGGGTGAAATCAAAAAGGAAATTAGGAAAGTAAAGAGAGGGCATAAAAAAATATTGGCAAGTAAAATCAAGGAAAGCCCAAGGATGTTTTATAAATACAAGAGCCAAGAGGATGACTAAAGAAAGAGTAGGGCCTATTAGAGACCAAAACGGTAACCTGTGTGTGGAGACGGAAGATGTGGGTATGGTTCTTAATGGATACTTTGCGTCTTTCTTCACAAAAGAGAGGGATGATGCAGATATTGTAGTTAAGGAGGAGTGTGAAATATTAGATGAGATAAACAGAGTGAGGAAATACTAAGGGGTTGAAAAGTAGATAAATCGCCAAGCCTGGATGAAATGTATCCCAGGCTGTAAGACAAGCATCATTTTCCAATCCTATCTGGCTACAAGCGTGGTGCTGAAGGACTGCTAACGTACCGTTATTTAAATAGGGAGAAAGGGATAGACCAAGTGATTACAAACCAAGTAATTACAGGCCAATCAGCCTAACCTCAATGGTGGGCAAATTATTGGAAAAAATTCTGAGGGACAGTATTAATAGTCATTTAGAAAGCCACAGATTAATCAAGGACAGTCAGCATGGATTTGTTAAGGTAATGAAACAGTCCATGACTGCATGCAGCAAGACCTGGACAATATTCAGGTTTGGGTTGATATGTGGCGCGAATGCTACTTGCCACTTAAGTGGTAGGCATTGACTATCTCCAACAAGAGAGTCTAACCACTGCTCCATGACATTCAACGATTTACCATTGCCGAATCCCCCAAAATCATCATCACCCTGGGGGTCACCATTGACCAGAAACTTAACTGGACCAGCCACATAAATACTGTGGCAACAAGAGCAGGTCAGAGGCTGTGTATTCTGCGGCGAGTGACTCACCAACAACAACTTGTATTTATATAGCGCCTTTAATGACTCCCCAAAGCCTTTCCACCATCTACAAAGTACAAGTTGGGCGTGTGATGGAAAAGTCTCCACTTGCCTGGATGAGTGCAGCTCCCCCAACACTCGCAGCTCAATACCATCCAAGACAAAGCAGCCTACTTGATTGGCACCCCATCCGCCACCTTAAACATTCACTTCCTCCACCACCGTGTCTACCATCTACAAGATGCACTGCAGCAACTCACCAAGGCTTCTTCGACAGCATCTCCCAAACCCGCAACCTCTATCACCCAGAAGGTCAAGGGCAGCAGGTGCATGGGCACACCACCTCCTCCAAGTCCCACACCATCCTGACTTGGAAATATATCGCTGTTCCTTCATTGTCGCTGGTTCAAAATCCTTGAACTCCTGCCCTAACAGCACTGTGGGAGTACCTTCACCACAAGGACTGCAGTGGTTCAAGAAGGCGGCTCACCACCACCGTCTACAGGGCAATTAGAAATGAGCAATAAATGCTGGCCTTGCCAGTGACACCCACATCCCATGAACGAATTAAAAAAAAAAAAAAAAGCCGTGGCAAGATGCTGCATTGCATTGCTGTAGATAGTACACAATGTGCCGGTAGTGGAGGGAGTGGGTGTTTTAAGTTGGCGGATGGGCTGCCGATCAAGCGGACTGCTTTGTCTTGCATGGTGACGAGCTTCTTGAGTGTCATTGCAGTCGCACCCATCCAGGCTAGAGAAGAGTATTCCATCACACTCCTGACTTGTGCCTTCAGGTTGGAGAAGAGGCTTTGGGAAGTCAGGAGGTGAGCCACTCACTGCAGAATACCCAGTTTCTGACCTGCTCCATTAGCCACGGCATTTATGTGGCTGGTCCAATTGAGTTTCTGGTTAATGGTGACTGCCAAGATGTTGATGGGGAATTTGGCGATGGTAAGAATGAGGAACTGAAAGAAATTAGTATTAGTAAAAAAAAAACTCCTGGAGAAATTAATGGAACTGAAAGGCGATAAATCACTTGGACCTGATGGCCTACATCCTAGAGTTTTTGAAAGAGGTGGTTATAGAGATACTGATGCATTGGTTGTCATTTTCCAAAACTCCATTGATTCTAGAACGGTTCCGTGGATTGGAAGGTAGAAAATGTAACTCCACTATTTAAGAAAGGAGGGAGAGAGAGAACGGGGAACTACAGACCAGTTAGCCTGACATCAGTAGTAGGGAAAATGCTGGAATCCATTATTATGGATGTGATAACAGGGCACTTAGAAAATAATAGCAGAGTTAACATGGATTTATGAAAGGGAAATCATGTTTCACAGCTTTTTGAGGTTGTAACTAGCATAATACATAAGGAGAACCAGTGGATGTGTATTTGGATTTTCAGAAGGCATTCGATAAGGTGCCACACAAGAGGTTATTGAACAAAATTAGGGCTCATGGGATTGGGGGTAATATATGAGCATGGATTGAGAATTGGTTAGCGGACAGAAAACAGAGTAGGAATAAACGGGTCATTTTCGGGTTGGCAGGCTGTAACTGATGGGGTACCGCAAGGAATAGTGTTTGGGCCTCAGCTATTCACAATCTATTAATGATTTGGATGAGGGGACCAAATGTAATTTATCCAAGTTTGCTGATGATACAAAGCTGGGTGGGAATGTAAGTTGTGAGGAGGATGCAAAGAGGCTACAAGGGGATATAGACAAACTAAGTGAGTGGGCAAGAACATGGCAAATGGAATATAATGTGGAGAAATGTGAAGTTATCCACTTTGGTAGGAAAAATAGAAAAGCAGAATATTTTTTAAATGGTGAGAGATTGGGAAATGTTGGTAATCAGAGGGACCTGGGTGTCCTTGTACACAAATCACTGAAAGTTAACATGCAGGTACAGCAAGCAATTAGGAAAGCAAATGGCATGTTGGCCTTTATTACAAGAGGATCTGAGTATAAGAGTAAAGATGTCTTACTGCAATTATATAGGGCCCTGGTGAGACCACACCTGGAGTATTGTGTACAGTTTTGGTCTCCTCACCTAAGGAAGGATATACTTACCATAGAGGGAGTGCAACGAAGGTTCACCAGACTGGTTTCTGGAATGGAGGGATTGTCCTATGAGGAGCGGCTGAGTAGACTAAGCCTATATTCTCTAGAGTTTAGAAGAATGAGAGGTGATCTCATTGAAACATACAAAATTCTTCCAGGGCTTGACAGGGTAGATGCAGGGAGGATGTTTCCCCTGGCTGGGGAGTCTAGAACCAGAGGTCACAGTCTCAGAATAAGGGGTCGGCCATTTAGGACTGAGATGAGGGGAAATTTCTTCACTCAGGGTGGTGAATCTTTGGAATTCTCTACCACAGAGGGCTGTGGAGGCTCATTGAGTATATTTAAGACAGAGATCGATCGATTTTTGGATATTCAGGGAATCAAGGGATATAGGGATAGTGCAGGAAAGTGGAGTTGAGGTAGAAGATCAGCCATGACCTTATTGAATGGCGGAGCAGGCTCGAGGGGCCAAATGGCCTACTCCTGCTCCTATTTCTCATGTTCTTATGTTAATGCTATTGAATGTCACAGGGAGGTGATTTGACTCTTGTTGGAGATGGCCATTGCCTGGCACTTGTATGGCGTGAATGTTAGTTGCCACTTAGCCCAAGCCTGGATGTTGTACACGACTTGCTGCATGCAGGCACCGGACTGCTTAATTATCGGATGAATTGCGAATGGGGCTGAACACTGCACAAGCTTTAGCTAACAGCCCCAGTTCTGACCTTATGATGGAGGGAAGGTCATTCATGGAGCAGCTGAAGATAATTGGGCCTAGGTCGCTGCCCTGAGGAACCCCTGCAGCAATGTCCCAAGGCTAAGATGATTGCCCTCAAACCTCCTTTGTGCTTGGTATGACTCCAGTCACTGTAGAGTATTCCTCTTTAACTGCATTGACTTCAGGTTTACTGAGGCTCCTTGGTGCCACAGTCGGTCAAAATCTGTCTTGATATCAAAGGCAGTCACTTTCGCCTCACCTCTGGAATTCAGCTCTTTGTCCATATTTGAACCAGGGCTGTAATGAGGTGCTGAGCTGAGTGGTCCTGGTGGAACCCAAACTGAGCATTGGTGAGCAGGCTATTGGTGCTTCAGACAAAAATGAATGCCGCTTGATACCACTGTCGACGACACCTTCCATCACTTTGCTGATGATTGAGAGTAGACTGATGGGGTGGTAATTGGCCAGATTGAATTTGTCTTGTTTTTTGTGGACAGGACATACCCGGACAATTTTCCACCTTTTTGGTCAGATGCCAGTGTTTTAGCTGTACTAGAACAGCTTGGCTAGAGACGCAACTAATTCTGGAGCAGAGGTCTTCAGCAATACAGCTAGAATGTTGTTGGGACCCGTGGCATGTAGCATAGAGAACAAATAGGAACTTGGGCTGTGTCGCCAGACGAATAGAGCCCAAATCTCAGGAAGTGATGCTGAGTTTGTCCCCTTCTGGAATCCTGTGTATAATTCTGGTGACTGTCTCATGCGAAAGACTTAAAAACATTGGAGAGGGTGTTGTGAAGAGTAACTAAATTAATAGCTGAGATTAGACAGCTGAATTGAGGAGAGGTTTCAGAAGAAGGGAATGCTGACACTGAAGCAGAGAAGAGAAGGCTCAGGGGTGATCTTATTGAATTATTAAGATCCTGAAGGGTGGAGACAAGATAAACGTCAGTATGTTGAACATAGTCACAGATTTTACAAAAAAGGACATAGCCTTAAGCTTAGAAGAGGGAGGATGGAAAAAGACAGTTTAGGATCATTGAACTGTACAGCACACAAGGAAACCATTCATCTCACTGTGCCTATGTAGCTCTGAGTTCTCCACAGTGTCATTCCCCTTTTATTTTTTTTATTTTTCAAATAGCTATCCATTTCCCTTTTAAAAGCTATTGTTATAGATTCTGCTTTCACTGCTGTTTCTGGTAGGGCTTTCTACATCCTAACAACCCTTATTGATGAGCTGCAATTTCCTCCAGTTAAACATTGGGAAGACTCAAGACATTCAGTCTTTGGCCCCCACCACAACCGTTGCTACCGATTCCATCCCCCTCCCTGGCCACTCTCTGTTTGAACCAGACTGTTCACAACCTCAGCGTCATATTCAACCTCAAGCTGAGATTCCAACCCATATTCTCGTTATCACAAAGACCACCTACTTCCACCTTCCTAACATTGCCCTGCTTCAGCCCATGCCTCCCATTCATGCCTTTGTCACCTTCAGGCTTGATCATTCCATTGCTTTCCTGGCCGAGCTGCCATTCTCCACCCTCCATAAACTTCAGCTCATTCAAACCTCTGCTGTCTGTATCCTAACCCGCACCAAGTCCCACTCATTCGTTACCCCTGTCCTTGCTGACTGTATTGGCTCCTGGTCCCCAATGCCTCACATTTAAAGTTGTCATCCATCCTGTGTTTATATATGTTCATGGCTTCGCCTCTTCCTAGCTCTGATATCTCCAGCTCGCCTTCCTCCCCTGCCAGAACTATGCATTCCTCTGACTTGGGCCTTATGTGCATTCCCCCCTCCCTTTGCCCCGCCATTGGCAGCTGTGCATTGAGCTATCTAGGTCCTACGCTCTGAAATTCCCCGCAAACCCCTCTGCCTCGTCACACCTCTCTCCTTCTTTAAGACCCTCTATAAAACCTACCTCTTTGACAAAACTTTGGTCACCCCCTCCTAATATCTTTTTCTTTGGCTCGGCATTCATTTTTGTCTGATTATGTTCCTGTGGAGCACCTTGGGATGTTTCTGTGCAATAAAGGCACTATATAAATCCAAGTTTATTGGTTGATAACTGACACCAAATTGGGGGGGGGGTATAGTTAATACTGAGGAAGACTGCAACACAATACAAGAAGACATTAATAAACTTGCAGAATGGGCATGGTATTGGCAAATGAATTTCAATATAGATGTGTAGGGTAATGCATTTTGGTAGGAGAATGAGGCCACATACTCCTTGGAAAAAAGGAGTCTGAATGGGGTAAAGGAGCAAAGGGATCTAGGGATCACTAAAAGTAGCATCACAGGTTAACAAGGCCATACAATTAACAAACAAAGCACTGTGGCTCATTTCTTGAGGAATAGAATTGAAAAGCAAAGAAGTTATATTAAACTTGTATAGAACCTTGGTTAGACCACACTTGGAGTACTGTGCACAGTTCTGGTCTCCATATTATAAAAAGGATATAGAGTCACTGGAGAAGGTGCAAAAAGATTTACAAGGATGATACCCGAACTGAGAGGTTATATTTATCAGGAAAGATTGAACAGGCTGGGGCTCTTTTCACTAGAAAAGAGAAGGCTGAGGGTGACTTGATAGAGGTCTTTAAGATTATGAAAGGATTTGATAGAGTAATCAGAGATGTTTCCACTTTTGGGCAGGACCATTACCAGGGGTCATAAATATAAGAGTCACTAATGAATCCAATAGGTAATTCAGGAGAAACTTCTTTAACCAGAGAGTGGTTACAATGCAGAACTTGTTACCGCAAGGAGTAGTTGAGGTGAATAGCATAGATGCATTTAAGGGGAAGCTAGATAAAAACATGAGGGTGGTGGGGGGGGTAAGGAATAGAAGGATGTGCTGATCGGATTCGATGAAGTAAGGTGGAAGGAGGTCTGTGGAACATAAACACTGGCGTGGACCAGTTGGGCTGAATGGCCTGTTTCAATGCTGTACATTCTATGTAATAATTACCTAGTTTATCTCTTCCTCTTTTTTTTAAAAGAGGTGTTACATTGGCAACCATCCAGTCCTCTAGCATAACTTCCAGAATCAAGAATGTTTGAAATACAGTAGTCAGGACCTCTGCTATTTCCTCTCTGACTGCTTTCAGGATTCTTAGATGCAGCCATTAAGGCCTGATGTTTGTTGCCCTGAATTCCACCAATTTTTTCAGTAATACTTCTTTGAGTTATCTTTTTGAATTGCTCTACTTCTTCCTCTTGTACCCTCTCATCCTAGAGTAACATCATTTATTGAGTGACTTTCCAGACTTGTTCAGCAGAGTGAGGGTTATTTCCAGTGTTGCTGTATGGAGTTCCTGTTTATTTGGCAGGGTAATGGAAAAGCAGAATATTTTTTAAAGGCGAGAGTAAATGTTGGTATTCAGAGGGATTTGGGGGGTCCTTGTACATGAATCATAGAAAGTTAACATGCCGGTACAGCAAGCTTAGTAAGGCAAATGGCATGTTAGCCTTCATTGTAAGGGGGGTTGGAGTATAAGAGTAAGGAAGTCTTGCTACAATTGTATAGGGCTTTTGTGAGACCACACCTGGAGTACTCTGTACAGTTTTGGTCTCCTTACCTAAGGAAGCCTATACTTGCCGTAGAGAGTGCAACGAAGGTTCACTAGATTGATTCCTGGGATGAGAGGGCTGTCCTGTGAGGAGAGATTGAGTAGAATGGGCCTATAGTCTCTGGAGTTTAGAAGAATGAGAGGTAATTTCATTGAAACATAAATTCTTACAGGGCTTGACAGGGTAGATGCTGAGAGGCTGTTTTTTCCTGGTTGGAGAACTAGGGAGCACAGTCTCAGGATACGGGGTCAGCCATTTAGGACTGAGATGAGGAGAAATTTCTTCACTCAGAGGGTGGTGAATCTTTGGAATTCTCTACCCCAGAGGGCTGTGGATGCTCAGTCAATGAGTATATTCAAGACTGAGATCGATAGATTTTTGAGCACTAAGGGAATCGAGGGATATGGAGATAGGGCGAGAAAGTGGAGTTGATATAGAAGTTCAGCTATGATCTTATTTGAATGGCGGAATAGGCTCAAGGGGCCATATGGTCTACTCCTGCGCCTATTAATTGTGTTGTTATTAGGTTTGCGAAGGGGTGGAAAGTTTCCGGGAAATTTCCGGAAATTTTCCATGGGAAGTTTAGCTTGGGGATTTTGCCCAAAAAAGCACATGCTAGCATAATATTGTTTTTTTTGTATTTCTTTCATTTTTTTCCCACAGGCCCTCGCTTAAAATTACTAAGAGATGGAATCTTAATTATTAAGTAATTTCTTAATCAATATATGTTTATCTTCTTACTTGACTTGTTTTAATAATTTTGTGTGTGACTGAACAAATGTGTCCTGATTGGTTGGCTGGGTGGATGAGCGATTAGCTCCCTCTATTGGTGATGTAACGTCATGCGTGCACAGGTCATGCTCCTATCACATGGAGCATCAGGAAAAATTTACTCACCCTGTTGCAATCGTGCTGATCGACCGCAGTTCGACACAGAGACGAATGCCCTTATTTCTCTGCATAGAACAATGCCACGTTTACTGTCGTATGTGTGGAAGCATTTTACCCCAGGCATTAAAGATGGAAAGACTGTGTACATGTGCAAACACTGTACAAAGCCATATGTAAAGAATGCCACAAAGATGCAGCAGCTTTTATCCAAATGCAACAACTTCACTCAAAGCTCACAGCAGTCAGCCCAGAGTTCCTCTGCTTCCATTCAAGAAGATAATGGTTCACATTCAGCATCAGGCTCCTTATCAGCAACTCCTGGCCCACTTGGAAGGTTCTTTGATACAATGGATAACCATAGCCAGAAGAATGCAGATGAGTGCCTTGTTCGAGCTGTATATGCGACAGGCTCACCCCTCGTTCGAGCTGTATATGCGACAGGCTCACCCCTCGTGCTCACAGCCAATGTGTACTGGAAGAGATTTTTCAATGTTATTCGCCCTGCATACTGTCCTCCCACCAGACATGCTTTGTCTACTTATTTGCTGGAGGCTGAGTATAACAGAGTCCAAGGAAAGCTGAATGAAATGATAGAGATGGCAGACTGTGTTGCAGTTATCTCAGATGGGTGGTCAAATGTACGAGGGGAGTGCATCATAAACTACATCGTCTCCACTCCTCTCCCAGTGTTCTTCAAGAGCACAGATACGAAGGACAACAGACACACAGGCACATACATTGCTGATGAGCTGAAAGCGGTCATCAACGATCTTGGATCACAAAAGGTCTTTGCAGTAGTTACAGACAATGCTGCAAATATGAAGGCTGCTTGGGCTCAAGTGGAGGAGGCCTACCCTCATATTACATCTATTGGGTGCGCAGCTCATGGGCTCAACCTGCTCCTCCAGGACATCATGGGTTTGAGAACCATGGAAACCCTGTACAAGAGAGCCAAGCAAGTTAAGTATGTCAGGGGAAAACCAGTAGTTGCAGCAACCTACAACTCCAAGCAAACGACAAAGAACAAGAACACCACACTGAAGCTGCCCAGCAACACTAGATGGGGTGGCGTTGTCATAATGTACAACAGCCTTCTGGAGGGTAAGGAGTTGCTGCAAGAAATGGCAATATCCCAGTCTGGGGATATGGAAACCACCATCAAGAAAATACTGCTGGCTGATGTGTTTTGGGAGAGAGTGGTTAGCAGCCTTAAACTACTCTCACCAGTAGCATCTGCAATTGGTCAGATTGAAGGAGGTGACGCTGTCTTGTCAGATGTTCTCAGGCTTTTTGCTGATTTAAAAGAACAAATCGGCATTGCCCTACCCACATCCCTGCTGCTCAAAGCAGAGGAGAAGGCAATTGTTCAATTCAAAAAAAAAAAAAAAAAAAAAATAGGGAGGTATTGCTTCAGTTGTACAAGGTATTGGTGAGACCGCACCTGGAATACTGCGTACAGTTTTGGTGTCCATACTTAAGAAAGGACATACTTGCTCTCGAGTCAGTACAAAGAAGGTTCACTCGGTTAATCCCGGGGATGAGGGGATGGACATATGAGGAGAGGTTGAGTAGATTGGGACTCTACTCATTGGAGTTCAGAAGAATGAGAGGCGATCTTATTGAAACATATAAGATTGTGAAGGGGTTGGATCGGGTGGATGCGGGGAAGATGTTCCCGATGATGGGTGAAACTAGAACTAGGGGGCATAGTCTTAGAATAAGGGGCTGCTCTTTCAAAACTGAGATGAGGAGGAACTACTTCACTCAGAAGGTGGTAGGTCCATGGAATATGCTGCCCCAAAAAGCTGTAGAAGCTACATCATTACATAAATTTAAAACAGAAATAGACAGTTTCCTAGAAGTAAAGGGAATTAAGGGTTACGGGGAGCGGGCAGGAATTTGGACATGAGTCTAGGTTCGGATCGGTCATGGTCCTGTGGGTAGCGGAGCGGGCCCAGGGGCCGTGTAGCCTGCTCCTGCTCCTATTTTGTGTGTCTAATTCTGTTAGATTCAGGAGATGGTTCTATGATAGTGGATTGGCGGTTAGGATCAGATCAGCCATGATCTTATTGAATGGCGGAGCAGGCTCGAGGGGCCGATTGGCCTACTCCTGCTCCTATTTCTTATGTTCTTATACAGACGCGTCAAGAATTTTGTGTCAAGCCGATTCATGGAGCAGCATACATGCTGGACCCAAAGCATGTTGGGAGACCAATACTTTCTGGAGAACAGATCAACAGCGCTTAGTGTGATTTCTACCTTCTCACGCCACCTCAATCTGGACGTGGGCAAAGTTCTGGGAAGTCTGGCAAAGTTCTCTACCAAGGTCTTTGGAATGGGGACGGGATATGGGAAACATGCAAACATATCAGTGCACATACCTGGTGGAAGGGACTTTGTGCATCTGAGGCCCTGTCACCCATTGCATCGGTGATACTCCAAATCCCACCTTCATCAGCGGCCTCTGAACGAAACTGGTCACTTTTTGGGAATACACATACAAAGGTGCGCAACAGAGAGTGGAGAAACTGGTGGCTATCCGGGCGAACCTACAACTTATTGAGCCAGATACGGAAGTGTCCACCACACAGCTAGACAGTGACACAGAGGAGGAAATGGACACGTCAGAGTCAGAGAATCAAGAGGAGCAATGATGAGTAGAAGACTCAAAGGGACAAAAGAAGGACAAATTACAGGCTAAATAAGCTGACGCTCTTTTTATTTTATTTTAGATGGGTCTTTTTTGTGGGGGTTCAATAAAGTTCAAAATTATTACCTAAGTAAAGTTTTGAAAGCCTGTTTTTATTTGTATGGAACAGTATGTCTATTTTGATGACAGATAATATAAGGGTCAGAGACAAAAACCATCAGTGTGCAAAAAAGCTCAAAATTCCCATGGAAAGTTTCCTCTTTTAAAAATTCCCGGAATTTTGCAACCCTAGTTATTATGCAAGGGTTAGCTCGGTGTGACTGTGCTGTGTTCCATTTATTCAGCAGGGTAAGGGTAACTCCCTGTGTCAGCTGTGGCTCAGTGGGTAGCACTCTCTAGGTGCGTGGGGCTTGGAGTGAGCCAGGTGTGACTGGTTGCCTAATTGCAGCTGGGTGTTGGAGGAAGTTTTGTAAAAAGTTGGTGGTGGGTTTTGGGGTGTTGTTTTCAGGTTTTAGGGCCTTTTTGGCCCACAAAAAACAGCCAGATGGCTGCTGAGGGGTCCGGAGTGCCGGGCCCCTCAGAGGACAATATTCCCGAGAGGAATTTTATTGGGGAAGAAACTGTGGTGGGAAGGGGGAAAAAAAGGCCCATAGATTTGGGCCGGGACCTCAGGAGGTTTGGTAAAGAAAATACGGTGGTGGTGCAATGTGAAGATAAGAAGCTTCGAGCCTGGGATATAATCCAGGCAGTTCATGAGGACTGTGGTGAGGGAAGCTGTTTTGCCTGCCGACCAAAACCAAATGTGGGATTTGAGGTGACGGTCAGTGGCCGTGAGGAGGTGGAAAAACTGCTGCTCAGTCTGAAAGTTGGGGAGAAATTTTTGGAGGTGACTGCTATATTCAGAGGAGGTGGTGGTTTCATTTTTGAACTTGCCTGTGTACATCGAGGACGAAGTGCTGAGCAAAAAGTTGGAGTCGTGGGACATTAAAATCTGTTCCGAAATAAAGAGGAGGTACTATCCGGGAACACGGGTAGCAGACGGAACCCGGTATGTAAAGGTGCGGTTCCCAGAGTGGGTGAGGTCTTTGCCTTACAGTATGAAGTTCGAGACACTGGAAGGAGTACAATACTTTCGTGTGCTGCACGATAACCAAGTAAAGGTGTGTTACTATTGTCTGGGACATGACCATCTCGTGAGAAACTGTCCTGATTTGTATTGTTACAATTGCGGTGAGTCGGGACATATCGCGCGGAGCTGCAAGGCGGAGAGCTGTGGGGTGTGTCGTAAAGGCCCCGCCTGCTGTGAGTGTGTGGCAGAAGGGAGCGAAATGAGTGATGAGTAGATGGGAGAAGGAGCAGGAGAGGAGTGTGGAACGGCCGGAGGTGCGGTGCAGTCGGAGGACACAGCCGGTAAAATGAAGGAAAAAGGAGCACAAGAAGAGGCAGAGGTTGGCGGAGCGGAGATCGAGATGGAGATGGCGGAAAACACGGCGAGTGCTATGGAGGGGAACAAAGACAGCAGCGGGCAGCAAGGGTCAAGTGCAGACTCGAGCCTTCGTGCAGTTCGGCTCCCCCTGGGGAGTCTGGTGTCTGCGGGGGGAGAGGAGGCAGGAGCGGGGTGTGTGGTGGAAGTGAGTGCTCCAGGGAAAGGCGGGGAGTCGGATATTTTGGTGAGCGGGAGGGGGCAGGGCGGGGAGAGGGTGCGAGAGACAGGAGCCTTAAAGGGACAGCAGAATGGGATCGGCGAGATAGAGACGTCAGAAGGGAACAATTTAGGTGCGCCATTGTCCCATGGAGTGAGGGAACAAGGTGCAAGGGTCAGAGGTAGAGACGTGGTCGAAGGGGGCGGCACAGTGAGAGAAACTGCGATAGCAGGAAGACTCTCTATGGGAGATGAAGTACCTGACGGGGAGCAGGATTATGTATCTGACGGGGAGCAGGCACAAGGGGTTGCAGAAGAGCTTGAGTGTGAGGAATTAGAGGGGGACAGAGACATGGAAGTCGGGGATGGGGTGGCATCATGTGGAAAGGGAAAGGTTAGTGAGGGGCAGAAGGAGGGAGAAAGGGCAGCTCCTGGGTCCAAACTTAAGGCAAGGAAGAGGCTGAAACAGCAGGGAGGGGTCAAACAGGAGCCGAAAAAGAGCCGGAGGCTGCAGGAAAAAGCAACAGCTGCCTGAAAAGTTGAGAAGGCGCATGAGAGGAGGGAGGAGCCAGAGATTAAATGATGGGGAGATTATTGGGCATACTTCCCTTCTTTGGAGCCATGATTACATTGGTCTCGATCAATGTGAACGGACTGAGGGGTGAGAAGAAATTGCAGCAGTTGTTGCAGGGTTTTAAAGGCACGGACTTGTTGTGTCTGCAAGAAACCTTTTGGGATGAGGATATTCTGGAAAGAGTTTGGAAGGGAGAGGTGTTTGCAAGTTGTGCAAACAATAACCGTAGAGGGCTGGCTGTTTTGGTGAGTCCGTCCATAGAAGAGAATGTTGCCTTGGTGGACAAGGACACTGAGGGGAGATTTTTACGGCTAAGGGTAAAATTGGAGGGATTTAATTGTGATCTTTTTAATATCTATGCACCGAACGACCATTGCAAGCGTCGTGAGTTTTTTCGGGGGTTATTCACTGAAGTGGCAGAGGTGGAAAATCCTTGTATAGTGGGGGATTTTAATGTATTTTTATCTTGGATGGACATTTCAGCCCAGATGACCTTTAAAGAGGATAACTCCAGAGGGATGATTATAAAAATGATGGCAAATTTAAATTTGAGAGACTTCTGGAGGGACCGGAACCCCATAAAAAGGGAGTTCTCCAGAGCAGGCTGGGTGGGTGATGTTTTAAAACAGAGCCGAATAGATTTTGTGTTAATGCGGGAAGGGTTAAGTTCGGAGGTGATGGAGATTTATTATAAAAAAGTATTTTTTAGTGATCACTCGGCTTTGGTTCTTAGAATTAGGAACAGCAGAGTTAAGATCGGTTCAGGGGTGTGGATTTTAAACAATCAATACCTGAAGGAAAGTGCTTATAAAGAAGGGATTATAAATATAATAAAGAATGCTCAGAAGGAACTTTTGTTCTTGAAAGAAAGAAGAGTTTGGTGGGACAATTTCAAATATGAGGTAAAAGTGTTTTCGGTACGTTATGGGAAAAAGAGGGCGGCAGCTAACCGGCATCGAGAAGAGAATATAAACAAAAGGTTTACGGATGTCTGTAAAGCAGTTGACGGAGGGGATAAGGGAG
>NC_140994.1:533448-707683 GCF_052327205.1 Somniosus microcephalus | reverse complement strand
CCCCCGCGATTTCCCGAGGCTCTCTTCCACCCCCCCCGCGATTTCCCGAGGCTCTCTCCCCCCCGCCCCCCGCGATTTCCCGAGGCTCCCCCCCCCCGCGATTTCCCGAGGCTCTCTCCCCCCGACCCCCGCGATTTCCCGAGGCTCTCTCCCCCCCCCCCGCGATTTCCCGAGGCTCTCTTCCCCCCCCCCCGCGATTTCCCGAGGCTCTCCCCCCGCGATTTCCCGAGGCTCTCTCCACCCAATACAATACAATACAAATCGCTTTATTGGCATGATAAGGTACATCTTATGTTGCCAAAGCATCAAAATACATTTATGGTTGAACACATAAACGCGGTTCCATTCATACAGTGTATAAACAGGTATATCCCTGAGTTTATAAATATATTTTCGCCTTGTTTATATATACTCTTGTCTTAGTTTACTGGTTGTCCCTCTGTTCATGGCAAGCTGTAACATAGTGTGCCGCCAGTGTTACACAGCTTCTCTCCTCCCCCAGTAGGAATGGGAGTTTTTGGTTGTCAGTCAGATTTCTGAATTCAGGGCATATTTGTGAGAATTTTTGATAGAAATTCTCTCGGATGCCCTGATATTTTCCACAGGCTGTGAGGAAGTGCATCTCTGTCTCAACTACTCCCTGACTGCAGTGAGAGCATATCCTGTCTTCTCTTGGCAGCCTGGTCTGCCTGTGTCTGCCTTTTTCGATCGCTAGGCTATGTTCGCTAAGTCTGTACCTTGTCAAGGTTCTTCTCAGTTTGTTATCCTTTACCATGGTCAGGTAATCAGCTATGTTGTATTGTCTGTTTAGGGCCAAGTAGCAATTGAGTTTGCCACCCCCCCCCGCGATTTCCCGAGGCTCTCTCCCCCCCCCCCCCGCGATTTCCCGAGGCTCTCCCCCCCGCGATTTCCCGAGGCTCTCCCCCCGCGATTTCCCGAGGCTCGCACCCCCCGCGATCTCACGAGGCTCTCCCCCCCCCCCCGCGATTTCCCGAGGCTCTCCCCCCGCCCCCGCGATTTCCCGAGGCTCTCCCCCCCGCAATTTCCCGAGGCTCCCCCCCCCGCGATTTCCCGAGGCTCTCCCCCCCCCCCGCGATTTCCCGAGGCTCTCCCCCCCGCGATTTCCCGAGGCTCTCCCCCCCCGCGATTTCCCGAGGCTCTCCCCCCCCGCGATTTCCCGAGGCTCTCCCCCCCCCCCCGCGATTTCCCGAGGCTCTCCCCCCCCCCCCCGCGATTTCCCGAGGCTCTCCCCCCCGCGATTTCCCGAGGCTCTCCCCCCGCGATTTCCCGAGGCTCTCCCCCCCGCGATTTCCCGAGGCTCTCTCCCCCCCGCCCCCCGCGATTTCCCGAGGCTCTCTTTCCCCCCCCCCCCGCGATTTCCCGAGGCTCGCACCCCCCGCGATTTCCCGAGGCTCTCCCCCCCCGCGATTTCCCGAGGCTCTCTCCCCCCCGCCCCCCGCGATTTCCCGAGGCTCTACCCCCCGCAATTTCCCGAGGCTCTCTCCCCCCCGCCCCCCGCAATTTCACGAGGCTCTCCCCCCCCCACGATTTCCCGAGGCTCTCTCTCCCCCCCCCGCGATTTCCCGAGGCTCTCTCCCCCCCTCCGCCCCGCGATTTCCCGAGGCTGTCTCCCCCCCCCCGCGATTTCCCGAGGTTCTCTCCCCCCCCCGCGATTTCCCGAGGCTCTCCCCCCCGCGATTTCCCGAGGCTCTCCCCCCGCGATTTCCCGAGGCTCTCTCCACCCCCCCCGCGATTTCCCGAGGCTCTCTCCCCCCCCCCCCCGCGATTTCCCAAGGCTCTCCCCCCCGCGATTTCCCGAGGCTCTCCCCCCGCGATTTCCCGAGGCTCGCACCCCCCGCGATCTCACGAGGCTGTGTGCTGGCGTCACGGGGGCCGTGCGCATGCGTGCCGGCGTCAAGGCGGCTGCGCAACGGCCGTGCGCATGCGTGGTTGCCGTTTAAAAAAAAAAAAGCCAGAGCGGGCTCTCGCGGGCGGGCGGCGCATGCGCGGGCGAGGTGGCCCGCGGGGAGTAGGCAGGGAAACCCCGCGGGCTGGCGGCCGTTAGAGCGGGGAGTAGGCAGGGAAACCCCGCGGGCTGGCGGCCGTTAGAGCGGCTCACTTCGGGCCCCGACACCGTCAAACCTGAGAGGGGGAAGAGGAGAAGGAGAGAGAGGGAAGAGGAGAAGGAAAGAGAGGGAAGAGGAGAAGGAGAGAGAGGGAAGAGGAGAAGGAGAGAGAGAGAGGGAAGAGAGATAGAGAAATTTTTGGAGCTTCAGGCCTGCCTGCAGCGGGCCTGGAGACCAGCACCGAGTCCCCCCTGCGCGAGGGTGAGGAGGAGGGGGGGTTGCTAAACACAATATAAAACTGAAATAAATTGTTAATTAATTCCCTAACACATAATTCAAATATTTACCTTAGTTCCCTAACACACAGAAAGTGTGGGGGAAAAAATCGTGGAAAATCAAGATGGCGGCCACTCACCTCGGTTCAGAAGGATAAGGCCCGCCCACACACGCACCGATTGGTCGACCGGTCAGGTCACCGAAGCGTAGGATTGGTCAATCGTCGAGTCACTCGACACTCAACTGTAGGAAGACCTCGACGTCACACGGTCGCTAATGAGATGCTAATGAGCGGAACGCTGAACGTTTTTGGGATACCGCGGGCGGGATTTTTGTCCGGCCGAAACGTAAATACTCCGATGACCAGTCCGGAATCGCAAGCTTTCTTTTGAGGCGACGCGCGCGTCGGTACGCTCTGTAACTTCCAAACGCATAGAGACCAGGCGGACAGACAGACAGACAGAAGAGCCGCTTTATATATATAGATTAAGTCTGTAGTGGTGCCATTTTCTGACTGATCGGATATCTGGCTTTGATATGAATATGCTGTGATTGATAGATTTTTGTTAACCAAAGGATATGGGGCAAAGGCGGGTATATGGAGTTAGGTCGCAGGTCAGCCATGATCTCGTTGAATGGCGGAACAGGCTCGAAGGGCTAAATGGCCTCCTCCTGTTCCTGAGTCTGCTATATTAACAAGTGAAATCTAGAAGTGAGATGGCCCTGGAATACCCAGGCTTCTCCTTTATTCATCTTTGTACTGACCTGTCTGCCACAAAGTGAGTTTCAAATGATCAAGTGCCAGCTTGGCTCAGTGGTAAGCACTCACCTCTGAGTTAGGACTTTGTGAGTTCAATACCCACTCCAGAGACGTGAGCACACAGTCCATGCTGACAATGCAGTGCAGTACTGAGGGAGTGCTACACAGTCTGTGGTGCGGTCTTTTGGATGAGACGTTAAGCAGTCCTGTCCACTTGTTCAGGTGGATGCAAAAGAAATCACATGGCATAATTCATGGCATAGACATGAGGAAATATTTTTTAATGCAACGATTGGTTAGAATGCACTGCCTGATGGGGTGGTGGATACAGATTCAATAGTACCCTTCAAAAGGGAATTGGATAAATACTTGCAGGGATATAGGGAAAGAACGGGGGAGTGGGACTAACTGGATTTCTCTTCGAAACAGCTGGCGCAGACTCGATGGGCTGAATGGCCTCCTTCTGTGCTACACTATTCTATGATTCTAAGAGCTGGGGAGTTCTCCTGGTGTTCTGACCAATATTTATTGTTCAACCAACATCAGCAAAACAGATTATCTGGTCATTGTGGGACCGTGCTGTGTGCAAATTGACTGCCTGTTTGCCTACATAACAATAGTGACCTCACTTCAAAATAATTTATTGGCTGTGAAGCCGTTTGCGATATCCTGAGGCTGTGAAATGGGCTATATAAAAATGCAAGTCCTTAATTATTTAAAATGGTGTATTTTTTTTCCTGTTTCCCAAAAGAAAGTGTCTGATTAGTGGAATTTTTCTATGTAGCAGTGAAGAATCCTGGGCAAGATACAAACTTGTGACCACTGAGGTGTGGCCATCTGCTCGCTCACTTCAGAATAAAAATTTGTCAGTAAATGGGAACAAGTGATGGAAGGTAGCACTGGAGGCTCCATAACTGAGGGGTATGGGGCACTGCAGTGATTGTTGAGTACTGTAGGTTCATTCACATACTCGGCCTCTGTGGCCAAGCTGATTATTGTGTAAAAATAGCCAGACTTGTGGAACCTTTATTCATTTCCGGCAATTTCTGAGCTTGGAATCGACGGAAAATGACAGGAGGAAGGATCCATTAATGGTGGGAAGTGGCAGGCGAGCCTTGCTGAGCTGAAATGTTAAGAATGGATCTGTGCGAGCCAACATCTCCTCAGGAAATGAATTGGGAAGAGGTGGGGAGAGCTGAGCGAGCAACGATGTAACTGAATGGAGAGGCTAGGATACTGCTTTACCTCTGCTTCCTGGCGAAATGCTGAGCTCTGCCTTTCCTCAGAATAAGGATTCCAATTAACAGTAAAACATTTCTATAGATACAAAGTGAAAACATCAACATTGGTTGCAATAAACTGATTTATTTTCAATATATATATGTTGCTGATTCAGTTTATAAAAAAAAAAAAAATCACCACCTTAATCCTTCAGTGCCCTTTAATTTGTAATGGAGTAAAATCAAACCCATGGGTGCCATTAAAATAAGACTTGCATTTATGTAAGATTTATGCACCTCTCAAGTCTCATTATATGCAATAAATTACTTTGAAATGCAGTGACTGATATGAAGGCAAATAACAGCAATGAGATGGAAGATCATTGATTCTGAATGCTGTTAGTGAGGGAGAAATGTTAACTCAGGCACTGGGGGAATGCCCTCCTCCTCCTCTTCAAATGGTGCTTTGAGAATGTTCCATCAACCTGCAGATGTGGCTTTGGTTTAACATCTTATCTGAAGGATGGTGCCTGCAACAACGCAGCGTTCCTTCAAAACTGAGCTAGAATGTCAGTCTATAATAAGTGCTGAAGTCCTGGAATGGGCTATGAACACACAACCTTCTGATCCAAAGACTGAGTGCTGCCAACAGAGCCAAGCTGAACAATGGTTTATGTGGTTTTGAACTATTACTAGTTTGTCAGGGGGCTGGGAACCTAAGTGTGGGCCCAGAACGGAGAGAAACAAAGCTGGAAGTGCAAGTTAGAAAAGTAGTCAGCAAAACTAGTAGGGAGCAGAAACAAAGGCCAACAGTAAAGAGGGTCAAAGTGCAGAAAAATATTAAACAGGCAAAGTTGAAGGCACTTTATCTAAATGCACGTAGCATTCGCAACAAGGTGGATGAATTAATAGCACTAATAGAAGTAAATGGGTATGATGTAATTGCCATTACAGAGACATGGTTGCAGGGTAACCAAAGCTGGGAACTGAATGTTGAAGGGTACTCAACATTTAGGAAGGACAGACAAAAAAGGAAAAGGAGGTGGCGTAGCGCTGTTAATAAGGGATGAGATCGGTACGGTAGAGATAAAAGATCTTGGCTTGGCAGATCGTGATGTAGAACTGGAATCAGTTTGGGTGGAGCTAAGAAACAGCAAAGGGCGGAAAACATTGGTGGGAGTTGTGTATAGGCCACCAAACAGCAGTGATAATGTAGGGCACAATATCAATCAAGAAATTAGAAGTGCATGTAACAAGGGCAATACGGTAATCATGGGGCACTTTAATCTACATATTGACTGGGCAAATCAAATTACCACTAATGGTGTGGAGGACGAATTCTTGGAATGCATGCGAGATGGTTTCCTGGATCAGTACGTGGCGGAACCAACCAGGGAACAGGCTATTCTGGATCTGGTACTGTGTAATGAGAAATGGCTAATCAATACTCTTGTGGTAAAGGGGCCTTTAGGGACAAGTGACTATAATATGATTGAATTTTACATTACGTTTGAGAGTGATGTAGTCCAATCTGAAACTAAGGTCTTCAATCTAAACAGAGGAAACTACAAGGGTATGAGGGACAAGTTGGCCATGGTAGATTGGGAGACTACACTAATAGGTATGAAGGTACTAACATTCAAGGAAATAATGCATCATTTGCAACAAACATATATTCCTCTAGGGCATAAAAACCCCAAAGGAAAAGTGATCCAACCATGGCTAATAAAAGAAATTAAAGCTAGTATTAAGTCAAAGAAGGAAGCTTATAAAGTTGCCAGAAAAAGCAGTCAGCCTGAGGATTGGGATCTTTTTAGAAATCAGCAAAGGGGGAACCAAGAAATTGGTAAAGAAAAGGAAAATGGAATATGAGCACAAACTAACGAAAAATATAAAAACGGATTGTAAAAGCTTCTATAGGTATGTGAAAAAGAAAAGACTGGCGAAGGTAAATGTAGGTTCTTTACAGTGAGAGACGGGAGAATTTATAATGGGGAATAAGGAAATGGCAGAGAAATTAAATAAATACTTTGTTTCTGTCTTCATGGAGGAAGACATAAAAAACCTCCCAGAAATATGAGAAAACCAAGGGTATGGCGAGAATGAGGAACTTAAAGAAATTATTATTAGTAAAAGAACAGTACTAGCAAAATTAATGGGACAAAAAGTCGATAAATCCCAAGGACCAGATGACCTACATCTTAGGGTTTTGAAAGAGTGGATATTGGACTAGTGGACTAGTCCACCATTGGGATAGTGGACGCTTTGGTTGTCATCTTCCAAAATTCTATAGATTTTGGAATGGTTCATGCAGATAGCAAATGTAACCCCGCTATTTAAGAAAGGAGGGAGAGAGAAAACGGGGAACTATAGACCTGTTAGCCTCACATCAGTAGTTGGGAAAATGCTGGAATCTATTCTAAAGGATGCAATAACTGGGCACTTAGAAACTAACAGTAAGATTGGGCAGAGTCAACATGGATTTATTAAAGGGAAATCCTGTTTAACAAATCTTTTGGAGTTCTTTGAGGATGTAACTAGTGGTGTAGACAAAGGGAAACCGGTAGATGTAGTGTATTTGGATTTTCAGAAGGCCTTCGATAAGGTCCCACACGAGGTTGGTGAACAAAATTAGGGCACATGGAATTGGGGGTAATATACTAGCATGGATTGAGAATTGGTTAACAGACAGAAAACAAAGAGTAGGGATAAACGGGTCTTTTTCAGGATGGCAGGCTGTGACTAGTGGGGCACCGCAAGGATTGGTGCTTGAGCCCCAGCTATTCGCAATCTATATCAATGATTTGGATGAGGGGACAAAGTGTAACATTTCCAAATTTGCTGATGATACAAAGCTAGGTGGCAGTGTCAGTTGCGAAGAGGCTTCAAGGGGAACTCGACAGGCTCAGTGAGTGGGCGAGAACTTGGCAGATGGAATATAATGTGGATAAATGTGAAGTTATCCACTTTGGTAGAAAAAACAGAAAGGCGGAGTATTTCCTAAATGGTGAAAGATTGGGGAATGCAGATGCTCAAAGGGACCTGGGTGTCCTTGTGCATGAGTCACTGAAAGTGAATGTGCAGGTGCAGCAAGCCATTAAGAAGGTAAATGGTATGCTGACCTTCATTACAAGAGGATTTCAGTACAGGAGTAAAGAACTCTTACTCCAATTATATAGGGCCTTGGTGAGACCACACCTGGAGTACTGTGTATAATTTTGGTCTCCTTACCTAAGGAAGGATATACTTGCCATAGAGGGAGTGCAATGAAGGTTCACGAAATGGATTCCTGGGATGACGGGATTGTCGTATGAGAAGCGATTGAGTAAACTAGGCCTGTATTCTCTTGAATTCAGAAGAATGAGAGGGGATCTCATTGAAGCATACAAAATTATTACAGGGCTTGATAGGGTGGATGCTGGGAGAATGTTTCTCTTGGCTGGGGAGTCTAGAACCAGGGGCCACAGCCTCAGGATAAAGGGTAGGCCATTCAGGACTGAGATGAGAAGAAATTTCTTCACAGAGGGTGGTGAATCTTTGGAATTCTCTACCCCAGGGGGCTGTGGAGGTTCAGTTATTGGGAATATTCAAAACAGAAGTCGATAGATTTCTGACTAGTAAGGGCATCAAGGGATATGGGGATAGGGCCGGTGAATGGAGTTGAGGCAGATCAGCCATGATCTCATTGAATGGCGGAGCAGGATTGAAGGACCGAATGGCCTACTCCTGCTCCTATTTCTTATGGCAGTACAGTGTAGTGAGTGTGCACTGTGCTGGCATAGAAACAGATAATTTGCTAAGTTACTTTAATAACAGTTCAATGTGGGACATTTCTAACGGGCAGTGGTCTGTTATTTTGATGCAAGTTGTAAGGAAGATTTTGGCGATGTGCTACAGCAACGTAACATATAGAAACATAGAACATAGAAGATAGGAGCAGGAGTAGGCCATTCAATGAGATCATGGCTGATCATCCAAACTCAGTACCCTGTCCCTGCCTTCTCCCCATATCCCTTGATCCCTTTAGCCTTAAGAAATATATCTAACTTGAATATATTTAATGAATTGGCCTCAACTGCCTTCTGTGGTAGAGAATTCCACAGGTTCACCACTCTCTGGGTGAAGAAATTCCTCCTCATCTCTGTCCTAAATATAATAAATTAAAAATACTGCGGATACTGGAAATCTGAAATAAAAACAGGAAATACTCAGCAGACCAGTCAGCTTCTGTGGAGAGGGAAAGTTATTGGCCCAGAAATTCGGGTCTCCACGGGTGAGTACGCACGGGGTACTCACCCGTAGGCCCAATGGAAGTGCCGGTTTCGTGCATGTGCGGGAAACTGGAACTTCCGTTCCCTTAAAGGAAGGGGTTCAGAGGTCGAACGCGTACGCATCGAACTTGCGTTTTTTTTGCAGGTTTCTCTGGGAGGGTAAGTCTCCAGGAGTTACACATGTAAAAAGCAGGTGCAAGGCCTGCTTTTAACAAGGTAAGGGGTGAATGAATTAAAATTACAACATTTTTCCACAGGCTTATTGTTTTTAAATACTTTAAAGAAAAGTAAGTTTATTTTTAGTCCCATTAGAAAATGTAATTAATTTTTTCAAAAATTTAAATTATTGTTTAAAATAGTTATTTTATGTAATTTATAGTTATTTTAAAAATGTGATTAAAAACAAAAAATGTATTTGAAGTTTGTGATCTTTTGGGGCTTATACAGGTAGACTATCCTTTATCCGAAAACCTCAGGACCAGCCGTGTTTCGGTTTTCGGAAAATTTCGGATTTCGGAAGGTGGGTCGGCGGGGGTCGGCGGGGGGGTCGGCGTCGGCGGGGGTCCGCAGTCGTGGCTTGTCCGTCGCTGCTAGCCTGGAATGCAATGAAGTTCCGCATTTCCACCAACAGGTCGTCGTGCTCGGTCGGAACAGGGGCCGGCACCGCCGCGGGCTCAGAGCTCTCGTTGCTTTCGAGCCTTTGGAAGAGAGTCAGGTGGTTCCGCGGGGGGGTCAGCGGGGGGTCGTGCGCACGACTTACGCTGACCCTCTGCTCAGCGTAAGTCGGTCGGGGTCGGCGGGGGTCCGCGGGGGGGTCGGGGCCGGCGGGGGGGTCGGCGGGGGGTCGTGCGCACGACTTACGCTGACCCTCTGCTCAGCGTAAGTCGGTCGGGGTCGGCGGGGGTCCGCGGGGGGGTCGGCGGGGGTCGGGGTCGGCGGGGGTCCACGGGGGGGTCGGCGGGGGTCGGCGGGGGGGTCGCCGGGGGGTCGTGCGCCACTCTGGTCATGTCGTGCGCACGACTTACGCTGACCGAAAAAACCTTCGGTTTTTAGAGGGTTTCGGTTTTCGGAAGTTCGGATAAAGGGTAGTCTACCTGTAGTATTTATAGTTTTGACAGCTCTTCCTGTCAATTTTATGAATGGGCATTTCCCTGCTCCGATTGGCTCTCCATGGCCCACGTGATCCCAGGGGACACATCGAACTAACTGCGCCCCGGGATACGCAAGCACTGTGTGCCGGCAGTTGGAGCAGGCCCAGGATCACAATCCCACGCGGGCCCACAGCTCAACGGCCGGCACCCGCGGGAAGCCTCCGACCCGAATTTCTGGGCCAATGTTTCAGGTTGATTTTCTGTTTTTATCATGTAAAATATTATAGTTGTAGATGGTGAGTTTGTTTTATGATTACTGCTCTGCTACCACTATCCCCAATGTGGCTTACTCATGGTGATGTAGTTGAAGGGAACAATTGGGTAAGTTTCCAGAACTTCGGGCCTAGGCAGCTGAAGGCATGGGCGCCAATGGTGGAGTGATTGAAATCGGGGATGCGCATGAGGCCAGAATTGGAGGAGCGCAGAGGTCTTGTAGGGTTGTTGGGCTGGGGGACGTTACAGCAATAGGGAGGGGCAAGGCCACGGAGGGAGTTTGAAGACAAAGATGAAAATTTTAAATTTGAGGTGTTGCCGGACCGGGTGCCCATACAGTCACCATAGAATTACATAGAAATTACAATACAGAAACAGTCTGGGTTGGTGTCTATCCTCCACACGACCGGTATCCCAATCCCATGTATCATTCCTGTTCCCACATCCTTTTATTGTTTTTCTTCAACCATTTACCTAACCTATTCTTAAATGTTTACACTGTCTCTGCTTCAATCACAAACTCCTGTACTGCACTCCATAGCCTGAGGACTTGCTCTATGTCCTAAATCTCTGACATTTAATCTGATATTTAATCTTTATATCTATGTCTCCTCGTTCTAGACACCTCAACCACTGGTAACTGTCTTTTTCTATCTGCTCTGTCCCACCCCTTCATAATCTTCAACACATCTATCAAAATCATTCCGTAATCTCCTCTGGTCTAATGGCAGCAGTTTTTTCAAATTTTCAAGTTGTATTTGTGTTTCCTCATACCAGGCAACATCCTAGTAAATCTGCTGTGCGCCCGCTCTGTTACCTCAACATCCTTCTTATAGTGTTGAGCCCAAAACTGCACACAGACCTTTTGTGTTATGTTTTTAAATGTGGTCTTACTAAGGTTTTATACAGATTCAACATAACATCTTGACTTTTATATTTTATCCCTCTTGCCATAAAACCCAATATTCCATCAACTTTTTTATGGCTTTATCCACTTGTGGTGCTGCTTTTAATGTCTTATGAATCTGAATCCCCCAAATCTCTCTGCTCTTCTGCATCACCAAACCTTCCCCCATTCAGAGTATAATTATTGCTTTTATTGTCCTTGTTAAGTATCTTGCCAATTTCACTCTACCAACTCACTAGCCTCTCCTCACTGGTCCTACCTCGCGTTTAACAATGATCTTTTTACTGATATTCGTAGAATATTTTCCTGTTTTTAATATTTTTGGGATTCACTTCTCTCCTTATCTCTCTCAACTTCTTTCCTAATTTTTTCATGTTCTTATTTTTATCATACCTGTAGACACCATATTCCATCTTGTTCAGTTTTAGTTTGATCTTAACCTCTATTTCAAATTTAGGATACAGTAGATAAATGTTTTAATTGTGTATATATTTATTATGCACCTTTGGAACTTGCTGTTTAAAAACATGCCATTGTTAATCTACAGACCTGCTCCAATTTCTCTTTCCACTTCACCTCTGCAGTAGGAAGGATGAAGAGTGAGTTAGCAATCAGGCTCCCTTGCTTGTGTACTAGCCTTTTCTCTTTCTATTTGCACCTTAAATCATATCACTCTGTTCTGGCATAGGCTGGGCTGTACCCATAAATGTGCTCACCTACATCTAACTCATCTACTTGGCCTATTTCATTACTCATAACTAGCAACACCTCTCTCCTTATACTCATCCAAACATACTACTTGAGGAATGAGTCCTGCACACAATGTAGGAATTCCATTCTTTTTTCTTCTTTTACTCCCTCTCCGTACAGCTTTCCTAGTGTAAAATCCTCTCGTGTATTTCTTAAGGTGCCCATCTTGCTGTTTGCTACTCCTGATCATTTACCAGCAGCTTCATGCAGCTTCTTTCACTTCTCAGATATGCTCCAATTCACTCTAGCCGAGCTTGAGCGTACCGGATGTATGGATATTGTAGACAGTAAGTGCCAATGTAGGCTTTGTGGGTGAAGAGGGAGACTACAAAGCTATTGAGGGATGAGCAGGCTATTCCTCTGTTCACTCACAGGACAAGCATTTCTGTATTTGAAAGTAGTAGTAGGAAAACAAGATGGAATTTATATGATCATGCAATCCTACTTTTCATGACTTTGGGATACATGCTTGAAGCTGATATTGTACCAGGATTGAAACCCCCTCCACCACAGGGCCACAATTTACATTAGACCAGATATTAGAACCAGCAGAGAGACTTATCAGACCTGGATCACACACTGCACGATCAATTGAAACTACATCACATGAGGGATCCGAACACTGGATTTGTGAAACCCGTACTGTGCCCTTGCAGTTGCCTAACTGTCCTCTTTGGATTTCACCCTTGATGAATATCTATAGTCACTTGTGCAGTCATAAGGGATTCAATAGAAAGTTGTTCATAGAATCATAGCACGGAAGGAGGCCATTCGGCCCATCGTGCCTGTGCTGGCTCTTTGAAAGATTTACCCAATTAGTCCAATTCCCCCTGCTTTTCTCCATAGTGCTGCACATTTGTCCTTTTCAAGCATATATTCAATTCCCATTTGAAAGTTACTAATGAATCTGTTTCCATCGCCATTTCAGGCAGTACATTCCAGATCATCATAACTTGATGTGTTTATAAAAAGAAAAAATTCTCATCTCACCCCTGGCTTTTTTGCCAATTATCTTAAATCTGTGTCTTCTGATTACCGGCCCTCCTGCCACTGAAACAGTTTTTCCTTACGTACTTTATCAAAACTCATGATTTTGAACACCTCTATTGAATTTTTCTCTAACCTTTTCTGCTCTAAGGAGAACAATCCCAGCTTCTCCAGTCTCCACCTAACAATCCCAGCTTCTCCAGTCTCTCCACATAACCGAAGTCCAATAAATGTAATCTCAATGTTAAACTGCAGTCCTCAAGCCTGTCACACACAACGTGAATAAAACTAAATCAGCAGCCCCTGAAGGAGACATGCACTGACAATGACATTTCCTACTGTGTCTCCGTATTCAGTGTTAGCAAGGCATACAGACCATGGGGAAAGCAAACATACCCTACTCCAGAATTACAACAAACGTACTTTAACAAAGACCAGTATTGAAGCACAGTGGTGTCATGGAATTGGCTGAGCTGTAGCTTTGCCCAGCCCAGCACCAGTTTCTACTCCTGTTTCTAAATTTCCTAACTGAAAAGTCTGCAGTGAAACGCGACAGATCAGCCTCTGAGTATCTTAAATCTGTGATCTCTGGTTACTGACCCTCCTGCAGGCGGAAACAGTGTCTCCCGATCTACTCCATCAAATCCCCATATAATTCTGAACACCTCTATTAACACTCCCTTTAACCTTCTCTGCTCTAAGGAGAACAACCCCAGCTTCTCTAGTCTCTCCACATAACTGAAGTCTCTCATTCCTGGTACTATTCTAGTAAATCTCCTCTGTACCCTCTCCAAGACCTTGACATCCTTCCTAAAACGTGGTACCCAGAATTGAACACAATACTCCAGCTGAGGCCTAACCAGTGATTTATAAAGGTTTAGCATAACTTCCTTGCTTTTGTACTCTATGCTTCTGTTTATAAAGCCAATGATCCCATAAGCTTTATTAACAGCCTTCTCAACTTGTCCTGCTACCTTCAAAGATTTGTATGCATACACCCCCAGGTCTCTCTGTTCCTGCACCCCCTTTAAAATTGTATCAGTTAATTTATATTGCCTCTCATTTTTCTTTCCAAAATGCATCAATTCATACTTCTCTGCATTAAATTTCATCTGTCACGTGTCTGCCCATTTCACCAGTCTGCCTATGACCTCCTGAAGTCTGTTACTATCCTCCTCATCGTTTACTGCATTTCCAAGTTTTGTGTCATCTACAAACTTAGAAATTATGCCCCCTATCATCATAGGAATCATAGGAACAGGAGTAGGGCATTTAGCCCCTCGAGCCTGTTCCGCCATTCAATGAGATCATAGCTGATCTGCAATCTAACTCAATATACCCAAGTCCTGGTCATTAATATATATCAAAAAGAGCAGTGGCCCTAATACTGACCCCTGGGGAACACCACTGTATACTTCCCTCCAGTCTGAAAAATAATTGTTTCCCAATACTCTCTGCTTTCTGTCACTTAGCCAATTTCATATCCACCCTGCCCCATTAATCCCGTGGGCTTCAATTTTGCTAAGACGTCTAATATATGGCACTTTATCAAATGCCTTCTGAAAGTCCATATACACAACATTAACTGCACTACCTTCATCGACCCACTCGAATTTCATTGAAGAACTCTGGGTTCTTGATTTTGTTGTAGTTCTTGATCATGTTCATGCAGTTGAGGCCAGAGTTTGGTGCACTAGTGTGGTTTATAGTCAGTCAAACAGGGACAGGCGTTGGTTTACATTTTTCAGTGGCTGTAATCAGCTATTTTGTGTGTCTGGAAAATATGGTAACGTGGCAGAGCAGTGTGACTGGTCTGCACAATCAAGGAGTTGTGATGGACAGTACTTCTTACTGGTCTTTTCTACTGGAAAGATGCCCATGTTGGGTCTGTGGGGAACATTTCAAGAAAGTACTTTAAAACTGCACAATTACTTTAACAGAAAACAGATTAAAGAGCTTGTCCATGGCCCTCATCTGGAGATAAAGAATGATTGCGAGTGAAATGGAAGAGCTACAGTTACAGAAAGGGATTGGAATCACTCTGCTGGCACAGGCTGCACTGAGCTGTAATGAGTTATGTTGCTCTGGGCTGCAGCTGCACGTGCCTCAATCCAGGGATAGAACAACTGGCCCAAGTAATGAGATTCACAGTTCTACAAGTTTCCAAAGAATCAATGATGTCATCACTGGGAGTTTCAGTCATATGGAGCTGCTGAGGCCTGGAGTGACCCCCACATTCACAGCTACACCACTGCTCCACAGTTTGAGCACGTTCCCTTCCTCTTAGAATTAATGGCTGATGAGTCTTTGAAATTTGTGAGCCAAAGGAGGTTTGTCTGTTCTGGGACAGGTTTCCTTGTAGCTAACCAAAGTCATACCTGGGAGAGAAGCTTGTGATAACACAACAGAGATTTACAAGGTGCACTCCCTCAAAACTGGTTTTGCAGTCATGTGGGTAATGGTGATATTAAAGTGATCTCTATGATTTGTGCATGAAACATAGAAGATAGGAGCAGGAGTAGGCCATTTGGCCCCTCGAGCCTGCTCCGCCATTCAATGAGATCATGGCTGATCGTCCAAGTTCAGTACCCTGTCCCTGCCTTCTCCCCATATCCCTTGATCCCTTTAGCCCTAAGAAATATATCTAGCTCCTTCTTGAATATATTTAATGAATTGGCCTCAACTGCCTTCTGTGGTAGAGAATTCCACAGGTTCACCACTCTCTGGGTGAAGAAATTCCTCCTCATCTCGGTCTTAAAATGGCTTACCCCTTATCCTTAGACTGTAACCCCTGGTTCTGGACTCCCCGGCCATCAGGAACATCTTTCCTGCATCTACTCTGTCTAGTCCTGTTAGAATTTTATAAGTTTCAATGAGATCCCCTCTCTCATTCTTTTAAACTCCAGTGAGTATAAGCCCAATCAACCCATTCTCTCCTCATACGTTATTCCTGCCATCCCAGGTATCAGTCTGGTGAATCTCTGCTGCACTCCCTCCATGGCAAGAACATCCTTCCTCAGATAAGGCGACCAAAACTGCACACAATACTCAAGGCGTGGTCTCACCAAGGCCCTGTACAACTGCAGCAAGACACCCTTGTTCCTGTACTCGAACCCTCTCGCTGCAAAGGCCAACATACCATTTGCCTTCTTAACCACCTGCATGCTTACCTTCAGCGACTGGTGCACAAGGACGCCCAGGTCTCGTTGCACTTCCCCTTCTCCCAATCTATTGCCGTTCAGATAATCTGCCTTCCTGTTTTTGCCACCAAAGTGGATAACCTCGCATTTATCCACATTATACTGCATTTGCCATGCATCTGCCCAATCACCCAACCTGTCCAAATCATACTGGAGTTTCTCGGCATCCTCCTCACAACACACACGCCCACCCAGCTTTGTGTCGTCTGCAAACTTGGAGATATTACATCTAGTTCCCTCGTCTAGATCATTAATATATATTGTGAATAGCTGGGGTCCAAGGACCGATCCCTGCGGTACCCCACTAGTCACTGCCTGCCACTCAGAAAAAGACCCGTTTATTCCAACTCTTTGCTTCCTGTCTGCCAACCAGTTCTCTATCCAAGTCAGTACCTTGCCCCCAATCCCATGTGCCTTAACTTTACACGCTAATCTCTTATGCGGGACCTTATTGAAAGCCTTCTGAAAGTCCAAGTACACCACATCCACTGGTTCTCCCTTATCTATTTTACCAGTTACATCCTCAAAAAATTCCAGTAGATTAGTTGAGCACGATTTACCTTTTGTAAATCCATGTTGACTTTGTCCGATCCTGTCACTGTTTTCCAAGTGCTCTGCTATTACATCTTTTATAATGGACTCTAGCATTTTCCCCACTACCGATGTCAGGCTTACCGGTCTGTAATTCCCTGTTTTCTCTCTACCACCTTTTTTGAATAGTGGGGTAACATTACGTACCCTCCAATCCATGGGAACTGTTCTAGAGTCTATAGAATTTTGGAAGATGACCAGCAATGCATCTACTATTTCTAGGGCCACTTCCTTATGTACCCTAGGATGTAGATTATCAGGCCCTGGGGATTTATCGGCCTTCAATCCCGTCAATTTCCCTAACACCATTTCCCTACAAATACTGATTACTTTCAGCTCCTCCCTCTCGTTAGACCCGATGTTCCCCGACATCTCTAGGAGGTTATTTGTGTCCTCCTTTGTGAAGACAGAACCGAAGTATTTATTTAATTGGGCTTCCATTTCTTTGTTCCCCATTATAAATTCCCCTGATTCTGACTGCAAGGGACCTGCGCTTGACTTCACCAATCCTTTTCTCTTCACATATCTATAGAAGCTTTTACAGTCAGTTTTTATGTTCCCTGAAAGCTTACTCTCAAACTCTATTTTCCCCCTCTTAATTAATCCCTTTGTCCTCCTTTGTTGAATATTAAACTGCTCCCAATCCTCAGGTTTGCTGCTTTTTCTGGCCAATTTATATATCCTCTCTTTGGATCTTATGCTATCCCTAATTTCCCTTGTTAGACACGGTTGATTCACCTTTTTTGTTTTATTTTTATGCCAAATAGGGATGAACAAATTCTGTAGTTCATCCATGCGATCTTTAAATGTTTGCCTTTGCCTATCCACCGTCAACCCTTTGAGTAACATTCCCCAATCAATCCTACCCAACTCGCGCCTCATACTGTGGTGTATGTGCCTTTAAGAGCAATTATGGTGTATGTGCCTTTAAGAGCCCCAGGTGTGCGTAATGCCGGTAATTGCCACTTGGGCTATATAAGCCTGTGTATTGTGTATATCCTTTACAAAGCCCCCCCCAGACTTGCTTAGTAAATACCTATGAACCAACTCCTGTCTTCAGTGTCTTTATCTACACACGGACACTACAGTGGCGACGAAGTGGAAACGGACTTACCTGCAATTCGGCAGCACCTCAAGGACATCAATTCCTCCAGCGTCCAGAAGACTCAAGGAAGTAAGAGAAACTGTGGTTTCACCAGCTGGCCAAGCTGGTGACAGGTACTGCGTTAATCCTTCCTGGGCGTCAGGCTGGAGCTCCAGCGGCGGGCTCTACAGCTGAGACAGGCAGCGAAATCGGAGGCAAGCAATAACGGACTGGGAGGGTGCACTCGAGAGACGGCCGGCGCGGCAAGCAGGTCAGCGTTTAGACCTCCGTCGGGAACGAGTCTCCAACAGTGAATAAACGGAAACCACAGTAAAACAGTGTTGTTATCGGTAGCAGCGGCGGGAAAGCGCGGGAAGCGCCATATCGTTGCTACAGAGAGAAAAAAAAAGCGCGGGAAGCGCCATATCCTTTCTGAAATGCCTAAATCTGGTAATATTGAGGCTTTTGATGGCGAAATAGAAGATTGGACCACATACGTGGAAAGAGTAGAGGTTTATTGCACTGCAAATGGAATAACAGATGAAAAAAAAGCTTCAGTACTTCTGAACTTAATGGGCGCGAAGACATACGGGCTGTTACGAAATTTAATCACTCCAGCCAAACCAAAGGACAAGACTTTTAAAGAAATTGTTGATACCCTGCAGGAGCATTTAAACCCAACACCGCTGCTGATAGCGGAACGATTCAAGTTCTTCAAGAGAAATCAACACAAGAATGAAAGTAACGCTGATTACCTAACCGAATTAAGAAAGCTATCAAAGTACTGCCAATTCGGAGCAGGACTATCGGATTATCTTCGAGACAAATTTGTTTGCGGTCTCTTAAGTGAAGGAACACAAAAAAGACTGCTTTCTGAAAAAGATTTAACATTGGACAAAGCTTTCAGTATGGCTGTATCATACGAAGCAGCAGCAAAAGGAGCTGCAGAGATACAACAAGAGACACAGGACTTCGGCACCCATAAAATGACACAGGAGTTCGGAAGATGTTATCGCTGCGGCAGATCCACCCATAACCAGAGGGACTGCTGGTTCAAGGGCAAAGCATGCAGGCAATGTGGTAAGATTGGACACATTGCACGGGTATGCCAATCTGGACAAAATAAATCCACTGACAGAAAACAAAAAATCAACAAAGAAAAGTACAGGAAGGTACAAATGATGACGGACAATAGCTCCGAAGACCAGAATAGCGATAGCGACTCCGGAAACAAGAGACTAAGCTGTCTCAAATTACATGATGTACTTGCCAAAGAGGATTACCAAACCATTTGGGTTACCCTCACAATAGCAGGGTCCCCAGTTAAAATGGAGCTAGATACAGGATCAGCTCTAACCGTAATAAATCGACGAGATTACGAGAGGCTATTTTCGCATATACCTCTAAAAGACACATCCATTATCTTAAAAACATATACGGGGCAGAAAGTCTACCCCAAAGGAAAAATAAGGGTGCCTGTGGTATACAACGGCAAAGAAATACAAAAGTTGTATTTATACATTCTACAAGATGGTGGTCCACCGTTGTTGGGACGTGAATGGATAAGGAAGATACGTTTAGACTGGCACTCCATTCAGGCACTGACGGTGACCAGTAAGGAAAAAAAGTGATGACATCATACCTGAACGATTAAAAGACATCTTGGCCAACGCCAAAGAAGTGTTTCAAGAGAAACTAGGAACCTTGAAAGGCATCACCGCCTCAATAAAAGTGGAAGATACAGCAATTCCAAAATTTTTTAAGGCAAGACCGGTGCCATACGCAATACGTCCGGCAGTCGAGGCAGAGCTGAAGAATTTGGAAAAGGCAGGCGTATTATCCAAAATAGATTGGAGCGAATGGGCAACACCCATCGTTCCAGTCATGAAAAAAACATTGAAAAATAACTCTGAGGAACAGAAAAAAATTCGCATCTGTGGGGACTTTAAGGTGACTGTAAACCCGGTCCTTCACACGGTACAGTATCCTCTTCCGAGGATAGAAGATATTTTCGCCTCACTATCCGGAGGGAAACGTTTCACAAAAATTGACTTGGCACAGGCATATCTACAGATGGAGGTTGAGGAGACCTCTAAAAAGCATCTCACAATAAACACACACAAAGGCCTGTACCAGTACAATCGACTGGTTTTTGGAATAGCATCAGCTCCAGCTATCTGGCAAAGAGCTATGGAGCAAGTCCTGCAAGGGATCCCGGGGACTCAATGCTACCTAGACGACATCCTTATAACAGGAGAAAACGACAACGAGCACCTTGCCAATTTGGAGCAGGTGCTCACTAGGCGGAAAGAACGGGGCCTACGAGCAAATCGCCCCAAGTGTGAATTTTTCCAAAATCAAATATCATATTGTGGCCACATAATTAATAAGGAAGGGTTGCATAAGTCACCTGAAAAAATTGAAGCAGTTATAAAAGCCCCAGCACCTGAAAATGTTTCACAATTAAGGTCATTCCTGGGATTAATAAATTACTATCATAAATTTTTACCGAACTTATCAACTATTCTACACCCTCTTAATGATCTTCTACAGACAGGAGTGATTTGGAAATGGAACGAAGACTGTAAACGTGCCTTCCATAAATGTAAAGACTTAATCACATCCGAGAAAATTTTGGCTCATTACAACCCATCACTACCAATCAGACTGGCGTGCGATGCATCCCCTTACGGCATAGGAGCGGTATTGTCCCATAGATTCCCTGATGGCTCGGAACGGCCGATAGCTTTTGCGTCACGCTCATTGAACTCAGCTGAGCGTAACTATGCCCAGATAGACAGGGAAGCACTCGGCCTGGTATGGGGAGTGAAGAAATTCAACCATTACCTACATCGGACAAAAATTTACCTTGCTGACTGACCATCAACCCCTCATCTCCATATTCAACCCTAAAAAAGGTGTCCCCATTATGACGGCACAAAGACTACAGAGGTGGTCCCTTTTTCTAGGGGCACACCAATACAACATTGAATACAAAGGGTCAAAACAGCATGGGAATGCTGACGGTTTATCACGCCTACCGTTGCCAACGATAGAAGAGGCACCTACAGTAGACCCAGTAGAGATATTCCACTCTACCATAGTGGAATGTCTACCGGTGACAAATTCTGCCATTGAAAGGGAGACAAGAAATGACCCTACTCTCTCACGGGTCTACGATTTAACAGTGAAGGGATGGCCAGCACATGGCGAACCACTGTTGCCAGCATTCTCGCAAAGAGGAGAACAGCTGTCAGTGTGCCGAGGAACCTTGATGTGTGGATCCAGAGTGGTGATTCCACCCAAACTCCAGGATAAAGTGCTAAAGGAGCTTCACGAGGGGCATCTGGGTGGAGTGAAAATGAAGAACCTAGCTAGGGCGTTTGTATGGTGGCCAGGTATCGATGGAGACATCGAAGACATGACTAAGAGCTGCCTAGGATGCCAGAAGGTCCAAAATGCTCCGCCACAGGCCCCTCTACATCCATGGGAGTGGCCCTCATCTCCCTGGCAAAGGGTGCACATCGACTTTGTTGGTCCATTTATGGACTCAATGTTCTTAATCGCAGTTGATGCACACTCCAAGTGGCCGGAGGTAACAAAGATGTCCTCCACCACCACGGAAAAAACCATCACAGTATTAAGGACCATATTTGCCAGGAATGGGCTGCCGGAGCAGATATGTTCTGATAATGGACCGCAATTTGTGTCCGAAGAATTCAGAAAGTTCTTAAAGAACAATGGGGTAAAGCACTATACGTCCGCCCCATACCATCCCGCCACCAATGGATTGGCTGAAAGGTTTGTCCAGACCTTCAAGAAGGCCATCAAGGCCATGGGTAATGAAGACATAAAACTTCAGCACAAGGTGGATAACTTCTTATTTGCATATAGGAATGCAACGCATATGGTTACTAACCAAACTCCCGCCATGATGTTCTACAATAGAAACCTAAGATGCCGGCTGGATTTGGTCAAGCCCAACATCCGAAGGGACGTGGAGAACCGGCAGTTTCAGGGCATGAATGAAAGGCCAACTAGGGCCTTCCAGATAGGCCAACCGGTTTTGGCCCGGGACTACCGTACCAAGAAATGGCAGCCTGGAACTATCTGCACACGATTAGGACCACTGATGTATACCGTGGACATCGGAGACAGCATAATAAGGCGCCATGCTGACCAAATCATCAAGTCATCCGAAAAGGGACAACCTACACCACCACTCTATACAACTAACGATGAAGTAGAGATACCCATATCTACCTCCGATCCGGTGATACTGGAGCCCGATGAACCCGACACTGGCCTTCAAGCCGAATCAGCCTTGCCAGAAGAACCTACTACACCACCAGAAACTACTACACCCCCGAGGCGTTATCCGGACCGAGTCAGGAAGCCTCCTGAGAGACTAACTTATAATTAATTAATACAGCAATGTATATTATTTTGCATATAACATGTAATTAATAATTACTTAAAATATGATGTACTAGTTAGCTAGAAGGGGAGGAATTGTGGTGTATGTGCCTTTAAGAGCAATTATGGTGTATGTGCCTTTAAGAGCCCCAGGTGTGCGTAATGCCGGTAATTGCCACTTGGGCTATATAAGCCTGTGTATTGTGTATATCCTTTAGAAACCCCCCCCCAGACTTGCTTAGTAAATACCTATGAACCAACTCCTGTCTTCAGTGTCTTTATCTACACACGGACACTACACATACCATCGTAGTTTCCTTTATTTAAATTTAGGACCTTAGTCTCTGAGTCAAATACTTCACTCTCCATCTTAATGAAGAATTCGATCATATTATGATCGCTCCGCCTCAAGGGGCCTCGCACAACAAGATTGCTAATTATTCCTTTCTCATTACATAATACCCAGTCTAAGATGGTCTGATCTCTAGTTGGTTCCTCAACATATTGGTCCAGGAAACCATCCCATATACACTCCAGGAATAATTCCTCCACAGTATTGTTACTAATTTGGTTAGCCCAATCTATATGTAGATTAAAGTCACCCATGATAACTGCTGTGTCCTTATTGCACGCGTCTCTAATTTCCCATTTAATGCCATCCCCAACCTCCGCATTACTGTTTGGGGGTCTGTATACAACTCCCACTAACGTTTTCTGTCCCTTGGTATTTCTCAGCTCTAACAATACAGATTCTGCATCATCAGAGCTAATATGCCTTCGTTACAATTGTGTTAATCTCCTCTTTAACCAGCAATGCTACCCCACCTCCTTTTCCTTTTTGCCTGTCTTTCCTGAATATTGAATACCCCTGGATGTTGAGTTCCCAGCCCTGGTCACCCTGGAGCCATGTTTCCGTAATCCAAATCATATCCTATCCGTTTACATCTATTTGCGCTGCTAATTCATCCACCTTATTACGAATGCTCCTCGCATTAAGACACAAAGTGTTCAGGCTTGTTTTTTTAACACTCTTAGACCTTTTAGAATTATTATTTACTGTGGCCCTGTTTGATTTAAACGCTTGATTACTCTGACTGCCACTTTTGCTTTTCTCCTTCCTGTCTTTTGCTTCTATCCTTGTTTCCCTTTCCTCTGTCTCCCTGCACAAGTTCCCAACCCCCTGCCATTTTAGTTTAAACCCTCCCCACAGCACTAGCAAACACTCCCCCTAGGACATCG
Source organism: Somniosus microcephalus (assembly GCF_052327205.1). Lineage (NCBI taxonomy): Eukaryota > Metazoa > Chordata > Chondrichthyes > Squaliformes > Somniosidae > Somniosus > Somniosus microcephalus. The sequence continues at coordinate 684,552 of NC_140994.1, read as the reverse complement.
GTCCCGGTCCTGCCCATGTGCAAACCGTCCGTTTTGTACTGGTCCCACCTACCCCAGAACCGATTCCAATGTCCCAGGAATTTGAATCCCTCCCCCTTGCACCATTCCTCTAGCCACGTATTCATCTGAAATATCCTTCTATTTCTACTCTGACTAGCACGTGGCACTGGTAGCAATCCTGAGATTACTACCTTTTGCGGTCCTCTTTTTTAATTTACCTCCTAACGCCCTATATTCAGCTTTTAGGACCTCATCCCGTTTTTTACCTATATCGTTGGTACCTATATGCACCACGACAACTGGCTGTTCACCCTCCCCTTCCAAAAGGCTCTGTAGCCGCTCCGAGACATCCTTGACCCTTGCACCAGGGAGGTAACATACCATCCTGGGGTCTCGTTTGCGGCCGCAGAAACGCTTATCTATTCCCCTTAGAATAGAATCCCCTTTCACTATAGCTATCCCACTCTTTTTCCTCCCGTCCTGTGCAGCAGAACCACCCACGGTGCCAGGAATTTGGCTGCTGCTGTCTTCCTCTGATGAGCCATCTCCCTCACCAATATCCAAAGCGGTATACCTGTTTGAGAGAGGGATGGCCACAGGGGACCCCTGCACTACCTGCCTGTGCCTACTACTCTGCCTGGTGGTCACCCATTCTATTCCTGCCTGTGCAGCCTTTTCCTGCGGTGTGACCAACTCCCTAAACGTGCTATCCACGACGTCCTCAGTATCGCGAATGCTCCAGTATGCATCCATACAGATGGTCGCCAGGGACACAGGAAGTGTCCCTGATTTCCCACATAGTGCAGGAGGAGTATGCCACGACGCCGAGCTATGCTGCCATGACTTACCCTTTAATTAATTCAAATTAAATTAAATCAAATCAATCCCACTAATTACACTACAATTAAATGATATACTCAAGGGCCCTTGTTTTACAGCAGTCCCCGCTACACAACAGAGACCCTAGAAACTATAAACCACAAAATTTAAGTTTGGAAATAATGAGAAAGAGAGAAATACTCACCAACCAATCACTTACCTGCTTTCTGGTGACGCCACACTTCAATTACTTTTTACTTCTCAATCCTGCTCTCGGAGCTCTGAGTTTGGTAAGCCTACCTGCGCCTTGGGGTCTCCTTTTATCACCCTCGCCGCTCCTCCCAGGTCCGCACTGCCGCCGCTGCTGCTGTGGGGCCTACCTGCGCCTCGGGCTCTCCTTTTATCCTCGCCGCCGCCGCCTCGCCGCTCCTCCCAGGTCCGAACTGCCGCCGCTGCTGCTGTGGGGCCTACTTGTGCCTCGGGCTCTCTTGTCGCCGCCTCGCTGCTCCTCCCAGGTCCGCACTGCCACCGCTGCTGCTGTGGGGCCTACCTGCGCCTCGGGCTCTCCTTTTATCCTCGCCGCCGCCGCCTCGCCGGTCCTCCCTGGTCCGCACTGCCGCCGCCGCTGCTGTGGGGCCTACTTGTGCCTCGGGCTCTCTTATCGCCGCCTCGTCGCTCCTCCCAGGTCCGCACTGCCGCCGCTGCTGCTGTGGAGCCTACCTGCGCCTCGGGCTCTCCTTTTATCCTCGCCGCTGCCGCCTCGCCGCTCCTCCCTGGTCCGCACTGCCGCCGCTGCTGCTGTGGGGCCTACTTGTGCCTCGGGCTCTCTTATCGCCGCCTCGCCGCTCCTCCCAGGCCCGCACTGTCGCTGCTGCTGCTGTAGGGCCTACCTGCGCCTCGGGCTCTCCTTTTATCGCCACTGCCGCCGCCGCTGCTGCTGTCCTTCATTAATCTATGAAATGGGAGGTAACCCATATCAACCATCAAAGATTAATGGATTTCAGTGGAGCACGGTCTCCCTTTGAATTTCTCATATGCCCTGTCAAATAGGGTTCAAATAGGAAGTACATGGCAGCAGTAACCCTGAAGGAGTTCAGCACCTCTTTCTGAATATGCAAGCTTGTGGGCAAGAATACAACAGCCTCTGGATAGAGTTAGGCAATGAAAATTGGGGGTATAGTTAATACTGAAGAAGACTGCGACAAAATACAAGAAGACAAAATTAATAAAGTGTGAGGTGGTGCATTCTATAGGAGGAATAAGGAGTACCCATACTCCTTGGAATGTGAGTGTGAATGGGGTAGAGGAGCAAGGGGTATAGAGTGCAGATTATTAAAAGTAGCAACGCAGGTTAACAAGGCTATCTTCTTAAGCAGTCCCTCGGAGCCGAGGATGACTTGCTTCCACACTAAAAATGAGTTCTCAGGTGACTGATGAGTCCAATGCGGGACCTACAGTCTCTGTCACAGGTGGGGCAGATGGTGGTTGAAGGGGCGGGTGGGTGGGGTGCTTGGGTTGACATGCGCTCCTTTCGCTGTTTTCGCTTGGCTTTCGCTTGCTCCCGGCGAAGAGACTTGGTGTTCGGTGCCATCCCGGATGCTTCTCCTCCACTTTGTGCGGTCTTGGGTCAGGGATTCCCAGGTCTCAGTGGGGATGTTGCACTATTTCAAGGAGGCTTTGAGCGTGTCCTTGAAGCGTTTCCTCTGGCCACCTGGGGCTCTCTTGCCGTATCAGAGCTCTGAGTAGAGTGCTTGTTTTGGGAGTCTCGTATCGGGCATGCGGACAATGTGGCCCGTCCATCGGAGCTGATCAAGCATTGTCAAAGCTTCGATGCTGGGGATGTTGGCCTGAACGAGAACACTGATGTTGGTGTGCCAATCCTGCCAATGGATTTGCAGGATCTTGCGGAGGCAGCGTTGGTGGTACCTCTTCAGTGCTTTGAAGTGCCTGCTGTACATGGTCCATGTCTCTGAATCATACAGGATGGTGAGTATCACTACTGTTCTGTAGACCATGAGCTTGGTGCTGTGTTTGAGGTCCTGGTCTTCAAACACACTCTTCCTCAGGCGACCGAAGTCTGCACTCGCACACTGAAGGTGGTTTTGGACTTTGTCATCGATGTCTGCCCTTGTTGACAGTAAGATCCTGAGGTATGGAAAGTGGTTCCACGTTGTCCAAGGCCTTGTCATGGATTTTGACAATCGGGGAGCAGTTCTGTGTGGCGGGCGCAAGTTGGTAGAGGACCTTTGTCGTACGGGTGTTTAGTGTAGGGCCTGTGCTCTCGTACGCTTTGGTGAAGTTGCTGACGATGGTTTGGAGTTTGGCCTCGGAGTGTGCGCAGACGCAAGCGTCGTCTGCATACTGTAATTTGATGACGGAGGATGGGATGACCTTGGATCTGGACTGGAGGCGACGGAGATTGAACAGTTTCCCGTTTGTTCTGTAGATTAGCTGTACTCCAACGGTGAGCTTACTGAGGGTGAGATGGAGCATTGCAGCCCGGAAGATCGAGAAGAGCGTTGGTATGATGACACAGCCTTGCTTGACCCCGGTCCGTACGTGAATTGGGTCTGTGGTGGATCCGTTGGTCAGGATCATGGCTTGCATGTAGTCGTGAAGCAGGCGGAGGCTGGTCACAAAATTTTGAGGGCAGCCGAATTTGAGGAGGACACTCCATAATCCCTCATGGTTGACGGTGTCGAAGGCCTTTGTGAGGTCAAAGAAGGCCATGTACAGAGCGGTTGGTGCTGTTCCCTGCATTTCTCTTGTAATTGAAGCGCGGTGAAGATCATGCCCATTGTGCTACTTAGTGGGCGGAATCCGCATTGCGACTTTGGGAGGAGCTCTTCAGCCACTGGGAGAAGGCTTTTGAGGAGGATTCTTGCGATGACTTTCCCTGTGGCAGACATCAGGGAGACTCCCCTGTAATTACCGCAATTGGACTTGTCACCTTTCTTGAAGATGGTCACGATTACGGCGTCTGAGATTTCCTGGCATGCTCTCCTCCTTCCAGATAAGAGAAATGAGTTCATATATTCGCGCCAATAGTGCTTCTCCACCATGTTTTAGCGCCTCGGCGGGGATTCCATCTGCTCCTTGTTCTTCAGTTGTCGGATGGCCTTTTCAACCTCATGCCGGGCTGGGGTTGTGCTGAGGTAGTGGTGGGTAGCATGCTGCGGGATGGAGTTGAGGACACTCGCGTCGAAGACAGAGCCTCAGTTAAGGAGATCTTCGAAGTGCTCCTTCCAGCGGGCACGGACTGCCTCTCTGTCCTTGATGAGTACCTCTCCGTTCTTGGCCCGCAGTGGGGTAGGACCTTGGGTGCTTGGGCTGTAGGTGGTCTTGACTGTGCTAAAGAATCCACGCACGTCGTGGTTGTCGGCTAGCTGCTGGATCTCCTGCGCTTTCTCCACCCACCATCTGTTTTCTAGGTCGCGAGTTTTTTGTTGGAACTCGGCCTTCAGGCATCTGTAGAGCTGCTTTCTTGCTCTCGAGTTCTGTTGCTGTTCCAGATCAGGAATGCCTTGCGCTTGCGGCATATTAGCTCCTGGATGTCCTGGTCGTTCTCGTCGAACCAGTCTTGGTGTTTCCTGATCGAGTGACCGAGCGTCTCTTCACAGGTGCTGTTTATGGAGGCCTTGAGTGCAGACCAGGTGCTTAGGACACTCTGTGTCTCTGAATCACTGGGAGTCGTCTGGTTGGTTGTGAGGCGCAGGCTGAATAGGGCTTTCTTAGCAGGGTCTTTGATTGCTCCACCGTTGATTTTCCTGCGGCATTGCTTTTGTTGCCGCCGCTGTTTTGGGGCTACGTTGATGGAGATGACAGCGGATTAGGCATTGGTCTGTCCAGCAGTCGTCAGCTCTTGTAATGGCTTGGGTGATGCGGACATCCTTGCGGTCCCTCGCTCGGACGATGATGTAGTCCAGCAGATGCCAGTGCTTGGAGCGAGGGTGTTGCCATGAAGCCTTGTACTTGTCTCTGACGGAACAAGGCAAAAACACTGAATAAATATTTTGTATCAGTCTTTACAGTAGAAGACACTAAGAATATCCCAACACTGGACAAACAGGGGGCTATAGGGGGGGAGGAGCTAAACACGATCAAAATCACTAAGGAAGTGGTACTCGGTAAAATAATGGGACTCAAGGCGGATAAATCACCTGGACCTGATGGCTTACATCCTAGGATCTTGAGGGAAGTGGCGGTAGGGATTGTGGATGCATTGGTAATAATTTTCCAAAACTTCCTGGACTCAGCAAAGGTCCCGGCAGACTGGAAAACTGCTAATGTAACGCCCTTATTTAAAAAGGGCAGTAGACAGAAGGCTGGAAACTATAGACCGGTTAGCCTAACATCTGTGGTAGGTAAAATATTGGAGTCCATTATTAAGGAGACAGTAACAGGACATTTGGATAATCATAATTTAATAGGACAAAGTCAGCATGGTTTTATGAAGGGGAAGTCATGTTTGACAAATTTGTTGGAGTTCTTTGAGGAAGTAACATATAGGGTGGATAACGGGGAACCAGTGGACGTAGTGTATTTAGACTTCCAAAAGACATTTGAGAAGGTGCCACACAAAAGATTATTGCTTAAGATAAAAAATCACGGGATTGGGGGTAATATTCTGGCATGGATAGAGGATTGGCTATCTAACAGAAGGCAGAGAGTTGGGATAAATGGTTCATTCTCGGACTGGCAATCAGTAACTAGTGGTGTTCCACAGGGGTCAGTGCTGGGTCCCCAACTCTTTACAATCTATATTAACGATTTGGAGGAGGGGACCGAGGGACCGAGTGTAACATATCAAAGTTTGCAGATGATACTAAGATGGGAGGGAAAGTAGTGAGCGAGGAGGACATAAAAAACCTGCAAGGGGACATAGACAGGCTAAGTAAGTGGGCAGAGATTTGGCAGATGGAATACAATACTGGAAAGTGTGAGCTTATGCACTTTGGCAGGAAAAATCGTAGAGCAAGTTATTATCTTAATGGCAAGAAACTGGAAAGTACTGTAGTACAAAGGGATCTGGGGGTCCTGGTGCACGAAACTCAAAAGGTTAGTATGCAGGTGCAGCAAGTGATTAAGGCGGCCAATGGAATGTTGGCTTTCATTGCTACGGGGATAGAATATAAAAATATGGAGATATTGCTTCAGTTGTACAAGGTATTGGTGAGACTGCACCTGGAATACTGCATACAGTTTTGGTGTCCATACTTAAGAAAAGACATACTTGCTCTCGAGTCAGTACAAAGAAGGTTCACACGGTTAATCCCGGGGATGAGGGGATGGACACATGAGGAGAGGTTGAGTAGATTGGGACTCTACTCATTGGAGTTCAGAAGAATGAGAGGCGATCTTATTGAAACATATAAGATTGTGAAGGGGTTGGATCGGGTGGATGCGGGGAGGATGTTCCCGATGATGGGTGAAACTAGAACTAGGGGGCATAGTCTTAGAATAAGGGGCTGCTCTTTCAAAACTGAGATGAAGAGGAACTACTTCACTCAGAGGGTGGTAGGTCCATGGAATATGCTGCCCCAAAAAGCTGTAGAAGCTACATCATTACATAAATTTAAAACAGAAATAGACAGTTTCCTAGAAGTAAAGGGCTATGGGGAGCGGGCAGGAATTTGGACATGAGTCTAGGTTCGGATCGGTCATGGCCCTGTGCTTAGCGGAGCGGGCCCAGGGGCCTTGTAGCCTGATCCTGCTCCTATTTCGTGTGTCTAATTCTGTTAGATTCAGGAGATGGTTCTGTGATAGTAGATTGGCGGTTAGGATCAGATCAGCCATGATCTTATTGAATGGCGGAGCAGGCTCGAGGGGCCGATTGGCCTACTCCTGCTCCTATTTCTTATGTTCTTACGTAAGGTGTTGTTTATGACAAGGCCATATTCTAAGCATTTCGTCAGGAGGAGGGTACCGTTGGAGTTGGCTTTCCCTACCCCCTCTCTGCCGATCACACCTCCCCAGAGGTCTGTGTCCTTTCCAACTCTGGCGTTGAAGTCGCCAAGGAGGATCAGCTTGTTGCCCGTTGGAACTTGGGCCAGGGATTGTTTGAGGCTGGAGCAGAATTCCTCTTTGGTCTCGTCTGTGGCTTCCAGTGTTGGGGTGTAGACACTGATGACCGTAGCGCACTGGTTCCGGGCTAGGGTGAGCCGTAGAGTCATGAGGTGTTCGTTTATTCCGCAAGGGGAGTCTCTGACGTTCAACTAGCTCATTTTTTATGGCGAAGCCTACCCAATGGAGGCGGCGTTCTTCTTCAGGTTTGCCTTTCCAGAAGAAGGTGTAACCACCGCCTTGCTCCTTGAGCTGGCCTTCCCCTGCCCGCCGGGTCTCGCTTAGGGCCGCGATGTCTATGTCTCGACATCTGAGCTCCCGGGCAATGATAGCAGTACGGTGTTGGGGTGCCCAAAACTGCACACAGCACTTCAATTGTAGCCTAAACAATATTTTGTATAAATCCATCATTACTTTACTCTTGTACATACTCTATGCTCTTATTTATAAAACCTAAAATGGTATTGGCCTTTTTTATGGCTTTATTGACCTGAACGCTCACTTTCAGGGAAGCATGTATATGAACCGTTGGGTTTCTCTGTTCATCCACACCCTTCAACATCATTCCATTGAGCATTTGCTTCCATTCCTTTGTTTCCCCTTCTCAATTTATCAGCACACAAGTTAACACTAAATTGCATCTGCCACCTGTTTGCGCCCTTTGCTAAACTGTCAATCTTCCTTTTGCAGTCCTCCTTGCTGTTTGTCAAACCCCCTTATGTGTCGGCAGCAGATTTCCAGATTGTGTTCCCTATACCCGGATCCAAATCGCCTATACGAGAACAAAAGTGGACCCAGCATTGACCCCGCGGGCACACCACTTCCACCCCTGCTCCAATGTGAGCAACACTTATTTACCCTAAATCTTTGATTCTTGTCAACAAACTTTCTATCCATACTGCTACGTTTCCCATTATTATTTCATATGCTTGAATTTTGCTAATTCTGAGGGGACATCTTATTGAGTGCCTTCTGCAAATTCAGGGAGTGAGTTCTAGAATGGGGGCATAGGCAACTAAAGCAGCTGAATGCATAGCTGCCAATGGTAGGATGAAGGGAGGAGGCCTGAGCCAGGAAAAGTGTGTGTTCGGGAGAGGTGAGGCTAAGAAAGGATTACAACACAAGAATGAGAATGGCCCAGAAATTCGGGTCGGAGGCTTCCCGCGGGTGCAAGCCCCCGACCTGCACTTACCTAGCGCGCCTGCCGTTGTGTTGTGGGCCCGCGTGGCATTCCGATCCTGGGCCTCCTCCAGCTGCCGGCGTGCAGTGCTTGCGTATCCCAGGGGCGCAGTTAGTTCGAAGCGTCCCCTGGGATCACGTGGGCCATCGAGAGCCAATCGTAGCAATGAATCTCCATTCATAAATTTGACAGGAAGACCTGTCAAATCTATATAGAGATCGGCCCCAAAACCTAACTAAAACTTCAAATAAATTTTTTTTTAAATCACATTTTTAAAATAACTATAAATTACATAAAATAACTTTTAAACAATAACTTAAATTTTTGAAAATTAATTACAGTTTTTAACGGGGCTAAAAATAAACTTACCTTTCTTTTAAAGTATTTAAAAATAATAAACCTGTGGAAAAAATGTTTTAATTTTACTTAATTCACCACTTACCTTGTTAAAAGCAGGCCTTGCGCCTGCTTTTTAAATGCGCAGCTGCTAGAGATTTACCCTCCCAGAGAAACTTGTAAAAAAAAAAAAAATCGGAAGTTCCAGGCGTACGCGCTGCCTCTCTGGCACACGCATTTGACCTGTGAATCCCTTCCTTCAAGGGAACGGAAGTTCCGGTTACCAGCGCATGTGCAGTGCATGCATGAAACCGGCACTTTCGTTGGCCCTACGCGTGAGTACACAGTGTGTACTCACCCGTGGGGACCCGAATTTCTGGCCCAATGTTAAATTAAGGGCCTAGAAATTGAGTTGATGCCGCGCCAGGGCTTTAGCGCCGGAAATTTAGCGCCGGCGCTAATTCCCTTGTGCGCGCCAAAAATTCAGTAGCGCCGCGCCCAGACGGCTGCCGGCGCTACTGGCGGGCGTGAGTGCCTCCCAATGGGCGCTGAGTGCCACATTGCGGCGCTAATCCGGCGCTGCGGCACCCGATGCGGTGCGGCAGGCTGGGGAAGTGCAGGCCTCCTCCTCCCGTTAAGGAGGCGCTGCCTTCACCCGATCGCTGGCCGTTTGATTTTTTCAAAAATGAGCCCGGCACCTCGGACAAGTGCCGGGCTTGCAGGCCAGACGCATCTGTTCCGCGGGGGGGGGGGGGGCGGTGGAGGAGTCCGGGGAGGGAGGTGCGGGCAGGCGGCCGGCGGGAAAGCGGCCGGCCGCCACGCGACCTTAATGCGCCGGCGCTAACTTGTGTAAGACTCGGTTGTCAGAGTCTTAGTTGCGGCTGCCACGGGCGAGGCGGCCGCAACTGAATTTCGGCGTTCGGGCGCGTTGCCACGGCAACCGGGACGCTGCGCACACCGATGACGTCATCGGTGCCGGCGCAGCGCAACCGGCTAACGCCGATGGCAGTGCCGAAGTGAATTTCAGAAACGGCTATCATTGCGGCGCTAGGCCCTCTAGCGCCGCAAAATGGGCGCTAACCCTACTGAATTTTCAGCCCAAGGTGTTTGGGGACCGGGAGCCAATGTAAGTCAGCAAGGACAGAGGTGATGAACGTGCGGGATAGAATATGTGCAAGAGAGTTTTCGATAAGCTGATGCTTACGGAGGGTAGAGGATGGGAAGCTGGTCAAGAGAGCATTGGAATAGTTGAGTCTGGAGGTAACTAAGGCATGGATAAGATTTTCAGCAGCGGATGAGCTGAGAATAGGGGTGGAGGTGGAAGCAGGTAGTCTTTGTGATGGAGAGGATGTGGGGTCAGAAGTTCAGCTCCAGATAAAATAGGACACCAATGTTGTGAACAGTCTGGTTCAGCCTGAGACAAGGGAAGGGAGAGGAGTTGGTGGCGAGGGTACAGAGTTTGTGGTGGAGGCTGAATACAATGGCTTCAGTCTTCCTAATGTTTAGTTGGAGTAAATTGTTCTCGTCCAAGACTGGGTGGGTGTTGTGTGGAAACCTAATATCACGCCTCCTTTGGGTCTGTCCATTGTTTTCTTATGCCTCTGTGATGCATTTTGCAACGTTTTTCTACGATAAAAGCACTATATAAATATAAGTTGGCCTTGTTAAGTAACTTGTTTCTCATTCTCACTAATGATTCCAATTAACCCAGGCAAATTTAAATCCCTATCACTTCTTTACGTCTTTCCCTGATTTGAGCATAAAGCACCCTATTAATCCTTCCCCCCCCTTAGGCAGTCCCTCGGAACTGAGGATGACTTGCTTTCATATTAAAAATGAGTTCTCAGGTGACTGATGAGTCCAATGCGGGACCTGCAGTCTCTGTCGCAAGTGGTTGAAGGGGCGGGTGGGTGGGGTGCTTGGGTTGACGTGCGCTCCTTGCGCTTGGCTTCCGCTTGCCCCAGGCGAAGAGACTCGGTGTTCGGCACCTTCCCGGATGCTTCTCCTCCACTTTGTGCGGTCTTGGGTCAGGGATTCCCAGGTGTCAGTGGGGATGTTGCACTTTTTCAAGGAGGCTTTGAGGGTGCCCTTGAAGCGTTTCCTCTGCCCACCTGGGGCTCTCTTGCCGTGTCGGTACTCCGAGTAGAGCGCTTGTTTTGGGAGTCTTGTATCAGGCATGCGGACGATATGACCCGTCTATCGCAGCTGATCGATCGTGGTCAGAGCTTCGATGCTGGGGGTGTTGGCCTGAGCGAGAACACTGAAGTTGGTGCGCCTATCCTACCAATGGATTTGCAGGATCTTGCGGAGGCAGCGTTGGTGGTACCTCCAGTGCTTTGATGTGCCTGCTGTACATGGTCCATGTCTCTGAGGCATACAGCAGGGCGGGTATCACTGCTGATCTGTAGACGATAAGCTTAGTGCCGGGTTTGAGGTCCTGGTCTTCAAACACTTTCTTCCTCAGGCGACCGAAGGCTGTACTGGCACACTGAAGGCGGTGTTGGACTTCTTCATCGACGTCTGCCCTTGTTGACAGTAGGCTCCCGAGGTATGGAAAGTGGTCCACGTTGATAATCAGGGGGCAGTACTGTGTGGCGGGGGCATGTTGGTAGAGGACCTTTGTCTTACGGATGTTTAGTATAAGGCCCATGCTCTCGTGACCTTCGGTGAAGGTGTTGACGATGGTTTGGAGTTCGACCTCCGAGTGAGCGCAGGCGCAAGCGTCGTCTGCATACTGTAATTCGACGACCCTGGATCTGGACTGGAGGCAACGGAGGTTGAACAGTTTCCCGTTTGTTCTGTAAATTAGCTTACTCCAGCGGGGAGCTTACTGAGGGTGAGATGGAGCATTGCAGCAAGGAAGATCGAGAAGAGCATTGGTGCGATGACACAGCCTCGTTGACCCCGGTCCGTACATGAATTGGGCCTGTGGTGGAACCGTTGGTCAGGATCATGGCTTGCATGTCGTCGTGAAGCAGGCGGAGGATGGTGACAAACTTTTGAGGGCAGCTGAATTTGAGGAGGACACTCCATAATCCCTCACAGTTGACAGTGTTGAAGGCCTTTGTGAGATCAAAAAAGCCATGTACAGTGGTTGGTGCTGTTCCCTGCATTTCTCTTGTAATTGACGCACGGTGAAGATCATGTCCGTTGTGCCCCTTACTGGGCGGAATCCGCATTGCGACTCTGGGAGGAGCTCTTCGGCCACTGGGAGAAGGCGATTGAGGAGGATTCTTGCGATGACTTTCCCTGTGGCAGACAGCAGAGAAACTCCTCTGTAATTACCGTAATTGGACTTTCTTGAAAATGGTCACAATTACGGCTTCTCTGAGATCCCCTGGCATGCTCTTCTCCTTCCAGATAAGAGAAATTAGTTCATGAATTCGTGCCAGTAGTGTTACTCTGCCATGCTTTAGTGCTTCGGCAGGGATTCCATCTGCTCCTGAGGCCTTGTTCTTCAGTTGTCAGATGGCCTTTTCAACCTCATGCCGGGCTGGGGTTGTGCTGAGATGGTGGCGGGTAGCATGCTGCAGGATGGAGTTGAGGACACTCGCGTCGAAGACAGAGTCTTGGTTAAGGAGATCTTCGAAGTGCTCCTTCCAGCGGGCAGTGACTGCCTCGCTGTCCTTGATGAGTACCTCTCCGTTCTTGCACCATAAAGCACCCTATTAATATCCTCTGCCTGACTTACTGGCCTATAATCTCCTATTTTTTGCTTTTTGTCACACATACTTAGTTACTCCTCTTCCCATTTCCCTTTCTGTTCCTTCAGTACAATCTGCAACCATGTAAATTTACACCCCACCCCCAGTCCATATCAGTGAACCAAGTCTCTGTGATTCTTGTTGTTTCCTTCATTATACAGAGCTCCTGGCCGCCCACTTTGTTCCACAGGCTTCTGGGCGTTTGTGGCAGACACTTCTCAGTCTGCCAGAATGGTCCTCTGTGTTAATCACCACATAGTTTGCTGGGCTGATACCTGCTCACTTGCACTTTTGGGCGGTGGCTTTTCTGTCCTTGATGTCGCATTGACTCAACAATTGGTTGACTGCACTCTGCATTTTTAAAGATTTTTCTCCATCCCCGGGTTGCCTTCCCCTCCCACAAGTATCTGTAGGGGGTGCCCGATTACTTCACACAGCGTGTGTCATGGATGTTCAGTGTTACAGTTGTTTTATTTGTGATACACACCCTCACTACAGTGCAAATCCCTCACTTCCGTAAGACAAAGGTCCTCTACCAACCTGCCCCCGCCACACAGTACAGCCCCCCCCCCCCCGATTATCAAAATCCATGACAAGGCCTTGGAAAACGTGGACCACTTTCCATACCTCGGGAGCCTACTGCCAACAAGGGCAGACGCCGATGATGAAGTCCAACACCGCCTTCAGTGTGCCAGTACAGCCTTTGGTCGCCTGAGGAAGAGAGTGTTTGAAGACCAGGACCTCAAACCCGGCACCAAGCTCATGGTCTACAGAGCAGCAGTGATACCCGCCCTGCTTTATGCCTCAGAGACATGGACCATGTACAGCAGGCACCTCAAAGCACTGGAGAGGTGCCACCAACGCTGCCTCCGCAAGATCCTGCAAATCTATTGGCAGGATAGGCGCACCAATGTCCGTGTTCTCGCTCAGGCCAACATCCCCAGCATCGAAACTTTGACCACGCTTGATCAGCTGCGATGGACAGGTCAGATCGTCCGCATGCCCGATACGAGACTCCCAACACAAGCGCTCTACTCGGAGCTCTGCCACGGCAAGAGAGCCCCAGGTGGGCAGAGGAAACGCTTCCAGGACACCCTCAAAGCCTCCTTGAAAAAGTGCAACATCCCCACTGACATCTGGGAATCCCTGGCCCAAGACCGCACAAAGTGGAGGAGAAGCATCCGGGAAGGCGCCGAACACCTCGAGTCTTTTCGCCGGGAGCAAGCGAAAGCCAAGCACAGGCAGCGCAAGGAGCGCACGTCAATCCAAGCACACCACCCACCCGCCCCGTCAACCACTGTCTGCCCCACCTGTGACAGAGACTGTCGGTCCCGCATTGGACTCATCAGTCACCTGCGAACTCATTTTTAATGTGGAAGCAAGTCATCCTCGGTTCCTGAGGGACTGCCTAAGAAGAAGAAGAAGAAGATAGTGCAAACTCAATGTACATTGGTTTTTGGTATCACTGTAGCAATGAGAACTGTATTTGTTTTTATAAGTTCATGAAGAAAGAAATGCTTCATCTGCACTTCTCCATCCAAAACAACAACTAGACTGTATTCAAATATTCTGACTGCACAGGCGCCTGCGGTTTCTAGGCTTCTTCCAGCTTCTCTCAGTTCCTTGTACACTCTCCACATTCTGTGGCTTGGATGGGGGAGGGGGAAAGTGGTGTATTTTGGGCTGTGGTCTGAAATGTTCCCTTGGTTTGTTTTCAAACCCTGTGGTTCTCCACAGATTACTTCAATATTCCAATGCTGGTGACTCAATACATCACAACAGAATGCTCTATTTTTGGATTCCACAAAGTGCCTTTAATCCAACACTTCTGTTTGTAGAGTCTGAACTAGTGTCAAATAGAGCTAATTGACAGGAATTAATCTTTCCTGTCAATCGCAAAACACTCGACCAGGTTACTTTCATAATCCCTCCTTTTAAGTTAAGTATTTTTTCTATAGTTATTTTAGTGCTAACTTTGTAATGAGTCAGATCAATATTGATTCAGTTACTTACAGCACATTGTCTGGAGGTGCCTTGCGTCAAGGTTAAGGCAATTTCAAGAAATTGTTCTAATGAAGTTCCTATGTAATTTTCAGTCCCCTCTGAATCATTGAGGTGGTTTTGTACTTCTTGGTATAACTTCCTCACAGTAACAATTTGTTTTACAAACCGTATTGATCAGCCTCTGGGCCACGGCTCATGACTCTCGACAGTGATGCAATGGGCCTTACTTGCCTACTCAGTTAGTGACCATCTCTGTGCCAGTTATTCCAGTAGAATCATCATTGTGCTCAATGCACCTAATTACGGTGACCTAGATTAGAAGATGTGGACAAGTTTGCAATGCAGGAAATTTTCCATAATTGCATAATATTTCCCATATTCCTCTGTAGCCTGTCATTTTATGTCATGAAAATTTACACAAGATGACAAGCTGTGCTCCGATGAAGAATGCTCTTTTACAAAATTTCCCCTTTCACAGTTGTGATGCCTTGGTGTATTTAAAGCATTGATTTACAATTCAGGCTTCAGCCAAGGCGCAGTCAGTCAATGTGACGGTATTTTTTCCTAAACGTTTGCAGTGCAGGAAGTTGCAAACTTCAGTTCATTTCAGTTGGATCTCCAGTCAGAAGTCGACTATAGGATAATACCCTAAACTTAAACGGTCCAAAAGCATCTGAAGAATGACTACTGGAGACTTGAACTCACTTGATTTGTCGATATAAAAACCATAGCCCAGCATCCTCTTTATTTGTTGTTTATGGACATACAGTAGTGAGCAAAGAGTTAGTTCGCACTCCCATGTCTCTTGCATTTTGCTCCTTCGCAAGTTCTACTCTACCCACATGCCTCCCATCTTTATTTCCTTGTACCTGTATTTGTTTGTGTTGAACTTTATTTGTCACCAATCGCCTCTTTGCAAACCCTGCCCAGTTGTCTTTGTAAGATCTTGGCTGCATCTTCTGAATCCATAACCCTCTTGTCTCACATTGAGACTGTGATCCCAGGTCATTAATATACACAGGAATAGGAACGGTTACAACAATGATGCCTTGGACCCCATTCAATACCTTACTGCATTTTAACCTAGTTCCTTTTATCACTACCCTCTGCCCCTTCCCTTTAGCCAGTTACTAACTTACTTTCACGACTTACCTTTAATTGCCACTGGCCTTAGTTTGTAAAGCAATCTCTCTCATCGCACTTTTATCAAAGGCCTTTTAAAAGTCTATGATCTGGCTGTCCTCTTTGTTTGGGATATTTCGTCCTCAAAATTTTGCGGTTAGTCAGGCAAGATCGACCTCTTTTAGAAGCCTTGTTTTTCATTTATCAGGTTATTATACAGATACTCTCTCATTTTGCTTTTGATTAATGATACCAGTAGTTTGATTGTTGATAGCCATTACTGGCAACTACAGACCTATGTTCTAGGTTATCAAAACTACATTTGCCTGTGTTAAGCATATTGGAACCTTCCCATTATTAATTGACTCCCTCAAAATGCGTGTCACTGATTCACATTTCTTCTCCCTTATCTCTCCCAAGTACCCTGGGGTATAGTTCATTCATCCCAGAGGATACAGTGCATTTTGAAAATGCTGAAACATGTCTTGTCTGTGCTGCCTGACAGCCCAATTCTCTACAAAAACAGGTGAAGTTATGGGAAGGGGTGGGGGAAGAAGAGGCCTGGAACGTTGGGTCTCAGTATGGAGTGAACTAGGTAAGCCTTTTCGTTGGGGTGTCGGGGTGGGGAGAATCTTCTGCCTTAAGTTATAGGGTCTGAAGGCTTGGTCTTATTTATTTGTTACATAAAATGTTGATTTAAAATATACAGGAATTTGCATTCCAAGGTCATGTTCTACTTATGTGACTAGACTCTCACCAAATCAAGGACTGCGGTTCTGGTTGTTGCAGTAAGTTGCTGAGTTTATTGGCTGACATAATGGTCACTCATTTGCTTTGAATTGCAGGCAAAATCCTGTTCAGAAGAAGCCATGTGAGGGATGTGGCCATGAAGAGACTGAGGCCCATTGATGAATACTGCAGGGTAAGGACACAGTGAAAGCAGGCACTCAGGTTTCATAGCATTAAAGCAATTTTACTTATGGATCTTGGGTTAGTGATGCCAAACCCACCTTTGAGTAACCCCAGCATTTATGTACATTTGCTGCACCTGCATCCTTCCAGGCACATTGGAACCAATTGGGGAAACAGAGACTGTCTTCTACACATGCAGAATTAGCCTGCTCCATCAGGCTTGCAGGAGAGTAGAGGCTGTGTATTTTACAAGGAGGATTAGGGAGCTCCCAGTCTCAGCTGCAGCCAGAACAAGAGAGTCTGATGAGCTTGTATGTGATACTGCTGTCAATTGTGTGGGTTCCATGTGTTGGGAGGCATTCCTAATAATGTAAGAGCATCCTTCGATTATAAGGAAGCAAAGTAATAACTGATCCAGAAAGCTGTGGGTTCCAGCCCTGCTCCAGGATTAAGCACATAATCTAAGAAGAAAAAAAGAAAGAACTTGCATTTCTAGAGCACCCTTCACAACCTCAGGCTGTGCCAAAGCCCTTTACAGCCAATGAAGTACTTTTCAAGTGTAGTCACTGGTGCAATGTTGGAAACGCGACAGCCAATTTGCACACAGCAAGGTCCCACAAATAGTACTGTAATGTGATAATGACCAGATAATCTGTTTTTGATGTTGGTTGAGAGATAAATATTGGCCAGGACACCGGAAAGAATTCCCGTGCTCCTCTTCAAAATAGTACCATACTGTTTTGAAATAGTACCCAAGGGCAGACGGGGCTTCAGTACTGCACAAAGTGTCGGCCTAGATTTTGTGCTCAAGTCTCTGGAGTGCAGCTTGAACCCACAACCTTCTGACTCCGAGGCGAGGGCTGCCCACTGGCAGTTATCTAGGCTGACCGTTCAATGGAGTACTGCATTGTTGGAGATGAGATGCTAAATGGAGGCCCCTTGTCTCTCTGCAGGTTTATATGTAATAAATCCATGACACTTCAAAGAAAAGCAGAGAATTCTTCTGGAACCTGAACCAAAGTTCCTCCCTCAACCAACATCACCAGAACAAAACAGATGAACTAAGTCATTCATTTCATTTGCAGTTTGCAAGATCTTGCTGTGTGCAAACAAGCTGGCATGTTTGCCTAAATAAAAGTGATTACACTCCAAAAGTAATGAATTGGATGTGAAGTTCTTTGCGATGTTGTGAGGAAGTGATGGGATGCTATTTAAATGGAACTGGTCATTCCCTGTGATGCCCCACCAAGCTGGCAGTGTAATGCTGTTAAAATGCATTGGGAGGCAACATGGCGCAACTAAAGAACATGCAACCTTTCTGAGCTCAGAACGTTTCTTCCCCACCATCTCCCAAGATCAGGGCACAGGTGAGGTGGCATTCAATCTTTCAGCCACATTATTACCTTGTTCTAAGAACATAACATAAGAAATAGGAGCAGGAGTCGGCCATTTGGCCCTTCGAACCTGCTCCGCCATTCAATAAGATCAAGGCTGATCTTCTACCTCATCTCCACTTTCCTGTACTATCCCTATATCCCTTGATTCCCTTAATATTCAAAAATCTATCAATCTCTGAATATACTCAACGACTGAGCCTCCACAGCTCTCTGGGGTAGAGAACTGCAAAGATTCAACACCCTCTGAGTGAAGAAATTTCTCCTCATCTCAGTCCTAAATGGCTGACCCCTTATTCTGAGACTGTGACCCCTGGTTCTAGACTCCCCAGCCAGGGGAAACACCCTCCCTGCATCTACCCTGTCAAACCCTGTAAGAATTTTGTATGTTTCAATGAGATCACCTCTCATTCTTCTAAACTCCAGCGAATATAGGCCTAGCCTACTCAATCTCTCCTCATAGGACAATCCCCCCATCCCAGGAACCAGTCTGGTGAACCTTCGTTGCACTCCCTCTATGACAAGTATATCCTTCCTTAGGTAAGAAGACGGTACACAATACTCCAGGTGTAGTCTCACCAGGGCCCTATATAATTGCAGTAGGACGTCTTTACTCTTATACTCAAATCCTCTATGTGCATTGAAACCGTCCTGGCCATGAGTGGGCCCCACCACCAGCTGTTGCAGCAAGTGCAGGATGAGGCCCTGGAGCAGCAGCAAGTAGGAACGCTGCTGTTTCTGGCCCTTCCCTGGTGGCCTCCGCACCATCCCGACCTTTCCTTTTGCGGGTGTCTCGTTTTGTGACTGCTGCCCCGGGGGTCACCATTGACTAGTGACTTAACAGAACCAACAATGTGACTACAAGAGCAGGGCAAGAAGCTGCAATGCTTGGCACCTCCTGACTCCCTCACAGCTCGTCACCATCTATAAGGCTCAAGTCAGCAGTGTGATGGAGTACTCGCCACTCATCGGGATAGATACAACAGCAACAATGCTGAAGAAGCTTGACACTATCCAGGTCAGAGCAATTCACTTATTTGGCACCTGTACCACTGAACTCAGTGCCTACCTCCTCCACCAGTGGTGCACTGTGGCTGCAGTATCTTTACATAGGAACAGGAGGAGGCCATTCAGCACCTGGAGCCTGTTCTGTCATTCAGTTAGATCATGGCTGGTCTGTATCCTAACTCCATCCACCCACCTTGGCTCCTTATCCCTTAATGCCCTTGGCTAGCAAAAATCTAGCATCATCTGCTTTTTGTGGAAATTTTTGCTCTGGAATTCCCTCCCTAAATCTCTCCCCCTCTTCCCTTTCCTCCTTTAAGACTCTCCTTATAACACACCTCTTCGACCAAACTTTTGGTCATCTGCCCTAACATCTCATTATATGGCTTGGTGTTTTCTTTTTGATAACACTCCTGTGAAGTGCCTTGGGACGTTTTATTATGTTAAAGGCGCTATATAACTATAAGTTGTTGAGAGAGTTCCACACTGCTACCATCCTTTGCATGTGGAAGTGTTTCCTAACTTCTCTCCTGAATGGCCTGGCTCTGATTTTAACGTTATATACAGGATGCTTGCAGTAAGTTGCCAAGCTTTCTTTGATACTACTTCCTATCCCTGTGACCTCAAACCGTGAAAGACAAGAGCAGTGTGTCATAGGAACACTATCACCCCCAAGTCCTCTCCACTCCCGAACTTCCCTGCCTAAAATCATTGTGAGGGCATCATCAACAGAAAGACTACTAGCGGTTCACCGAGCTAGAGAGAAACTATTTCCGCTGTTTGGGGATTCTAGGATTAGGGGACATAGTCTAAAAATTAAAGCCAGACATTTCGGGAGTGAAATTAGGAAACACTTCTACACACAAAGGGTGGTAGAACTTTGGAACTCTCTTCTGCAAACGGCAATTGATGCTAGATCAGTTAATTTTAAATGTGAGATTGATGGCTTTTTGTTAACTTAGGCTGCATAGCGCCTGAAAAATGGCCCAATTTCTAGGCCAATTAATTAAACTGATTTTATTCAACTATTTTGATATACGTGTGTTTTCTATATTGATGTAATTTAAGGGGGATCCATAGTGTGCGGTAATGTGCCTCTGGTGGGTCTGCTGTTGCAGTTGCGCAAACAATCAATTTCGAAAAAACTGCAGATTAATGAGCCAAGATGAACCACATCACATCACTATTATGTTATATTTTTTATCCACACTTTTGGTTTGTGCCTTTTCCTTTTTTTTCCTCTCTCTCCCACATGGCAGCTGTCTTTCACTCTGCCAGCGCATTTCACACTTCATCTAGAGCCATTGTTTGTTTCTTTACCTGTCCTATTACTATCTCGTCTCAGCTTGAATATCTCTTGATGTCTCTTCTTTCATCCCCTCCCACATTTCCCAGCCCCCAAACTGCCTTTTAATCTTTTCATTTCCTGCCTTTTTTGTCCTCAGTTTGGTAGAAGGGTTTCGACCCGACACGTCGACTCTTTCTCTCTCCACGGATGTTGCCTGGCCTGCTGAGTTTTTCCAGCGTTTTCTGTTGTTACATCACATCAAACGTGGCCTTGAACTGTGCACAGAAGTGAGAGTAAGAAGCAGAATTGCGCATTCTTGGTATGGTACTGATCTTCATTGAATGAAGAGAGAGTTACATTGTTTGTGTGTGAGACTGACCCAGGTTCAATATGAAGCCAAAATGTCTGATTACTGGCTTTTGTGCATTAACAGTGTTGTACTGATCAGCAATGAATGGAGGAACACAGAGCTAGGTTGGTGACTGAGGTAATGATCTGACAGTCTCCAGAGTGTTGATGAGGGAGGAGCGTCTCTGAACAAGCCGAGCATTGAGCAGCCACTTCCATGTGTGCCCCGCGGCTTCTTTCCTGGAAGTGTTCTTCTGTACTCTGTATTGTTACTATCAGTACAAATAGTTCAGCAGAGTTCACATTACATCACAGCCTATATCATTTAGAGTTTAAAGTGAAGCATTCATTATAATAATTGGCTATTTATTGCCAAATGCTCTCAGGATCTGATCAGTTTGTGCATCCTTTTATATATGATACGATGGAATTAGTCTTCACTGTGCAGTGTCAGGATCACTGTACTCAGAAGCTTTCCTCAAGGAAACGCAAAGTTTATTCAATAGATAGTTGAGTTGTACACACCAGGAGGGTCCCAGGTTGGATTCATGATCTGTGCTGACTTTATTACTCTCAACCAGGATATATTCAGTGAAACTACAATTGCCATCAAAAGCCCTGTGGCAAGGAGAGCAGAGATCAGCTGTTGCTATGCAGTGACCCCAGCAGGTAGTACACATTGGAGAACGTTGGGCGGGGACGGGATCAGACACAGCCATGATGTCCCGGTGGCGCTTGATGCTCACTGTCTAGTCTCGTGCATAAATGCTGGATATTCGGTCAGTATCTTGGGGGTTACCTGGAGCTTATTGAAGCACAGCTCAGCAAGGAGTTGGTCTTCAGGAGGGAAGTGGAGAGAAAAACTCAAAACCTGCATTCATTGCATGATTCCACATCGAATAGGATCTGTGAACACTACAATTTTAATGATCATCAAAGAAAAACTGTTCTACTTCCAGGAACTAGAGTATCCTTGAAGAGTAGACTAGATAATGTCGACCATGACAAGCTGTTTCACCTTGTCCAGAACAGTGTAACCAGAGGACACAGCCTGTGCTTCAAGGGGGGAAATTCAAAAGTAATCTGCAGAAACATTGGCCGCAATATTAACCCCCCACAATGGGCGGTAGGGTTAAACCATTTTTATGGCAGTGGGTGGTGTGGTGTCCCTTCTTGGAGAGGTGGGGGTGCTTTATTAACATTTAAATCAGACTCCCACAGTGCATAGAAACATAGAAGATAGGAGCAGGAGTAGGCCATTCAGCCCCTCGTGCCTGTTCCGCCATTTAATGGGATCATGGCCGATCATCCAAATTCAGTACCCTGCCCCTGCTTTCTCCCCATATCCCTTGATCCCTTTAGCCTTAAGAAATATATCTAACTCCTTCTTGAATATATTTTATAAATTGGCCTCAACTGCCTTCTGTGGTAGAGAATTCCACAGGCTCACCACTCTGAGTGAAGAAATTCCTCCTCATCTCAGTCGTAAATGGCTTACCCCTTATCCTTAGACTGTGACCCCTGATTCTGGACTCCCCCGGTTCTGGACTCCCCTGTCATCGGGAACATCCTTCCTGCATCTAGTCTGTCTAGTCCTGTTAGAATTTTATAAGTTTCTATGAGATCCCCTCTCATTCCTCTAAACTCTAGCGAATACAAGCCCAATTGACCCAATCTCTCTTCATACGTCATTCCTGCCATCCCAGGTATCAGTCTGGTGAATCTTCGCTGCACTTCCTCCATGGCAAGAACACCCTTCCTCAGATAAGGCGACCAAAACTGCACACAATACTCAAGGTGCGGTCTCACCAAGGCCCTGTACAACTGCAGCAAGACATCCTTGCTCCTGTACTCAAATCCTCTCGCTATGAAGGCCAACATACCATTTGCCTTCTTAACCGCCTGCTGCACCTGCATGCTTACCTTCAATGACTGGTGCATAAGGACACCCAGGTCTCGTGGCACTTCCCCTTTTCCCAATCTATTGCCGTTCAGATAATAATCTGCCTTCCTGCTTTTGCCACCAACGTGGATAACCTTCCATTTATCCACATTATACTGCATCTGCCCAATCGCCCAACCTGTCCAAATCATAGTGGAGTTTCTCTGCATCCTCCTCACAGTACACACGCCCACCCAGCTTTGTGTCGTCTGCAAACTTGGAGATATTACATCTAGTTCCCTCGTTCAGATCATTAATATATATTGTGAATAACTGGGATCCTAGCACCGATCCCTGCGGTACCCTATTAGTCACTGCCTGCCACTCGGAAAAAGACTCGTTTATTCCAACTCTTTGCTTCCTGTCTGCCGACCAGTTCTCTATCCAAGTCAGTACCTTACCCCCAATCCCATTTGCTTTAACTTTGCATGCTAATCTCTTATGCGGGACCTTATCGAAAGCCTTCTGAAAGTCCAAATACACCACATCCACTGGTTCTCCCCTATCTATTCTACCAGTTACATGCTCATAAAATTCCAGTAGATTAGTCGAGCATGATTTACCTTTTGTAAATCCATGTTCACTTTGTCCGATCCTGTCACTGTTTTCCAAGTGCTCTGCTATTACATCTTTTATGATGGACTCTAGCATTTTCCCCACTACCGATGTCAGGCTTACCGGCCTATAATTCCCTGTTATTGCAATTGGGAGGACACGGGTAGCCCGGCAGTGAAATGGAGGCGGGAGCTGCTGGCTCCAGAACATAAGATCCTTTTATAGATCTCCTTGAAAGGGCAGGAATGCTCCTCAAGGAAGCCTTCGGCACCCCCCCCCACCGGCCGATTGTGGCCTCTCTTACTCTTCTCCCGCGCTCCCCGCCAGCCGTGATCGACCTCACTTTCCCCCCACAACCCCTAACCGCTTGATGGTCTGCGTCGCTCTCTCTCACTCCCCCTCCCTCCCGTGGCCATGGCTGACCCCCCCCCCCCCCCGCAGCCGTGATCGCCGACCTCACTTCCCCTCGCCCCCCACAGTCCCATACCACCCGATGGGGCCCCCCCCCCCAAAATCTGCAGCCTACTCACCTCCCGATTGCTGGGGACCACCCCATGCGTCCCTGGCTGTGGCATCCTGCCACTTGTTTTCCTGCCTGGCCTGTCAATTGGATGGCTGCCGGGTGGGAAACAGAGTTTAAAAAAAAATGATAATATGGTCCTGCCGTTAAAATCGGCAGGATCTCCACATTGCCGGCCTTGCTGGGTTCGTTGGCTGCTTTTGGCCTCCCTGTAAATATCGAGGCCATTATTATAATGAGTATGTACTCCCAATTGGCAGGATGTGACTAATGGTGTTCCCCAGGGATCTAGGGCCTCAGCTTTTCACTATATTTATAAACTACTTGCATGAAGGAATAGAGACCCAAATTAGAAGGCACAGTAAGAAGTGACTTCAGCTGCCTAGGCTCTAAGCTCTGGAATTCCCTCCCTAAACCTCTCCGCCTTTTTACACCTCTCCTCCTTTAAGATGCTCCTTAAAACCTACCTCTTTCACCAACTTTTGCTCATCTGTCCTAATATCTCCTTATGTGGCTTGGTGTCGATTTTTTGTTGTTGTTGAAGCTCATGTAACACGCCTTGGAACGTTTTACTATATTAAAGGCACTATATAAATGCAAGTTGCTGTTGTAGATGGGAGCAGAAAGTTGCAAAGGGACATTGATAGATTAAGTGCATGGGCAAAATTGTGGCCGATGAAGTTTAATGTGGTAGAGTGTGAGGGCATCCACTTTGAACCTAAGATAGATCAGAGTTTTTTCTAAATGGCGAGCAGCTGTGAATGAGCAGAGAGATTTAGGGGTCCAAGTACAGAAATCACAAAGTGGACAGGTACAAAGAAATAATTAAAAAGGCTATTGGAATGTTGGCTTTTATCTCAGGAGTCATAGAGTCATAGAGTCATAGAGTAATACAGCACGGATAGAGGCCCTTCGGCCCATCGTGTCCGCGCCGGCCATCAAGCCCTGTCTAATCTAATCCCATATTCCAGCATTTGGCCCGTAGCCTTGTATGCTATGGCATTTCAAGTGCACATCCAAATGCTTCTTGAATGTTGTGAGGGTTTCTGCCTCCACAACCCTTTCAGGCAGTGAGTTCCAGACTCCAACCACCCTCTGGGTGAAAAAGTTCTTTCTCAAATCCCCTCTAAACCTCCCGCCCTTTACCTTGAATCTATGCCCCCTAGTTATTGACCCCTCTACTAAGGGAAAAAGCTCCTCAGCATCCATCCTATCTATGCCCCTCATAATTTTGTACACCTCAATCATGTCCCCCCTCAGCCTCCTCAGCTCCAAGGAAAACAAACCCAACCTGCCCAGTCTCTCTTCATAGCTGAAGCGCTCCAGCCCTGGTAACATCCTGGTGAACCTCCTCTGCACCCTCTCTAACGCGATCACATCCTTCCTGTAGTGTGGTGACCAGAACTGCACACAATATTCCAGCTGTGGCCTAACCAGTGTTTTATACAGCTCCATCATAACCTCCTTGCTCTTATATTCAATGCCTCGGCTAATGAAGGCAAGTATCCCATATGCCTTTTTTACCACCTTATCCACCTGTTCCGCCGCCTTCAGGGATCTGTGTACTTGCACACCCAGATCCCTCTGACCCTCCGTCTTGCCTAGGGTCTTTCCATTCATTGTGTATTCCTTTGCCTTGTTAGTCCCCCCAAAGTGCATCACCTCGCACTTTTCCGGGTTAAATTCCATTTGCCACTGTTCCGCCCATCTGACCAACCCATCTATATCGTCCTGCAGACTGAGGGCTGGAATACAAAGGGGTGGAAGGTATGTTACAGCGGTACAGAGCTCTGGTTAGACTCCATCAGGAGTACTGCGTTCAGTTCTGGGAACCGCACCTCAGGAAGGATATATTGGCCTTGGAGGGGGTACAGCGCAGATTAAAATAATTAAATTATGAGAACAGGTTGCATAGACTAGGCTTGTATTCCCTTGAGTATAGAAGATTAAGGGGTGATCTAATTGAGGTGTTGATAGGGTAGATAGAGAGAAACTATTTCCTCTGGTGGGGGAGTCCAGAACAAGGGGGCAGAACCTTAAAATTAGAGCTAGGCCGTTCAGGGGTAACGTCTGGAAGCACTTCTTCACACAAAAGTGTAGTAGAAACCCCCCTGTCCAGCCACAAAAAAAGCCGTTGTGGCTGAGTGAATTGAAAATTTCAAAACTGAGATTGATAGATTTCTGTTAGGCAAGAGTATTTTTTTTATTCATTCATGTTCATCCAACAAGAGGGAAGGGTAAGGGAACCAAAGCAAGGGATCCTTGGATGATGAGGGAGATAGAGAATATGATGTAACAAAAAAAGAGGGTGTATGATGCATGTCAGGTGAATTCTTCAAGGGAGAACCAAACCAAATACAATAAGTTGAGAGGGGAAGTGAAGATGAAAATAAGATTGGCAAAGAGAGAATATGAGAGTACAATGGCGGTTAACATAAGAGGGAACCCAGAAATCTTTTACCGGCATGTAAACAGTAAGCGGGTAGTAAGAGGCGGGGTGGGGCATATTAGTGACAAAGAAGGTGTTATATACTTGGAGGCACAGGGCAAGGCTAGAATACTCAATGAGTACTTTGTATCGGTGTTTACGAAGGAGGTAGATGCTGACAAAATATCGGTAGAAGTGGAAAAGGTAGAAGCAATGGAAGGGGTGAAAATTGATAGACAGGATGTACTAGAAAGGCTGGTAAATGCTTAGAGTGGATAAGTTGCCTAGTCCAGATGGCTTGCATCCCAGATTGCTAAGGAAATTGGGGGAGGAGATAGCAGAAGGGCATGCCATAATTTTCTAATCTTCCCTAGATGCGGGGGAGGTGCCTGAGGATTGGAAAGTGGCAAATTTGACATAATTATTCAATAAAGGGTGTAAGGACAATCCTAGTAACTTCAGGCCGGTCAGTTTAACATCAGTGGTGGGTAAAGTTTTAGAAACAATAATCAAGGAAAAGATTAACGGGCACTTGGAGAGTTTTAAGCTAATTAAGGAGAGCCAAAACGGATTTATAAAAGGCAGATCGTGTTTGACTAATCTGATTGAATTTTTTGATGAAGTAACAGGGAGGATCGATGAAGGGAATGCAATGGATGTTGTCTACATGGATTTTAGGAAGGCGTTTGACAAAGTACCACATAGAAGGCTGGTTAACAGAATTGAGGCTCAAGGAATAGGTGGGCCAGTGGCAGCTTGGATAAGGAATTGGCTTAAGGACAGAAAACAGCGAGTTGTGGTAATAGGCTGTTTTTCAGACTGGAGGATGGTAGACAGTGGTGTTCCCCAAGGGTCAACACTGGGGCCACTGCTTTTTTTGATATATATAAATGACCTGGATAATGGAATACAAAGTAGAGTATCTAAATTTGCCGATGACACCAAACTTGGGGGTGTGGCAAACAGTGAGGATGATACCAATCGACTGCAACAGGACAAAGAATGGGCAGACAAGTGGCAGATGGAATTTAATACAGAGAAGTGTGAGGTGATGCATTTAGGCAGAAGGAACAGGGAGAAGCAATATACACTTAATGGCACAGTTTTATAGAGTGTGCAGGGACAGAGGGACCTGGGAGTTAATGTGCCTAGGTCCCTGTGGCAGGACATATTGAGAGAGTGGTTAGCAAAGCATATGGGATCTTGGGTTTCATAAATAGAGGTATTGAGTACAAAAGTAGAGAAGTTATGCTGAATCTTTATAAAGCAATGGTTAGACCACAACTGGAGTATTGTGTCCAGTTCTGGTCACCACACTTTAGGAAGGATGTGAAGGCCCTTGAGAAGGTGCAGAGGTGATTTACCAGAATGGTTCCGGGGATGGGGGATCTTAGCTACAAGGACAGGTTGGAGAAGCTGGATTTGTTTTAATTAGAGCAAAGGAGGTTGAGGGGTGATTTGATAGAGGTGTACAAGATTATGACTGGTTTGGATAGGCTAAATGGGGAAGGCTGTTCCCACTAGTTGATGGTACAAGGACTAGGAGACACAGATTTAAGGTTTTGAGCAAGAGATACAGGGGGGACGTGAGGAAAAACTTTTTTACGCAGCGAGTGTTGAGGGCCTGGAACGAGCTGCCGATGGAAGTGGTGGAAACGGAGACACTCAATGTTTTCAAGGGGAGACTGGATAGGCACTTGAGGGAAATAAACTTGCAGGGCTATGGGGATAGAGTGGGGGAATGGGACTGACTGGATTGCTCTGCAGAGAGCTGGCACGGACTCGATGGGCCGAATGGCCTCCTTCTGTGCCGTTTGACTCTATGGGATGTGGACATCGCTGGCAAGGCCAGCATTTATTGCCCATCCCTAATTACGCTTGAGAAGGTGGTGGTGAGCCGTCTTCTTGAACCACTGCAATCCGTGAGGTGAAGTTACTCCCACAGTGCTGTTCGGGAAGGAGTTCCAGGATTTTGACCCAGCGACGATGAAGGAACGGCAATATATTTCCAAGTCAGGATCGTGTGTGACTTGGAGGGGAATTTGTAGGTGGTGGTGTTCCCATGCGCCTGCTGCCCCTGTCCTTCTAGGTGGTAGAGGTCATGGGTTTGGGAGGTGCTGTCGAAGAAGCCTTGGCGAGTTGCTGCAGTGCATTTTGTAGATGATACACACTGCAGCCGCGGTTGGTGGTGGAGGGAGTGAATGTTTTAAGGTGGTGGAAGGGGTACCAATCAAGCGGACTGTTTTGTGTTGGATGGTGTCGAGCTTCCTGAGTGTTGTTGGAGCTGCACTCATCCAGGCAAGTGGAGAGTATTCCATCACACTCCTTACTTATGCCTTGTAGATTGTGGATAGGGTTTGGGGAGTCAGGAGGTGAGACACTTGCTACAGAATACCCAGCCTCTGACCTGCTCTTGTTGCCACAGTATTTGTGGCTGGTCCAGTTAAATTTCTGGTCAATCGTAACCCCCAGGATTTTGATGGCGGGGGATTCGGCGATGGTAATCTCATTGAATCTCAAGGGGAGGTGGCTAGACTCTCTCCTGTTGAAGATGGTCATTGCCTGGCACTTGTGTGGCCTGAATGTTACTTGCCACTTATCAGCCCAAGCCTGAATGTTGTACAGGTCTTGTTGCATGCGGGCATGGACTGCTTCATTATCTGGGACAAACTATCTAACAACATGGAACAGTGGAGGAGTTGAGAGGTGGTGGAGTGCTGCAGCTGGGAGCCATTAACTTACATGTAGAAGCTGACCCCATGGCTTTGGATGATATCGCCATGGGGTAGCTTGTGGATAAGGATAACCCAAAGAGGGTTCTCTGAAATAAAAACAGAAATGCTGGATACACTCAGCTGGTCAAGCAGCATCTGGGGAAAGAGAGAAAAACAGTGTTGACATTTTAGGTCGATGACCTTTCATCAGAACCCAAAGTCTGTTTGTTCCCTGGGCACATTCCAAATTTATCTAGATATATGGATAAATAAAAACACTCTCTGGAACATGGGGAGCTAGAGCTTACCAAAACACACAAGCCCAAAATATTTGGAATTATAAAACGAGTTCTGAAACCCCAAAAATGTAACAGACTTCCAGTTTAAATCAGTAGGACAAAAGATAGTCAGCAGCTATCATTTGAACTTGCTTAATAATGAGACAAGTACAGTCTCCATATTTTTAATACTGTGATGAGATGTCTGAGTTACTGTGTATTGATCTTGCTGCAGTACATAACGCTCTTCTTTAATCCACTCTAGTCTCTGGTCCGACTGCCATCTCTGATCTCACAATGTGATGAAGTACTCCGGTTTTTCGAACCTCGGCCAGAAGATCTGAATCCACCAAAGGAGTAAGTACAGAGCGGAAAGCTGGAACCCCACTGAGCCCTAGGTGTGCATGCTGATGGCTGAACATGAACTGCACTAAAGTCTCTTGTATAGCCAGATGCCGAGCCAACATGACAAGGCTCCTGCAAGACTAGAAATTAGAATAAAACTGGACAAACACACGAAAAGACAGACATAAAAAGACTAGCTACTTCATCGAGGCAGTCCCATTCGGCCAGGGTGCAGCTAAAGAACATGACCCCCAATACCTCCACCCACCATGCAGCCATGCCATCTCCTGGGAGAGGCAAAAAAGCAGATTAACAGTCCCGAGACCAATTTGGCAAACCTTTTGGGAAATTCCTCTCCAACCCCCAAAGGCAATTAAAAATCATTTTTTTAAATTGATTCTCTGGATGTGGGTGTGCTGGCAGGATATGTGGAACTAATTCAAGAAAAGTTAGTTGATTCAGGGCCAATTGGGACCTTTGGGGACAAAAGCTAGATCGATATATTTTGAGGAGGCGGCGGGGCGGGGGTTTAGAAGTATTAACACTTCAATGGGGAAATTGAGGGAATAAACGTGTGTCTAAAGTGGGAGATCAGCAGGTGATGTGGGAGAGAAACCCACAATAGAGTAATCAGACATAAACCAACCATGCATAAACCCCCATCTGAGTGGCCTTTCCTTGCTCTGGATTCTAGGCAGTCAGTATCTGCATTAATTACTTCCCTGGTCAAGTGGCCCAGAAATTCAGGAGAGTGGGGGCATAGGGTATGGGTGTGTGGGGTGCAGGGTGAGCAGTGAGCAGGGCGCAGGTTACTGGGGGTGAGCAGGGGCTTGGGGGCACAGATATTGGGCCTCAGCCCCCTGCTGGCATAGAGTTGTACAATATCAGGCCTCTGTTAGCATTGCAGCGCCCTCTGGTAAGTGTCTCCAGGCGGTCGGGAGCCGGGGGAGGGGGTTATATGTGGGCTCCTCATTGAGGTAAGTAAATGTAAAACGCTTATCTAGTTCATGTAACGAGCACAACACACTCCTTCAGAAAACAGCATCTCCAGCCCACAGTCACACCATCTGCCTTAGCTAAAGCTTATGATGAATAATCAGAACTGACAAACACACAGTAACTAGTTAATGTGAACACTGTGTAGAATATGGCCACTAACAGAATTACAGCTAATCGCCTGTCTGCAAAATTGAGATAATAGCAGATTGGAATTTGTAAGGAAGTTGCTAACAGGATGTTCTGCTAAAATCATAGCCATGAAGTTTGGTCTCTGGTGATTGGTATGAATGATAACATCTAATATATGGGGAGAGAAAACATCTAATATATGGGGAGAGAAAACATCTAATATATGGGGAGAGAAATCTGGATAATGTGTGTGATCACTGGAGGGTCTGTGGAATTGGAATCACCATAAAGCATAAATTACTCATCCTGCACAGTAACAACAGAAGATTGTTCGATTTAGGATTTTGCAGACCTTTCCTCTTTTCAGTTTATTTGTTACTAGAGTTTATCATTGTACACAGGGCAAGGTGAAACAGTGTCAAATGTACATCATTCACCCCATTTTGCTTGTGCCTCTTCTATAAAGAGCTCCATATTTACAGGACATAAACACGGTTTGAAGTTGTGACTTATACACCAGGTTTTATTATAGTTCTTATCAAAGAACATTCTTACAAATTGTTTTTTTTAAATAAGTGAGTGTCAAAATGACTGAGGTGCTGCCCTCTGCTGGGATGGATTTATCTTTGTAATAGCTCCGAAAGGCTGATCGTTTTGGTAAATGATTGAATCATAGATCACAAACGTATGTGTTTGACACAGCAGATATGTCCATACCGAATCTTAAGCTGTTGCCCATGTTGCAGCGGCAGCCCCGGTTACCCGGCTGCTTCAGCATCCAGCAGTCTCACCACCTCTGGTGTGATGGGGAAACGTCGAGTCAGGTGCTGGATTAGAACTCCAACATTAAAGTACGGACATTATGGGATGGAAGGAGGCACATGTTCAACTGTATGGTAAAATGTGTAACTGAATTGGGCTTCCTACAGTTCACAAAGGTGCCCTCCTGCCCCACTGTTGAAATATAATACCGTAATCTGACATTTCTGATGTTTTGGATTTTAGGCGTTGATGGGATGGTTTGATTCGAATGCCCAATCGGAAAATATTTTTGCACAGATTGAGTTGTTCTTGGGTACATTTCTTCTGGATGTTAAAATTTCAGTTTCAAAACTTGGTACATTCCTGGTTGCTTTTCATGGTCTGGGCCATGAGTGTTTCTAGGATACTGGGGATGCACTTATAGGCAGTTTATTTACACAGAATGGAATTACTTAATCAACACAGCAATTGAAAGTGTATGGAATCTCAGTTGCATGAGAGAGCAGTGCAGTTAGAGGATGCTGTCATTGGGTTTCACTCATGATTGTAAGAGTTAGAATTTCTGATGTTGAAACATTGATGAGATCAGCTTGCTACCGTGGGTGCAGGATGTTGGGGCCGAGTGGTGCCTGCCGTACGTCCTGTCTTGGACAAGTATATCCATTGACTGCTGTGAATGAGTAACTTTGATGCAAGTACACGCGTAGTGGCGGATGTAATGTGCAGTGCATTAATTGGCATCTACTTCAGTCCAGTTGTAGCTAGGAGAAGGAACGTTTCTGTAGATTATCAGCTCATTGCCTGCACTTGCCACGATTTTGAGATATTGGAAAGTAACCACATTAAGATTTGTGGTTTTTGAAATGTAAGTGTCTGGACAGCTCTTTGGAGGCGGTTGAGCATTGCTTGTGGTCAAAGCCAATGCTTATCAGCTGGGCAGTGCTGCTGGTAATGCTTCAAGCAGATTTTAGTTTTGGAAGAAAGGGTGAGTTATGGTATTTTCACTGAGCGGGTGGGATGGGTCGGCGAGCGGGTGGGGTGCGGTGATCTGACTGCTTTCAAATAAGGGGAGAGCACTACAGAAAAGGGCAATGATTGATCCGCTGGCAGTTTCCAAGGGGTCGGTGGCGGTGGAGTGGGCGGGACGGGCAGAGGCTGGGGAAATTATTCCCCAGCGGCTGGGCTGGGCGGGAAGGTTGGCAGGAGAGGAGGATGGCTAAGTTGAGGTTGCTGCTTGTAAGGAGGCAGTGACGGGTGAAGTGAGAGCAAAAAGGTGAAAGCAGAGAAATGAAAGGTGGCATTACTGGGAAATGAGAAGGGGAGCAGATAGGAGAGCAGGGCCCAATAGGGGCAGAATTTTTTTTTAAAAATGGGGTAGAAATATTGGCTCGGGTCCAGAGTAACTGGCAAAATGTGGACATGAATAGAGGTGATCGTGGGGAAACGTAGGTTTGATGGTGGTAATTTATTGCTGTAGTTTGATGGTGGGGAAAGTCAGTGAAGACTAATTTTTCTGCTGTTCCTCTGCTTAAATTCTGTTTTCCTGAGAGATTTTTTAATGTTTATCTGGTGTTTCAATGAAAGTATATCGTTCCAAGATATTTGAGGAACCCTAGGGATCACTGGCCTAGAAATTGGGTATCGCCCCGCTTGAGGCGTTAGAACTGGCGCTGCGCAAAGTTTATAGCCAGACGAAACTTATCGCCGCCTGGCGCGATATTGGGTTGCATCGCCCCCAAAGGGGATTGAGGCGCGAATTCAGACGTTGCACGGGCCTCCTAAGGCGCAAAACTTCCGGCGCTACCCAATATCGGCGCGGACGGGCGCAGCGCAGGTGATCTCAATTACCGATAACCACGAGACTTCCAGGCGCCGGCCGGCTCTTAAAGGGGTGGGTCAGTCAGCCTCAGCTTCCACACTCAACGCCCTGTAGGCCTCAGATTCGGCGCTCTTCCTTCTCTGGCGCAAAAAACTTGGTCAGGATGGAGAAGGTGAGACAGAGAGCAGAGCGCTTCAGCACCGAGGCTCTGGAGGAGTTGGTGTCCGCAGTGGAGCGCCGTCGAGATGTTCTGTATCCTGACAATGGCAGGAGGCCGAATCAAAAGGATTACCGCCGAGCTTGGAGGGATGTTTCTCAGAGGGTCAACTCCAGCAGCATGGCGACCAGGAGCCCTGTTCAGTGCAGGAAGAAATTCAACGACCTCACTCGGGTCGTTAGGGTGAGTGTTGTTTATGCAAACTTCTGATTCCCTCCATCTGCACCTGACTTCATGTACCCTGTTGCCATGATGCCCCAATGGCCATCTGTCAGCAAGCACCCATGGCCCTTTCTGGGCACACACATGGACATTTGACTCAAGGCATCATGTAAGGGCTCTTGCACCATGGGGGACATGAGATGACCTCTCAAGGCATCATGTAAGGGCTCTTGCACCATGGGGGGCATGAGATGATCTCTCAAGGCATCATGTAAGGGCTCTTGCACCATGGGGGGCATGAGATGATCTCTCAAGGCATCATGTAAGGGCTCTTGCACCATGGGGGGCATGAGATGATCACTCAGGGCATCATGTAACAGAACTTCCCCTTCTTTCCCCTGCAGTCCAAGCTGGCGACGATCCGCAAGGACCAGCGTCGAACCGGTGGCGGACCTCCACAAGTGGTCACTCTCACGGATCTCGAGGAGAGAGTGCACCAGATTCTTGGAGGACGTCTGAGTGGTCCTGTTACCACTGCAGCTGCCGACCCCATTCTCGACAGCGAGGGTAAGGCTCTCACCTTTTTCAGCTGTCTCCTTCCACTTGGTCCCCCCGCCAGCATGCTTTCTCAGTGTGGAGCCATGTCAGAGCCTTGCCGCAATCTGGCATGCCTTGCCGCCAACCTGTCCTTTTGCTAAAGCCACTCTTCCACCTCCCTGCTTTCAGATGCTGCATCACCAACTCGGGATCTGCGCCCTGAAGCTGCCAGTGCCCGTGCCTCCGGAGGCGAGGATCAGGAGGAAGCCGGAGCATCCGTTCCAACTTCAGGGGAGCGTACACATCTGCAGACTGGGGATAGTAGTTCCCTGGAGGGGGGGTGGGGGGGCGCTCTGCTGATGAGCCAGTTGCCGGAACAAGCGGCATGCAGCAACGTGAGGGGGGTAGGCAAGTTCGGCCACCGGCTCCCCGGAGGGCAAGGCAGGGAGTGATGACTGCTGCACAGAGTGCAGAGGAGGTGCGTAGCCTGGCTGAAATGAGCACCCAGGCCCGGCTCAGGCACACTGAGCTGATGGCTGCAGTGGGGAGGATGCCTCAGTCGATAGAAACACTGGCAAAGAGTGTGTTGGACTTTGGAGCAGCAATGGAGAGGACTGTCGAGGGCTTCGGGGCAGCAATGGAGAGGACTGTCCAGGGCTTCGAGGCTGCTATGGAAAGGACTGTTCAGAGCTTCGGACTGATATACCTATCAATTCATCCAATGAAAAGCGACGAGTTAAGAAAGTAACTATAGGTTTTTATTGGCTAAATAACAGAGCCCACCCTCGTGGGTGATCGGATCCAACAAGGAGGAATACCAGCCAGTCGACCACCTTTATACCTGGGCAGGTAGGTGGAGCCATGGGCGGAGTCAGCTGTGGTCAGCCCAGGTATAACAGCGTGACAAGAGGCGACCTCGTATAGTGATACAACAGTGTGAACAGTGATAACCATAGAGTAACGATATAACAGTGATAACTATAGTGTAACGATAGTGAACGACAAAAGTGGTTTACCACATTCACCCCTTGTTTAGATTTGAGTCCGGCGGGGTGATGTGTACTACCAGTTCTGGTATGTCAGTCTGTCCGGAGGCCTCGTAAGCCTTTCCGATCGTCGCAGCGGCGGTGTTGCATTCTCTGGTGGTGATGCTGGTGTCTGCGTGGTCGGCGAGGGCTCGTGGGGTTCCGGCATGCCGTCTACCTGAGCTGGAATCGGGGGGGGGGGGGTGAAGGTGGTGTCTCCGGAATGCCCGAGGGTGCGAGGTCTCGCAAGGAGACTGTGTCCTCCCGCCCGTCTGGGTATGCCACATAGGCGTACTGAGGGTTGGCGTGCAGGAGGTTCACCCTCTCGACCAGGGGGTCCGTTTTATGGGCCCTCACGTGCTTTCGCAGCAGGACGGGCCCCGGAGAGGTCAGCCAGGTTGGTAGTGTGGTTCCCGTAGTCGACTTCCTGGGGAAAACAAACATTCGTTCATGGGGGGTGGCGTTAATGGCAGTGCAAAGTAGTGACCGGATGGAATGCAGCGCTGCCGGGAGGACTTCCTGCCAGCGGGAGGTTGGGAGGCCCTTAGACTTTAAGGCTAAGAGGACGGCCTTCCATACAGTCGCGTTCTCTCTTTCCACCTGGCCGTTCCCTCGAGGGTTGTAGCTGGTGGTCCTGCTTGCAGCAATACCTCTTGCTAGTAGGAACTGGCGGAGTTCCTCGCTCATGAAGGAGGAGCCCCGGTCACTATGTATATAGTTTGGGAACCCGAACAAGGCGAAGAGGTCGTTCAGGCATTTAATGACCGTGGTACTGGTCATGTCTGGGCAGCGACGAGTTAAGAAAGTAACTATAGGTTTTTATTGGCTAAATAACAGAGCCCACCCTCGTGGGTGATCGGATCCAACAAGGAGGAATACCAGCCAGTCGACCACCTTTATACCTGGGCAGGTAGGTGGAGCCATGGGCGGAGTCAGCAGTGGTCAGCCCAGGTATAACAGCGTGACAAGAGGCGACCTCGTATAGTGATACAACAGTGTGAACAGTGATAACCATAGAGTAACGATATAACAGTGATAACTATAGTGTAACGATAGTGAACGACAAAAGTGGTTTACCACACGGACAATCCCTGGAAAGGTCGGTCCAGGGCTTGTCCGAGGCAGTGGAACGGACTGCTCCGGCCTTGTCCGAAGCAATGGAAAGAACTGTCCAGGGCTTCTCCGAAGCACTGGCACCTGCCACACAGGTCCTCACTGCTGCCACGCAGTCACTTGCTGGCCTCGTCCACACCCAGATTGAGGCAACGCGAACTCTCACTGCAGCCACCCTATCTGCATCCCTTCCAGTACCATACAAGGCCAGGAATCAGTGGAGCAGGCGATTGTGGCGGTTGAGCCGAACCGGTCCCCTCAGAGAGCCAGTGTGTCGTCCGACCATGGTGCAGGTGTCCTCTCTTGGCAGGTGACCATTGCTCATGCCACCGCTGGTACGTCTGCAGTGCAGCTGCCACCACCTGCAGGGCACACTGCTTCCAGCCATGCTCAGATCAAGCAGCCTGCGTCCGCACCCTCCAAGACCAGAGGTCGGCCAGGCCGTCCCTCAGGGGCTTCTGCGCTTCCACACAGACAGCAGGCGTCCCCCAGCCTTGACCCCGCCACTGGGGTTCAATTACGTAGGAGCAGCAGGGAGGGAAGGGGCCGACCGCGAAAGAGAAGTCGTTCTCCATCAAGGGGCCAGCAGTAGAGGGAGGTGCAGAGACGTTTCTTTGGCCAAATTCAAGGACTCCCTCACCTGTTGTGATTGTTGGAAATGGTTTGTTTAGTTTTGCGGCTTTGCTGAAGAGTTAACTGTTATTTTGTTAGTTATGGTTTCTGTTGACATGACGTTATGCTGGAAGGAAGGACTTTTGTGACAATAAAGAAAAGTTTTAATTTGCAATGGTACACGTTACTATTTACAGTCATGCTGGCCTTCAGAGCCTTTCAAAGATCCGAAGTGCGCAGGACGAATGACACCCATCATTCTGCCAGAGGGGCCTCGAACCGAGTCCTGATGAGCCTCTGACGGATGGCCCTTCCACTTTCAGGAGCCGTCCCATCTTCCTCCTCCTCCTCGTCCGCATGCTCCTCCTCCTCCTCCTCGTCCGCATGCTCGTCCTCCTCCTCCTCGTCCGCCTGCTCTGCTGGACCTTGAGGGACAGCTGGCATTGGCTGGGTGCGTCGAATCGCCAAGTTGTGGAGCATGCAGCAGACGACGACGATGTGACCCACTTGCTCCGGCGAGTACTGCAGGGCTCCCCCCGAATGGTCCAGACAGCGGAAACGCTGTTTGAGCACACCAATAGTGTGCTCTACAATGTTCCTGGTCGCCTGATGGCTGCTGTTGTACAGCTCTTCTGCTGGGGTGGCGGCCAAACAGAGTGGTGTCATGAGCCATGGGCAGAGAGGATAGCCCTTGTCCCCAAGAAGCCAGCCTCGTGGGCGAGCCGGCCCCTCAAAAAGGTCACAAACTGAGGTCTGCCGCAGGATGAAGGCATCGTGGCTGCTCCCTGGGAATTGGGCGTTGACTGCCATGATCATTTGGCAGTGGTCACAGACCAGCTGCACATTGAGGGAGTGGAACCTCTTGCGGTTGCAGAAGTCTTCAGGATTCAGTAATGGCGCCCGCAAAGCCACGTGTGTGCAATCAATCTCCCCCTGCACCATGGGGAAGTCCGCAATAGCAGCGAAGCCCTGCGCGCGCTCCGCCTGCTTCTCCAGGCTCAGAGGGAAGGTGATGAATTGACTCCTTCATCTATAAAGGGCAGCTGTAACTTGCCGGATGCAACAATGGACTGCAAACTGAGATATTCGCAATGTCCCCAGTGGCTGACTGAAAGGATCCAGTGGCATAGAAATTGAGGGCAACAGTCACTTTAACGGACACCGACAGAGAGGTCCTGCACCGTAGACGCGGCTGCAGATCCTGAGCAAGCAGGTGGCACAGCTCAGTTACAACCTCCTTCCCGAATCGGAGCCTTCGCACACACTGCTCCGACATTGCAAGGTATGACACCTGCTGCCTGAATACCCTCGCAGCGTACCCTCGGATTGGCCGACCTCCATTGCTCCTCCTCCTTCTGGCCAATCCCGGCCCTCTCTCCCGCCGTCTCTCTGCCCCTTCACAGTGTCCGGCCATGAGGACGTTGCCCTCCAAAGCAGCTCCCATTCCGATGCCAGTCGGTTAAAACGCTGTTAGGTGTAGCGCTCCAACTGCTCCGGACAGGTTTGAAGGTCCCAAGTATTCTAAGGCTAAATTCCAAAAAATCTGCTCCACAGTAGCTCACCAACTCTCTCCAGCAACGATCACAATGAACAGGCCAAGTGGCTGCAGCTTTTATACTAGAGCTGTCCCCTTTAAATAGCGCCCCCGACTACGAGAAGGGCCTGGTAATGTTCCATCGAACTGTCACTAACAGCGCTAGGCGCAAAGGTTCCGGGCGCCACCGAATATCCGGTCCGGGGCACCAAAAAGGCGTTGCACACTGAAATGACGTCATGATCTGCCTGCGCCCGCGGGCGCGCGCAAAGAGTTAGCGCCGGCGCTAAAAGGATACTCAGTATGGGAGGTGGCGCTATATTCATTGCGCCCGCCCGAAAATTGGGTAACGCCCCAATTCTCGGGCTCTTTAGGCGCTAATCGCTGGCGCTACCAACCGAATTTCTAGGCCACTGTTTCCTAGCTTCTTACTTCAGCCTCTGGAATATGTGGCTCTTTAATTGAGGGAAATGAACTGTCCAGCCAAGAAACCATCATTCCTGTTAATCATTCACAGTCAATGAAAAATGGGGCTTCTCTACAGGACCCTGCAGAACCTACTGTGGCTGTGATTTTATAACTAGGTGTGTGACAGGACTTCCAGTCCTAGGAACATGTGAGAATCTTGCACAACCATCTGCTCAAAGTGCATGCATGTTTGTGTCTCTTTCCAGAGTTACTAATTAATCTAAGTTAGATCAATTTGGATAATTTGTGAATAAAGGTAGATAAAATATATAGTGCAATGGTCAGGGCAGAATAAATTTTCATCAAGGTTGTTTGCTGCAAATTTGACATACCATGTAATTACCACACGGTGGATAGCCGGGTCCCTGTTATCCACCATGCAATGTTCATGGGCATTGGGCTATCGGCAGACATTGGGGTATCAGTATTTGATTTATTTAGTGCTTGGCAACAAGTACCGTCCTACAGAACAGCTGATCAGTGAACTAATCTGCTAGCTCATTCCCATCGCTATCCAAGAACACTGTATTCATGCTAAGCACACAGCCCAGCTACAGAGCTGAGCACCGAAGGCTGCATGTGCTCACCTCCAGTGATTCTGTTGGCCGCTTTCACAGTGCTCAGTGCATCACTGCACGGATTTATGAAAGGGATATTGTTAGATCCGTGATTCTGAGGGTATGCTGTTTTTCAATAACCACACGGATGCTGTAACTTAACAATAAACAGGTATTTACTGGAGGAGGATAGTCTCAAGACTGGGGGTACAGAGGCATGCGCAAAGCTTATATACAGGTGTGGTCACTGCCGGTACTACAGTATACAGGAGCTGTAAAAGTAGTTCTGTCTTAAAGGCACATACACTACAATTCCTCCCCTTTTAGATTAGTAGTACCCCTAATATTCAAATAACAATTAACACTTTAACATGTACATTAAACAACAATAGTCCATTTATAGATTCAGTCTTTGGGGTGGCTTCCTGACCTTTTCGGGATAGCGCCTTTCCTGAGGTTCTTGTTCTTGGCGCAGAGGCGATTTTGACCCCTTTTCATCGGGTAGTTCATCGGGTTCCACTGCTACTGGTTCTGAGGTAGATGCTACCGGTATGTCGGGTTCATCCCCAGGTACTCGAGACATGGGGTTGACGCGTTCCTGTGACGCTAAGATCTGATCGACGTGGCGTCTCACAATGTTCTCCCCGACATCCACTGTGTACATTAATGGCCCCCGCCTTGTACATATCGTTCCGGGTTGCCATTTCTCTGTTCGATAGTCACGGGCCAAGACTGGTTGCCCTACATTGAAGCTCCTTGTCGGCTTCTCATTGATGTGCTGGAATTGTTTGTCCTCAACATTTCTTCGCACATTTGGTCTGAGCAAGTCCAGACGAGATCTCAACCTTCAGTTAAAGAACATCATGGCCGGGGTCTGGTTGGTAACTGCATGTGTCGCGTTTCGGTAGGCTAATAAGAAATTGTCCATCTTATGCTGTAGTGGAATTTCATCGTCGCACATGGCCTTTATCGCCTTAAAGGTTTGTACGAACCTTTTAGCCAATCCATTTGTGGCTGGATGATACGGGGCGGATGTGTAATGCCTTACCCCATTCCTTCTCATAAATTTTTGAAACTCTTCGGACACAAACTGTGGTCCATTATCAGAGCAAATCTGCTCTGGCAAACTGTTTCTGGCAAATATGGTCCGTAGGACTGCAATCGTTTTCTCTGTAGTGGTTGAAGACATTTTTATCACCTCAGGCCACTTTGAATGAGCATCCACTGCTATTAAGAACATTGAGTCCATGAATGGACCAGCGAAATCCATATGCACCCGTTGCCATGGAGAGGAGGGCCACTCCCATGGGTGTAGAGGGGCATGTGGTGGTGCATTTTGGACCTTCTGGCATCCTAAGCAGCTCTTAGTTAGGTCTTCGATTTGTTGATCGATTCCCGGCCACCACACATAAGCCCTAGCAAGGCTTTTCATTTTCACTCCCCCCAGATGACCTTCATGTAGCTCATTTAGCACTCTCTCCCTTAACTTGGGTGGAATCACCACTCTGGATCCACACATCACTGTCCCCTGGCATACTGACAGCTGTTCTCTTCTGGATGAGAATGCTGGCAACAGTGAGTCGCCATGTGTTGGCCATCCCCTCACCGTCAAATCATATACCCGAGACAGCGTCGGATCATTGCGGGTCTCCTTCTCTATATCCGCGTTCGTTACTGGCAATCGTTCAATTATTGACGAATAAAATATCTCGATAGGGTCCACTGCTGGTGCTTCCTCCACAGTAGGCAGTGGCAGGCGCGATAGCCCATCAGCGTTCCCATGCTGTTTCGTGCCTTTATATTCTATTTCATATTGATTCGCCCCTAGAAACAGGGACCATCTTTGTAACCGCTGTGCAGTCATCACTGGAACGCCCTTCTTAGGATTAAAGATGGAGATAAGTGGTTGGTGGTCAGTCAGCAAGGTGAACTTCTGCCCATGCAGATAGTGGTTGAATTTTTTTACTTCCCATACTAGGCTGAGGGCCTCCCTGTCAAACTGGGCGTAGTTGCGCTTGGCTGAGGTTAGTGACCGAGACGCAAAGGCTACTGGCCTCTCCAACCCGTCTGGGAATTTGTGCGACAGCACCGCTCCAATACCATAGGGTGATGCATCACAAGCCAAACGAATTGGTAGTGCTGGGTTGAAATGGGCCAACACCTCTTTTGATGTGATCAATTCTTTACACTTCTGGAAAGCTCGTCTACGTTCGTCATCCCACTTCCATGGTACCCCTGTTTGCAGTAGGGTGTTCAGTGGGTGTAATACCGTGGACAAATTTGGTAAGAACTTGTGGTAGTAGTTTACCAGCCCGAGGAACGACCTCAGTTGTGACACATTTTCCGGTGCTGGAGCCTTGACTACTGCCTCAATCTCTTCAGGGGACTTATGTAACCCCTCTTCATCGATGACGTGGCCACAATACGAGATCTGTTTCTGGAAAAACTCGCACTTGTGGCGATTAGCTCGTAGCCCATACTCCTTTAATCTGGTGAGCACCTTCTCCAAGTTGGCGAGGTGATCACTGTCATTTTCGCCCGTGACCAAGATGTCGTCCAAATAACACTGGGTCCCTGGAATCCCTTGCAGGACCTGATCCATTGCCCTTTGCCAGATAGCCGGAGCCGAGGCTACTCCGAACACCAGCCGGTTGTATTGATAGAGACCTTTATGAGTGTTAATCGTAAGGTATTGTTTTGAAGCTTCTTCTACCTCCATTTGCAAGTACGCCTGGGCTAGATCAATTTTGGTGAAGCGTTTACCTCCAGATAGTGAGGCAAAAATATCCTCAATTCGTGGAAGCGGATATTGTACCGTGTGATGGACTGGGTTCACTGTCACCTTAAAATCCCCACAGATGCGGACCTTCTTTGGTTCCCCAGGCGTATTACTCAACGACCTCTTCATTACAGGAACGATGGGTGTAGCCCACTCGCTCCAGCCCACTTTGGACAGTACTCCTGAACGTTCCAACCCTTCCAGCTCTGCTTCAACAGCTGGTCGGATCGCATAAGGCACTGGTCTGGCCTTAAGAAACTTTGGGCTTGCATTTCCTCTATTTTAATCATTGCTGTTATGCCTTTTAGTGTTCCTAGTCCCTCCTGGAACACTACTTTTGCGTCAGTTAGCATTTTTGACAGTCGTCCAGGTGTGACGTCGTCATCCTTTTTGGCCTCAACCTTCAGTGCCTGTATGGAATGCCAATCTAATTGTATCTTCCGGATCCATTCACGTCCTAGCAGTGGTGGTCCTCCATCTGGCAATACATATATATCCCTTTTTAGGTTTTTCCTGGCCTTTATATATCACTTTCACCCTTATTTTTCCTTTGGTGTAGACTTTTTGCCCCATATACGTCTTCAAGACAATCTCTGTAGCTTTCAAGGGTATATGTGAAAATAGCCGCTT
Organism: Somniosus microcephalus; assembly: GCF_052327205.1. NCBI lineage: Eukaryota > Metazoa > Chordata > Chondrichthyes > Squaliformes > Somniosidae > Somniosus > Somniosus microcephalus. Next base: position 642,252 of record NC_140994.1, on the reverse strand, counting down.
GTAGTCCCTTTGGTTGATGACTGTTAGGGCTGATCCTGTGTCCAATTCCATTTTCACTTGGACTCCGTCTATCTTGCGTGTAACCCAGATAGTCTGGTGATCCTCGATTTCGGTTACCTTATGTAGTTTCAGACAACCCAGCTCCTTGCTTCCGGAGTCTGTGTCACTTTTCTGTTCGTCTGAACCACTGTCCATCACCTGGTGTAGCTTTTTGTACTTCTCCTGTGGAGATTTCTTACTGTTGGTTTTCTTCCCAGACCTGCTTTCCCACACTGTCTGCACACTTGGTCCTTGAACCAACAATCCTTCTGGTCATGTGTTGTTCTGCCGCAGCGATAGCACTTCCCTGTTCCATTGGACATTTCATTGGTGCCATATTCTTGCGGTCTCTGTTGTATCTCTGCAGCGCCCCTTGCGGCTGCTTCGTGTGATACTGCCATACTGAAAGCCTTGTCCAGCGTAAGATCCTTTTCTGATAGAAGCCGTTTCTGGGTTCCTTCACTTTGTAGCCCACACACAAACTTGTCCCATAAGAACATAAGAAATAGGAGCAGGAGTAGGCCAATCGGCCCCTCGAGCCTGCTCCACCATTCAATAAGATCATGGCTGATCTGATCCTAACCTCAAATCTTCTATCACTCTCCATCCCACCCGAACCCATGTGATCTCCCGGGAGAGGTGAAAAACCAGATAAAAAACCCAATGGCCAATTTGGGAGAAAAAATCTGGGAAATTCCTCTCCGACCTATCTAGGCGATCGAAACTCTTCCAGGAGATCACTCTGTCCCTATATTTTCTACAGTACTTACCTTCTGTAAAGGCGATCTCCACCCCAGCCAGGAACAGGAATAAAACCATCTCCTGAAATCTAACACAGAATTAGAACACAAGAAGTAGGAGCAGAACCAGGCTACACGGCCCCTGGGCCCGCTCCACTACCCACAGGGCCATGACCATTCCGAACCTAGACTCGTCCAATTTCCTGCCCGCTCCCCGTAACCCTTAATTCCCTTTACTTCTAGGAAACTATCTATTTCGGTTTTAAATTTATTTAATGATGTAGCTTCCACAGCTTCTTGGGGCAGAAAATTCCACAAACCTACCACCCTCTGAGTGAAGAAGTTTCTCCTCATCTCAGTTTTGAAAGAGCAGCCCCTTATTTTAAGATTATGCCCCCTAGTTCTAGTTTCACCCATCATTGGGAACATCCTCACCGCATCCACCTGATCAAGCCCCTTCACAATCTTATATGTTTCAATAAGATCGCCTCTCATTCTTCTGAACTCCAATGAGTAGAGTCCCAATCTACTCAACCTCTCCTCATATGACCAACCCCTCATCCCCGGGATTAACCGAGTGAACCTTCTTTCTACTGACTCGAGAGCAAGTATGTATTTTCTTAGTATGGACACCAAAACTGTATGCAGTATTCCAGGTGCGGTCTCACCAATACCTTGTATAACTGCAGCAATACCTCCCTGTTTTTATATTCTATCCCCCTAGCAATAAAAGCCAACATTCCATTGGCCTTCTTGATCACTTGCTGCACCTGCATACTAACTTTTTGAGTTTCGTGCACCAGGACCCCCAGATCCCTTTGTACTACAGTACTTTCCAGTTTCTTGCCATTAAGATAATAACTTGCTCTATGATTTTTCCTGCCAAAGTGCATAACCTCACACTTTCCAGTATTGTATTCCACCTGCCAAATCTCTGCCCACTTACTTAGCCTGTCTATGTCACTTTGCAGGTTTTTTATGTGCTCCTCACTCACTACTTTCCCTCCCATCTTTGTATCATCTGCAAACTTTGATATGTTACACTCGGTCCCCTCCTCCAAATTGTTAATATAGATTGTAAAGATTTGGGGACCCAGCACTGACCCCTGCGGAACACCACTAGTTACTGATTGCCAGTCTGAGAATGAACCATTTATCCCAACTCTCTGCTTTCTGTTAGAGAGCCAATTCTCCACCCACGCCAGAATATTACCCCCAATCCTGTGATTTTTTTATCCTAAACAATAATCTTTTGTGTGGCACCTTGTCAAATGCCTTTTGGAAGTCTAAATACACTACGTCCACTGGTTCTCCTTTATCTACCCTGTATGTTACTTCCTCAAAGAACTCGAGCAAATTTGTCAAACATGACTTCCCCTTCATGAAACCATGCTGTGTTTGTCCTATTAAATTATGTTTATCCAAATGTCCTGTTACTGTCTCCTTAATAATGGACTCTAACATTTTACCAACCACAGATGTTAGGCTAACAGGTCTATAGTTTCCAGCCTTCTGCCTACTATCCTTTTTAAATAAGGGTGTTACATTAGCAGTTTTCCAATCTGCCGGGACCTTTGCTGAGTCCAGGGAGTTTTGGAAAATTATTACCAATGCATCCACAATCCCTACCGCCACTTCCCTCAAGACCCTAGGATGTAAGCCATCAGGTCCAGGGGCTTTATCCGGCTTAAGTCCCATTATTTTACCAAGTACCACTTCCTTAGTGATTTTAATCGTATTTAGCTCCTCTCCCCCAAGAGCCCCCTGTTTGTCCAGTGTTGGGATATTCTTAGTGTCCTCTACCGTAAAGACTGATACAAAATATTTGTTCAGCGTTATTGCCATCTCCATGTTTCCCACCATTAATTTCCCAGTCTCATCCTCTAAGGGACCAACATTTACTTTAGCCACCCTTTTTCTTTTTATATAACTATAGAAACTTTTGCTATCCATTTTTATATTTTTTGCTAATTTACTTTCATAATCTATCTTCCCTTTCTTAATCAATCTTTTAGTTATTTTTTGCTGTCTTTTAAAGACTTCCCAATCTTCTATCCTCCCACTAGATTTGGCTACCTTGTATGCCCTTGTTTTTAGTCGGATACTATCCTTAATTACTTTACTTAGCCACGGATGGCTATCTTTTCTTTTACACCCTTTTTTCCTCAGTGGAATATATATTTTTTGGAAGTTGTAAAATAACTCCTTAAATGTACACCACTGATCATGTATCGTCTTACCCTTTAATCTATTTTCCCAGTCCACTCTAATCAATTCCGCTCTCATACCTTCATAGTCTCCTTTATTCAAGCTCAGCACGCTTGTTTGAGATCCAACCTTCTCACCCTCTACTTGAATATGGAATTCAACCATGTTATGGCCACTCATTCCAAGGGGATCCTTTACTAGGACATTTTAAATTAATCCTGTCTCATTACACAGGACCAAATCTCAGGTTGCTTGCCCCCTGGTCGGTTCAGTTACATACTGCTCAAGAAACCCATCCCTAATACACTCAATGAACTCATCCTCAAGGCTGCTCTGCCCAGTTTGATTTGTCCAGTTAATATGATAGTTAAAATCCCCCATAATTATAGCTGTTCCCTTATTACAAGCCTCAACTATTTCCTGATTAATACTCCGTCCAACAGAGTTGCAACTGTTCGGAGGCCTATAGACTACGCCCACTAGTGTTTTTTTCCCCTTATTATTCCTTATCTCTACCCAAACTGTTTCACTATCCTGCTCCTTTGACCCAATATCATTTCTCTATTACAGTGATTCCTTCCTTTATTAACATAGCCACCCCACCTCCCCTCCCTTCCTGCCTGTCCTTCCTGATTGTTAAATAACCTGGTATGTTTAATTCCCAGTCATGGTCACCCTGCAGCCATGTTTCTGTAATGGCCACAAGATCATACCCATATGTAGTTATTTGTGCCGTTAACTCATTCATTTTGTTACGAATGCTACGTGCATTCAGATAAAGAACTTTCAAATATGTTTTGTGACACTTAGTTCCTGTTTTTCCCCTTTTACTACTTTACCTTTTACTCCATACCTTCTGTCCCTTCCTGACATGTTCTGTTTTTTAATTTCCCCACTGCTACCTAAGTCTATGACCTTCTCCGTTGTCATTTCTGCTATTTGCTCTCTAGAAACCTCCCCCCCACTAATTAGTTTAAAGCCCTCTCTACAGCCCTAGTTATATGATTCGCCAGGACTCTAGTCCCAGCACTGGCCAAGTGGAGTCCGTCCCAACGGAACAGCTCCCTCCTGTCCCAGTACTGGTGCCAGTGTCCCAAGAAGCAAAACCCATTTCTCCCACACCAGTCTTTGAGCCACGCATTTAATTCTTTAATTTTATTTATCCTAGCCAAATTTGCTCGTGGCTCAGGTAATAACCCAGAGATTATTACCCTTGAGGTTCTGTTTTTTAATTTGACCCCAAGCTGCTCATACTCCTTTAACAGAATCTTCTTCCTTGTCCTATCTACGTCGTTTGTACCAACATGGACCACGACAACTGGATCCTCCCCCTCCCACTCCAAGTTTCTTTCCAGCCCAGAAGAGATGTCCTTAACCCTGGCACCGGGCAGGCAACACAGCCTTCGGGACTCCCGCTCTTGACTGCAGAGAACCCTATCTATCCCCCTAATGATACTATCCCCTACCACTACAACATTTATTTTTACTCCCTCCACTTGAATGGCCCCCTGCACCACGGTGCTGTGGCCAGGTTGCTCATCCTCCCTGCAGTCCCCGCTCCTGCCCTCACAGGGAGTAAGAACCTCAATCCTGCTTGACAAGAGCAAGGGCTGCGGCTCCTTCAACACTACATCCTGGATCCCTGTACCTTCCTCACTCGTAGTCACACCGTCCTGTCCCTGACCACGGACTACATCTGCAGTAATTATTTTCATAGGTGTGACCACCTCCTGAAACATAGAGTCCAGGAACTTCTCCCCCTCCCTGATGTGTCGCAGTGTCTGAAGCTTGGTCTCAAGCTCTTTAACATGGAGCTTGAGTTCCTCTAGCAGCAAACACTTATCGCAAATGTAATCACCGTGAGCCTCAATGGGGTCCACCAGCTCCCACATTTCGCAACAGTGACACATCACCTGTTCACCCATATCTGTGTAATTAATTAAATTTCTTATTATTAGTTATGAAGACCCTCTGCCCCGATATAGATGATAATATTACACCACTATTTAATAGGACTTACCAACTTAAAGGTATAGAAGAGAAGGAAGAGAACCTACCAACCAGTTGATCACCAACCTCCCTCGTGGAAGATGTCTGGGGGACCTATCCGGTTGAATTGTCTCACTGCTCCACGTCCGCAGTGTTGGATTAGCCTGAGAGAGGGAAGCAAAACAGAGCAACAAGCACCCCCTCACCTCCCACTTGCCCGAACTCTGCCACTTACCAAACTCTACTTACACTCAATGCGACCGCAGTCAGCGCTACTGCACTAAGCCCGCCCCTTTTTATACCCGGATTCTACTTCCGGTTTCAACTCCCCAACAGCTTAATTTACTCTTTAAAAAAAAAAAAAAAAAAATTAAACTTACTTCAAATAATTCACTTTTTTACTCACTAAAATTCAGTAAATGCACTTAAAAGACTTTTTCTGCCACTTAGCAAAGTCTGCTTAAACTCAATGCAATTGCACTCAGCCTGCAGCTCTAAGCCCGCCCCTTTTTATACCCGGATTCTACTTCCGGTTTCAACTCCCCAACAGCTTAATTTACTCTAAAAAATTAAACTTACTTCAAATAATTCACTTTTTTACTCACTAAAATTCAGTAAATGCACTTAAAAGACTTTTTCTGCCACTTAGCAAAGTCTGCTTAAACTCAATGCGATTGCACTCCCTTAACGTATCTGCTAGTCCTGCTCCAAACTGGCAGTGTTTCGATAGCTTGCGCAGTTCCGTTAGGTACTCAGCATTGCTTTCGTCTTTGTGTTGGTTCCTTTTATGGAACTTAAATCGTTCTGCTATCAGCAGCGGTGTGGGGTTTAAGTGGTCCTGTAGGATTTCTACTATGCTTTCGAAATTCTTGTTCACCGGCTTCTCTGGGGTTATTAGATTTTGCAGTAACCCATAAGTTTTTGCACCCATAGAATTTAACAAAACCAGTGCTTTATTAGCATCTGGCACTTCATTCGCCCTGCAGTACACCTCAATACGTTCCACATATGTCGCCCAATCTTCGACTTCATTGTCGAACGTAGAGATACTGCCACTCTTCGGCATCCCTGGGTGTGATTTAACGGTCAAAAATGGCGTCTCCCGCGCTTCCCCTTCTTCTCCGCTGGCACAAAATGGCGTCTCCTGCGCTTTCCTTCCTTCCCGCGCTCGCCCTTCTTCTCCGCTGCGGCTTCTAAAAATGGCGTCTCCCGCGCTCTTCCTTCTCCGCAGCTCAATGGCGTCTCCCGCGCTCTCCCTTCTTCTCCCCGCGGACCCTGTTCAGCCTTTGAGCCCTGGCTGTGCTCTGCGCGTTCTTTTTATTATTTTTTTTCTCGACGCCGCTCGGTCTTGAACCCGGCTGTTTCTTTACCCTCTCTCTCTCCGGTTTGTTTGTTTTTTTTTTCCGACGCCGCTCGGTTTTCAACCGCCGGCTGCGCCATGTGCGCTTCACCCTCTGTCTTACCCCGTCGACGCTGCTCGGCTTTCTCTCCGCCGTCGGTCGGCTCCAGCCGCCGCTGCCCGGGAAGGGTCTGCGCTGGACCTGTCGTCAGTCTCTTGCTGATCGTCGTGGCTGGGGAACCAAGCCCGGCTCTCCACAGCCTCCCCTGCGATGTTCACTCTCTGCCTGATGACTGGGCAGTTGCTCGTGGTCGACGCCCGTGTTCCTGGCCTCGACTTTTTTTTTTAGTTGCAGGTAGATTCGAATCGACACTCGTCGCCACTGTTAGATCCGTGATTCTGAGGGTATGCTGTTTTTCAATAACCACACGGATGCTGTAACTTAACAATAAACAGGTATTTACTGGAGGAGGGTAGTCTCAAGACTGGGGGTACAGAGGCATGCGCAAAGCTTATATACAGGTGTGGTCACTGCCGGTACTACAGTATACAGGAGCTGTAAAAGTAGTTCTGTCTTAAAGGCACATACACTACAGATATCATGTTTGACGAATCTGTTAAGAGTTTTTTGAGGTTGTAACTAGTAGAATAGACAAGGGGGAACCAGTGGATGTGGTGTATTTGGATTTTCAGAAGGCATTCGATAAGGTGTCACACGAGGTTATTAAAAAAAAAAATTAGGGCTCATGGGATTGGGGATAATGTACTAGCATGGATTGAGGATTGGTTAACGGACAGAAACCAGAGAGTAGGAATAAACGGGTAATTTTCGGGTTGGCAGGATGTAACTAGTGGGGTACCGCAAGGATCAGTGCTTGGGCCTCAGCTATTCACAATCTATATCAATAATTTGGACGAGGGGACCAAATGTGATCTATCCAAGTTTGCTGATGATACAAAGCTAGGTGGGAATGTAAATTGTGAGGAGGATGCAAAGAGGCTTCAAGGGGATATAGACAGGCTAAGTGAGTGGGCAAGAACATGGCAAATGGAATATAATGTGGAGAAATGTGAAGTTTCCCACTTTGGTGGGAAAAATAGAAAAGCAGAGTATTTTTTAAATGGTGAGAGATTGGGAAATGTTGCTCTTCAGAGGGTCCTGGGTGTCCTTGTACATGAATCACTGAAAGTTAACATGCAGGTACAGCAAGTATTTCAGAAAGCAAATGGTATGTTGGCCTTTATTACAAGTGGATTTGAGTATAAGAGTAAAGACGTTTTAGTGCAATTATATAGGGCCCTGGTGAGACCACACCTGGAGTATTGTGTACAGTTTTGGTCTCCTTACCTGAGGAAAGATATACTTGCCATAGAGAGAGTGCAACGAAGGTTCACCAGACTGGTTCCTGGGATGGGGGGATTGTCCTATGAGGAGAGATTGAGTAGTCTAGGCCTATATTCTCTGGAGTTTAGAAGAATGAGGGGTGATCTCATTGAAACATACAAAATTCTTACAGGGCTTGACAGGGTAGATGCAGGGAGGATGTTTCCCCTGGCTGGAGAGTCTAGAAACAGGGGTCACAGTCTCAGAATAAGGGGTCGGCCATTTAGGACTGAGATGAGGAGAAATTTCTTCACTGAGGGTGGTGAACCTTTGCAGTTCTCTACCCCAGAGGGCTGTGGAGGCTCAGTCGTTGAGTATATTCAAGACATATATTGATAGATTTTTGAATATTAAGGGAATCAAGGGATATGGGGATAGTGCAAGAAAGTGGAGATGAGACAGAAGCTCAGCCATGATCTTATTGAATGGCGGAGCAGGTTCGAGGGGCCGAATGGCCTACTCCTCCTATTTCTTATGTTTAGTGAGAATATAATGCATTTGGCACTCACCTGTAAGCTGAGGGTTATTCTTGGTGTCTGGGGAGCATTTTTGGCAGGCAGATGTCTCGGGTGGGTGCATGGGAGAGCTTCCAGCTGGCAGGCCATCAGTTGGTTCAGTTATTCCACTGCCACTTGATTGTGCCAGTAGGAGCAATAGAGGTGAGTGCTGGCACGCATTAGCAATCACTTCTTTTCATTCTAAGTAGAAGGGAGAGGTGGGTGTATATCTTAGCATCACACACTCCTTTTGCTCCTGCCAGCAACATTAGCCAGTGATCCATCATCTCATTTTGCCGACAGAAGTAAGGGAGTTGAGTGGTGCCAAGGACTGAGGTGGCCATGGGGAGAGACAGAATGCTCAAAGTTCAGAGCAGTCAGTGGAATTTGGAACTCATTTACGTTTGAGCACGTAATTCTAGGCTGACAGTTCAGTGCACTACTGGTGGAGGTGCCATCTTTGGAATGAGACGTTAAACCAATGCCTCTTTTGCCTCTTGGGTGGATGTACCTGGGTGTACACTCACCTCTCCCTTTTACTTATATTGGAAAGACGTGCTTGTTGATGCTTGCCAGTACTCACCTCTATTGTTCCTATTGGCAAGATCCCTTGCCAGAGTGTCTGGGCCAGAATTCCCCCCTCAACCAACACCACTAAAAACCGATTAACTGGTCATACATCTCATTTGGGGCTTTGGAGCTTTGTTATGAACAAATTGGCTGCCATATTTGGCTACATAACTTCAGAATAGTTAATTGGCTATAAAATGCTTTGAGACACCCTGAGGATGTAATGATAGTCATAGAGTTATACAGCACAGAAAGAGGCCCTTCGGCCCATCGTGTCCACGCCAGCCATCAAGCCCTGTCTATTCTAATCCCATTTTCCAGCACTTGGTCCGTAACCTTGTATGCTATGGCATTTCAAGTGCTCATCTAAATGCTTCTTGAATGATGTTCAAGTTTGTTCTTTATTATCAGCACTTACAGCATTATTTATTCCTGTAAAAGGTGTCCAAACACAAGGCATGATATCTCACTTTACCAAAAATGCCAAAGCAAACTGACAAGACATTTTAATGGTATAATCCAGCTGTATTACAGGCCCTATTATGTCCTGTCGCTCTAATTATAGACAAGCCACCTGGCCAGTGTTTCAGTGAGTGCCTGTCTCAGGAGCTGTTTGACCAGTGTCTGACTGCACAGCACCTGCACCTATTCTACGTCACGAGTTTCCGGGCAACATCTCAATGTGTGGTGAGCATTCAGACCACTGTCTTGGTGTGCAGTGACCCTGACATAGACTTTCCATCCAGTGATTCAGTGCACATTCTTCCAGTGTCACTGTACGGAGAGATTTACAGCCAGCCTGGGATAATCTGTTTCCAAAGCAATATTGCAAAGATGTGGATATTGATATTGTACTGCTGTGCTGGAGTGGGCTGTGTTAGTGCTGTGTATTCCTGCTTGGACCCAAACAGAATGATAATCTGGGGATTGGGCTTTGAAAGGATTAAGGAAACTAGGTCATCGACCTGAAAGGTTAACTCTGTTTCTCTCTCCACAGATGCTGCCTGACCTGCTGAGCATTTCCTGTTTTTAGTTAAGGAAACTATTGTGGCGGTACCACTGAGTTAATCTAGCTAATTGTATATAATTCCCTTTAACGATGTTCTAACACCAGCCTAAACCTGTACTATTGTGTTGGGCATTACTGGGTTTTGTATATAGTGTTATGCATGTACGGGGCGTTGCCCCTTTAAGAGCACGGGCAAACGCGATGACGTCACGTCGCACATCACGTGACCGCCCAAACGCGGGCAAACGCGATGACATCACGTCGCACATCACGTGACCGCCCAAACGCGGGCAAGTGCGATGACGTCACGTCGCACATCACGCGACCGCCCAAACGCGGGCAAACGCGATGACATCACGTCGCACATCACGTGACCGCCCCAACGCGATGACGTCACGTCGCACATCACGTGACCGCCCCAAGCGCGGGAAAACGCGATGACATCACAACGCAATCCACGGGGCTGCCGAGTCAGTCCTCGTGGCGTCCCCGTTGGGTTGCCCCATGGCTCTCCTGCATCGATCTTTGTTGTTTTCTGGAATTCGTCAAATCCAACATTAAAGACCTGTTTGATTGTTCTCCTGAGTCGACCTCAGTTATTAGTTAGGAATACATCAATTCCTACACTATAGTTTTATGTCGCCTGTAAATGAAAAATTTACAGCATAATTTCAATTTATTACTAAAAAGAAGTTGCGACTGTCAGAGGAAGGAAATATATTGAAAATCTGGAAACTCAAAGTATGTGCCCTGTCTGAAAGCGGATTTGCATCATCTGTTGGTATTCCAGCCACTGCACAGCCTGTGCCACCACGTGCAGGGGAAGCTTAGAATCATTGACCAGGAAGCTCTGGCTCTTAGACATGCACATACTGCCACCCAGTGGCTATTTGGGCATTGCACCGTTTCATGTAATGGCGACAACTAAAAAGCCATTGTTATGCCAGTGCTCCACCTGTTAAGTAAATTCTGTCAAGGGTATTTTCTATTTAGTACATTATTTAATGCACATTTATATTTTTACCAAAAGGGATCTGGTCTTTTTATTTTATTTGTTCTGGGGATTTAGGCAAGATCGGCAAGACTACATTTCATGCCGAGAAGGTGGTGGTGGGTCTCTCCTCGGATTGCTGCAGTCGTTGTGATGCTGCTCCCACAATGGTGTTAGGTAGGGAATTCCAGGATACTGACAAAGCAACTATGAAGGAACGGCGATATACGATCCTTCATCGTCGCTGGGTCAATATCCTGGAACTCCCTCCCTAACAGCACTGTGGGAGTACCTTCACCACACGGACTGCAGTAGTTCAAGGCGGCGGCTCACCACCACCTTCTCGAGGGCAATTGGGTATGGGCAATAAATGCTGGCCTTGCCAGCGACGCCCACATCCCATAAACTAATAAATAAACAAAAAAGTCTGGGTGGTATGTGACTTAGAGGGGAACCTGCAACTAATTGCGTTCGGTGTTCCCATGGCGTTGCCGCTTCTGCCCTCCTTGGTAGAGGTCATGGGGCTGGTAGGTGTTGCCAAAGTAAGCTTGGTGAATTGCTGCAATACATCCTTTAGACAGTATATACCATACCCACAGTATGCCAGTGGTGGATATTGAGCTTAGTGGCAGGGGTACTGATCAAGTGAACTGCTTTGCCTTGGATGGCGTTGAGTTTCTTGAGTGCTGTTGCAGCATAACCCACCCAGATAAGTGGAGAGTGTTCCATCACACTTCTACCTTGAGCCTTGTTGATGGTGGAGAGGCTTTGGGGTCAGGAGGTGAGCCACTCATAGGGTGCCCAGCCCCTTGTAGCCACTGTGCTAATATTGCTGGCCCAGTTAAGTTTCTGGTCAGTGGTAACCACCAGGATATTGTTGGTGGTTGGGCCCTTTCTTGTTGGAGTTGGTCATTGTCTGGCACTTGCATGGTATGGATATTACCAGCTGTTTGTCTGCCACGCTTGGATGTTGAGCAGGGCCTGTTGATGGGCATGGGCTGCTTCATTATTGGAGGAGTTGTGAATGGAGCTGCAAAACACTAGCATTGTTTGACCAAGAACACTCCCCTTAAGACTTGGTTTAAAGAATGTTATTGACCTTGTTTTAACAAACAACTGGATCAGTGGCAAGAAGCTGGTGAAGAGGACTGGTCCTGTTAGTTGTTGATGCCAGTGATTGGACTGAACCCAGGATATAATGGACAGGGCCACTGTTTTATGGTGACTGACTCGGTCAAATTTTGTTTATATTACATTGGATGTTTTGGGATCTCAGCATTTTGACCCAGGCCTATTTCAGCAGACGCGGGGTAGATTTCCATCTACACTGCCTGGGCGTTTATAGAACCCACCTAATTATTCCATTGATTTTTGACAATCACTGTTTACATTTTTCTTGTTTTTAAATTGGATATAGTTAATGTGTTGCAGCTAATGTGATTGGTGATACAGTATTGTCATTGTACAGAGCTTACTGTTTTACAATGATCCTGTCAGGTGCAGCTGCCTTGTCAGGAGAATGAGAAGGGAGGACTGGAGAAAAGGTGGTAGCTTGTCTCTAGTGTGTTAGATGTGTTGTGTCATCTAGTTCTTTGTTCACAGTCCAAGTTAGATATCCTGCTCACATTATCTCTGCCTGGATCACGTCCCTCCCATAATCATCTTTTCACCAATGGAAGCAATAATGAACTGGACATCGTCTGGCGAGAGAGAGAAAAATAAAGATTAACTATGAATCTCTGCCACCAGGAAGGAAATATTTTACCGTTTTGCACATTTATGCACTACTCCTTTAACTGTTTCCAATCTCCGGACCAAATTACTGAACTCCACACAGTTTGTCTGATGTGGAGCACACGCACTCTCCCTGTAGGGAGACACACCTACTTACCTAAATCCAGAGAGCTTAGGTGCTGTTTAGCCAGATAAAACATGTGCACCCTATTAGCGCAGCGCACTGGTAAGCTTTCTGCTGCTTTTCCAGGATAACCCTACCTGTTAGGGCATTGGTTTACAGGGTTATCTGAATCCAAGTGACAAGTATTCAAGCCCCAACTAACTGGATTGCTCTTTGAAGGAGCCAGCGCAGACTTGATGGGCCGAATGGCCTCCTTCTGTACTATTCTCTGATTCTATAAGTGACTTATCTACCCCTTCAGGTTCCACTAGTGAGCCAGGCTGGCTTGCCTATCAGAAGATTAACTGAGCCTGCACACAGAGTTGACTTGATTCTGAACTTTCATTGGCAGCTTATGTCACCGTGGGACACTTCGACCCCAAAGAGACCCTCCTCCCTCTCAGAAGGATAGTCCCTAGTTGGTCATTGTGTTGCTGCCCTGGTTGTAACTGAACTGTACCTTCCAAGATGACTCCACCGTTCCTTTTTAGGGCCCTTCCTACCTGTGCTCTTACCAGTAGTGAGTCCTGGCTCTGTGCCTTCAGCAGCATCTTCACGAGCCTTGCTGCATGTTTTTGTTAACGGCTCAGGGTAATGAACAGAAAACCTTTCTGTTAATCGCTTTTAGCCATGAGAATTATCCAGTGTCTCCTCCACAGGATCTCTCCAGTCTTCAGAGAATGATAGAACATCACAACTTCAGATCCAATTTTAAATTTGTTAATAAGCAAATTTATTTAGCAAAAGATGAATAGGCAAATAATCAGATATAATAAATGAATATATTTGCAATCCCAATCCTTCTACTTATCTTCTTGACACCAAAACAATAAAATGTCACAATCTAATTGAAGCCCATGGGATTAAAGGGACAGTGGCAACATGGATATGAAATTGGCTAAGAGACAGAAAGCAGAGAGTAGTAGTGAACGGTTGTTTTACAGGCTGGAGGGAAGTATACAGTGGTGTCCCCCAGGAGTTGGTATTAGGACCACTGCTCTTTTTGATATATATTAATGATCTGGTCTTGGATATGTCAGCCATGGCTCAGTTAGTAGCACACTCGCCACTCCAGAGACTGGTGCACAAAATCTAGGCTGACACTCCAGTGCAGTACTGAGGGAGTGCAGTACTGTCAGAGGTGCCATCTTTCGGATGAGACGTTAAACCGAGGCCCTGTCTGCCCTTTCGGGTGGACGTAAAAGATCCTACGGCCACTATTCGAAGAGGAGCAGGGACGTTCTCCCCGGTGTCCTGGCTAATGTTTATTGCTCAACCAACATCATTAAAACAGATTATCTGGTCATAATCACATTGCTGTTTGTGGGCCTTTGCTCTGCCGTGTTTCCTACATTACAACAATGACTCCACTTCAAAAGTACTTCATTGGGTGTCAAGCTCTTTGGGATGTCCTGAGGTTGTGAAAGGTGCTATATAAATGCAAGCTTTTTTCTTTCAAAACTGGAAATGTAGTAAATAATAAGGATAGTAGTAAACTACAGGAGGACATAGACAGGCTGGTGAAATGGGCAGACACATGGTCGATGAAATTTAATAGAGAAGTGTGAAGTGATGCTTTTTGGAAGGAAAAATGAGGAGAGGCAATATAAACTAAATGGTGCAATTTAAAGGGGTGCAGGAACAGAGACCTGGGGGTTCACATGCTCAAATCTTTGAAAGTGGGAGAATAAGTTGAGAAGGCTGTTAAAACAAGCATATGGGATCCGTAGCTTTATAAATAGAGGCACAGAGCACAAAAGCAAGGAAGTTATGGTAAACCTTTATATATCACTGGTTAGGCCTCAGCTGGAGTATTGTGTTTAATTATGGACACCACACTTTGGGAAGGACTTGGAGAGGGTGCAGAGGAGATCTGCCAGAATGAGACGAGAGAAGCTGGGATTGTTCTCGGAGCAGAGAAGGTTAAGGTGACATTTAATAGAGGTGTTCAAAATCATAAAGGGCTTTGATAAAATAGATAGGGAGGAACTGTTTCCAGTGGCAGGAGGGTCAATAACCAGAGGACATTTAAAATGGCAAATAATCTAGGGGGGAGATGAGAAACCTTTTTTATGTAATTGTGTTGTGGTGGTCTGGAATGCACGGTCGAAAAGGGCGGTGGAAGCAGATTCTATAGTAACTTTTAAAAGGGAATTGGAAATTTGAAAAGGAAAAATTTGCAGGACTATGGGGAATGAGCAGGGAGCTAGGACAGGCATGATGGGTCGAATGGTCATCTCCTATGCTGTATGATTCTGTTGTAGAATACTTTTTTTATGCAGTTTTTAAAAATATAATTCTTAATCACTGTGTGGCACTTTATCGAATGCCTTCCAAAAGTCCATATATACAACAACTACTATACTACCTTGATCAACCTTCTCTGTTACCTCACGAAGGAATTCAATTAAGTTAGTCAGACCGATAATAAATCCATGCTGGCTCTCCTTGATTAACCCATGCCTTTCCAAATAAAAGTTTATTTTGTCCCTGATAATAGTTTCCAATAACTTCCCCACCACTGATGTTAGGCTGACTGGCCTGTAGTTTCCTAGTTTATCCCTCTCCCCTTTCTTGAATATTGTTATAACATTAGCAGCCCTCCAGTTCTCCGGCACTACTCTTGGATCCAATGAAGATTGAAAGATTATGGTCAATGCCTCTGCTATTTCTACCATTGCTTCTATCAGCAACCTAGGATGCTTTCCATCTGGACCAGGTAACTTTCTGTAATGCTAATCTTTGTAGTGCATCTTCTCTCTATTACTATCCAGTCTATACCTTCCATCTCTTTTAGTGTAACCATCATTAATTTAACTTGGCTCCTTCCCAATGTGTAAAATATGGCTTGCTCCATTGGGTGGGGGGGGGGGTGCCTTTTGCTTGTCCTTGTCCAGGTTTAGCTTGTTGGCTATCCCTTTAAATGTAGTCACAATACATTTAAAAATACATTCTTTTTACAATACATTTAAAGCCAGCTGCACTAAAAAAAAACAAATCTATGTCCCAACTGGATTTAACACAGATGTTCCAACAGTCAGTTCATACTGGTGTCCAATGTAAGCTTGTGGGGAGAAACTAACACAGACTGTGATTTGTTCAGTTAAACCTTTGACATAAGAACAGGAGTCGGCCATTCAATGAGATCATGACTGATCTGCGATCTAACTCTGTATACCCGCCTTTGCCCCGTATCCCTTAATACCTTTGGTTAACAGAAATCTATCAATCTCCGATTTAAAATGAACAATTGACCCAGCATCAACTGCCGTTTGCGGAAGGGCGTTCCAAACTTCTCCGACCCTTTGCGTGTAGAACTGTTTCCTAACTTCACTCCTGAAAGGCCTGGCTCTAATTTTTAGACCATGTCCTCTAATCCTAGACTCCCCAACCAGCGGAAATAGTTTCTCTCTATCTACCCTATCAGTTCCCCTTAATATAGAAACATAGAAGATAGGAGCAGGAGTAGGCCATTTGGCCCCTCGAGCCTGTTCTGCCATTTAATGAGATCATGGCTAATCATCCAAATTCAGTACCCCGTCTCTGCTTTCTCCCCATATCCCTTGATCCCTTTAGCCTTAAGAAATATATCCAACTCCTTCTTGAATATATTTAATGAATTGGCCTCCACCGCCTTCTGTGGTAGAGAATTCCACAGGTTCACCACTCTCTGGGTGAAGAAATTCCTCCTCATCTCAGTCCTAACTGGCTTACCCCTTATCCTTAGACTGTGACCCCTGGTTCTGGACTCCCCCGCCATTGGGAACATCCTTCCTGCATCTAGTCTGTCTAGTCCTGTTAGAATTTTATAAGTTTCAATGAGATCCCCTCTCATTCTTCTAAACTCTAGCGAATATAAGCCTAATTGACCCAATCTCTCTTCATGCGTCATTCCTGCCATCCCAGGTATCAGTCTGGTGACTCTTCGCTGCACTTCCTCCATGGCAAGAACACCCTTCCTCAGATAAGGCGACCAAAACTGCACACAATACTCGAGGTGTGGTCTCACCAAGGCCCTGTACAACTGCAGCAAGACATCCTTGCTCCTGTACTTGAATCCTCTCGCTATGAAGGCCAACATACCATTTGCCGCCTTCACCGCCTGCTGCACCTGCATGCTTCCCTTCAGTGACTGGTGCACAAGGACACCCAGGTCTCGTTGCACTTCCCCTTTTCCCAATCTATTGCCGTTCAGATAATAATCTGTCTTCCTGTTTTTGCCACCAAAGTGGATAACCTCCCATTTATCCACATTATACTGCACCTGCCATGCGTCTGCCCAATCACCCAACCTGTCCAAATCATCGTGGAGTTTCTCTGCATCCTCCTCACAGCACACACGCCCACCCAGCTTTGTGTCGTCTGCAAACTTAGAGATATTGCATCTAGTTCCCTGGTCTAGATCATTAATATATACAGGAAACTTTCTGGTATCCGGCACTTAGACCATGTCCTCTAATCCTAGACTCCCCAACCAGCGGAAATAGTTTCTCTCTATCTACCCTATCAGTTCCCCTTAATATAGAAACATAGAAGATAGGAGCAGGAGTAGGCAGTTAGATCAAAACTGCCGTATAAACCAGCGCTAATGTTAAAACATACAGAGCTTTTCAGCTCCGTGTGAATCAACAAAACCTGTTGCTTAGCAACAGCTTCAAAACAGTCGGCTGCAGCTGCAAGCGTCTCTAGCTGAAGCTGTTGCTTAGCTACAGACCTTGCAGAGCCTGACTGGGGAAAAAAAAAGCAACGAGAAGTAAAAAAACTTATAGAAAACGGCTCCTGAATTTTGCCGGTAGATAGAGTTTCTGGACTTTTAACCTCCGGTTAAACGAAGTTTCCTGTATTGTGAATAGCTGGGGTCCTAGCACCGATCTCTGCGGTACCCCACTAGTCACTGCCTGCCACTTGGAAAAAGACCCGTTTATTCCAACTCTTTGCTTCCTGTCTGCCAACCAGTTCTCTATCCAAGTCAGTACCTTACCCCCAATCCCATGTGCTTTAACTTTGCATGCCAATCTCTTATGCGGGACGTTATCGAAAGCCTTCTGAAAGTCCAAATACACCACATCCACTGGTTCTCCCTTATCTATTCTACCAGTTACATCCTCAAAAAATTAATATCTTGAAAATTTTGAGCAAATCACCCCTTAACCTTCTAAATTCCAGGGAATACAGCCCTAGTTTGTGTAATTTCTCTTCATAATTTAACCTCTGGAGTCCGGGTATCATTCTGGCAAACCTACGCTGCACTCCCTCCAAGACCAATATATCCTTCCTAAGGTGTGGTGCCCACAACTGCTCACAGTGCTGCAGGTGTGGTCTAACCAGGGCTTTGTACAGCTGCAGCATAACTTCTACCCCCTTGTGTTCTAGTCCTCTAGATATAAAGGCCAGCATTCCATTAGCCTTTTTGATTATTTTTTGTACCTGTCCATGACATTTAATGATCTATGTACGTGGTGTTTGCGTAGACGCCGTAATTGTGACCATCTTCAAGAAAGGTGACAAGTCCGATTGCGGTAATTACAGAGGAGTTTCCCTGCTATCT
Organism: Somniosus microcephalus; assembly: GCF_052327205.1. Classification (NCBI taxonomy): domain Eukaryota; kingdom Metazoa; phylum Chordata; class Chondrichthyes; order Squaliformes; family Somniosidae; genus Somniosus; species Somniosus microcephalus. The sequence goes on along the minus strand of NC_140994.1, from coordinate 624,041 downwards.
GCCACAGGGAGTCATCGCAAGAATCCTCCTCAATCGCCTTCTCCTAGTGGCCGAAAAGCTCCTCCCAGAGTCGCAATGCGGATTCCGCCCACTAAAGGGGCACAATGGACATGATCTTCACTGCCCGTCAATTAGAAGAGAAATGCAGGGAACAACACCAACCGCTGCACATGGCCGCCTTTGATCTCACAAAGGCCTTCAACATTGTCAACCGTGAGGGATTATGAAATAATGTCCTCAAATTCGGCTGCCCTCAAAAGTTTGTCACCATCTTCCGCCTGCTTCACGACGACATGCAAGCTGTGATCCAGACCAGTGGTTCCACCACAGACCCAATTCATGTACGGACCGGGGTCAAGCAAGGCTGTGTCAACGCACCAACGCTCTTCCTTGCTGCAATGCTCCATCTCGCCCTTAATAAGCTCCCCGCTGGGTGGAGCTAATTTACAGAACAAATGGGAAACTGTTCAACCTCCGTCGGCTCCAGCCCAGATCCAAGATCATCCCATCCTCTGTCGTCGAATTACAGTATGCAGACGACGCTTGCGTCTGCGCTCACTCGGAGGTCGAACTCCAAACCATCGTCAACACCTTCACCGAAGTGTACGAGAGCATAGGCCTTACACAAACATCCGTAAGAAAGGACATACTTGCTCTCGAGTCAGTACAAAGAAGGTTCACTTGGTTAATCCCGGGGATGAGGGGATGGACATATGAGGAGAGGTTGAGTAGATTGGGACTCTGCTCATTGGAGTTCAGAAGAATGAGAGGCGATCTTATTGAAACATAAGATTGTGAAGGGGTTGGATCGGGTGGATGCAGGGAAGATGTTCCCGATGATGGGTGAAACTAGAACTAGGGGGCATAGTCTTAGAATAAGGGGCTGCTCTTTCAAAACTGAAATGAGGAGGAACTACTTCACTCAGAGGGTGGTAGGTCCATGGAATATGCTGCCCCAAAAAGCTGTAGAAGCTACATCATTACATAAATTTAAAACAGAAATAGACAGTTTCCTAGAAGTAAAGGGAATTAAGGGTTACGGGGAGCGGGCAGGAATTTGGACATGAGTCTAGGTTCGGATCGGTCATGGCCCTGTGGGTAGCGGAGCAGGCCCAGGGGCCGTGTAGCCTGATCCTGCTCCTATTTTGTGTGTCTAATTCTGTTAGATTCAGGAGATGGTTCTGTGATAGTGGATTGGCAGTTAGGATCAGATCAGCCATGATCTTATTGAATGGCGGAGCAGGCTCGAGGGGCCGATTGGCCTACTCCTGCTCCTATTTCTTATGTTCTTATGTTCTTATTAAGACAAAGGTCCTCTACCAACCTGCCCCCGCCACACAGTACTGCCCCCCCCCCCCCCCCGATTATCAAAATCCACGACAAGGCCTTGGACAACGTGGACCACTTTCCATACCTCAGGAGCCTACTGTCAACAAGGGCAGACGTCGATGATGAAGTCCAACACTGCCTTCAGTGAGCCAGTATAGCCTTCGGTCGCCTGAGGAAGAGAGTGTTTGAAGACCAGGACGTCAAACCCGGCACTAAGCTCATGGTCTACAGAGCAGCAGTGATACCCGCCCTGCTGTATGCCTCAGAGACATGGACCATGTACAGCAGGCACCTCAAAGCACTGGAGAGGTACCACCAACGCTGCCTCCGCAAGATCCTGCAAATCCTTTGGCAGGATAGGCGCATCAAAGTCAGTGTTTTCGCTCAGGCCAACATCCCCAGCATCGAAGCTTTGACCACACTCGATCAGCTCCGATGGACGGGCCCATCGTCCGCATGCCCGATACGAGACTCCGAAAACAAGCGCTCTACTTTGAGCTTTGACACGGCAAGAAAGCCCCAGGTGGGCAGAGGAAAGGCTTCAAGGACACCCTCAAAGCCTCCTTGAAAAAGTACAATATCCCCACTGACACCTGGGAATCCCTGGCCCAAGACCGCACAAAGTGGAGGAGAAGCATCCGGGAAGGCGCCAAACACCCCGACTCTCTTCGCCGGGAGCAAGCAGAAGCGAAGCACAAGGAGCGCACGTCAACCCAAGCACCCCGCCCACCCGCCCCTTCAACCACTGTCTGCCCCACCTGTGACAGAGACTGTCGGTCCCGCATTGGACTCATCAGTCACCTGAGAACTCATTTTTAATGTGGAAGCAAGTCACCCTCTGTTCCGAGGGACTGCCTAATAGAGAAGAGAAGTACATGGACCCCTAAGTCTCTTTGGACCTCCACTGCTTCTACCTATTCACCATTTAGAAAGTATTCTGATCTAGCCAATTCATTTTGAATCCGAGTGCTTAAATAAACTATGGAATCTGGTAAAAGGGGATAGAAGTGGTGGGGTCAGTTTACTAAGCTGAGTTGGACTAACTGAAGTTGGTATTCTCCTGAAAACAACCAGGTCCCTCTGAATACCAACATTTCCCAATCTCTGACCATTTAAAAAATATTCTGCTTTTCTATTTTTCCTACCAAAGTGGATAACTTCACATTTCTCCACATTATATTTATTCTATCATGTTCTTGCCCACTCACTTAACCTGTCTATATCCCCTTGAAGCCTCTTTGCATCCTCTTCATAACTTACATTCCCACCTAGCTTTGTATCGTCAGCAAACTTGGATACTTTACTCTCGGTCCCCTCATCTAAGTCATTGATATAGACTGTAAATAGCTGAGGCCCAAGCACTGATCCTTGTGGTACCCCACTAGTTACAGCCTGCCAACCCAAAAATGACCCGTTTATTTCTACTCTGTGTCCTGTCCATTAACCAATTCTCAATCCATGCTAGTATATTACTCCCAATCCATGAGTCGTAATTTTGTTTAATAACCTCTTGTGTGGCACCTTAACGAATGCCTTCTGAAAATCCAAATACACCACATCCACTGGTTCCACATTATCTACCCTGCTAGTTACAACCTCAAAAAACTCTTAACAGATTTGTCAAACATGATTTTCCTTTCATAAATCCGTGTTGACTCTGCCCAATCATATGATTTTCTAAGGACCCTGTTACCACGTCCCTAATAATAGATTCTAGCATTTTCCCCAACTACTGATGTGAGGCTAACTGGTCTATAGTTCCCTGTTTTCTCTCTCCTTTTCTTGAATAGCGGTGTTACATTTGCTACCTTCCAATCTGCAGGGACCGTTCTAGAATCTCGGGAATTCTGGAAGATCAAAACCAATGCATCCACTATCTCTGTACCCACCTCCTTTAAAACTATTTCTTTACTAATACTAACTTCTGTAAGGTCCTTATTCTCACTAGACTCTTGGTTCCCCACTATTTATGGAATGTTTGTTGTGTCTTCTTCCATGAATCTGTAAATCTAATACTATCTTTAACTTCTCCTGTTAGCCATGGTTGGACCAATTTTCCCATGGGGTTTTTATTCCTTAAGGGAATGTATATTTGTTATGAATTATGAATTGTTTCTTTAAATGTTTGCCATTGCTTATGTAGCATCCAATTTCCCAACTGACCTTAGCCAACTCGCCCCTCCTATCGACATAGTTTGCTTTGTTGTGATTTAAGACCTGAGTTTCAAATTTAACTAAATCGCTCTCAAACTGAATATAAAATTCTATCATATTATGATCACTCTTCCCCAGAGGCTCCTTTACTACAAGGTTATTAATTAACGCTGTCTCATTGCACAATACTCGATCTAAAATAGCCTGTTCCCTAGTTGGCTCCTTGACATACTGATCTAGAAAACTATCTTGAATGCATTCCATGAACTCGTCCTCAGCACTATTACTGCAAATTTGGTTTGTCCAATCTATGTGAAAATTAACTCCCCCATGATTACTGTATTCCCCTTGTTACATGCACCTCTAATTTCTTGATTTGGACTGTGCCCGACTCTACAACTATTGTTAGGGGGCCTATAAACGCCCACCGGTATTTTCTGCCCCATATTTCTTAGCTCCGCCCAAAATGATTCCACATCTTGTTTTTCTGAGCTAAGCTCCTTTCTCTCTACTGTCTTTATCCCATTTTTTAAACAACTAATGGAGGGAGGAGGCTTTTTTAAAATTCATTCATGGGATGTGGGTGTTGCTGGCAAGGCCAGCATTTATTGCCCATCCCTAATTGACCTTGAGGAGGTGGTAGTGAGCCACCTTCTTGAACCGCTGCAGTCCGTGTGGTGAAGGTACTCCCACAGTGCTGTTAGGGAGGGAGTTCCAGGATTTTGACCCAGCGACGATGAAGGAATGGCGATATATTTCCAAATCTCCATGAACTATCCCCATCCTCAATGATGGTAGAGCCCAGCACGTGAGTGCAAACAACAAGACTGAAGCGTTTGCAACCATCTTCAGACAGAAGTGCCTAGTGGATGATCCATCTCGGCCTCTTCCCGAGGCCCCCACCATCACAGAAGCCAGTCTTAAGCCAATTTGATTCATTCCACGTGATAGCAAGAAACGGCTGAGCGCACTGAATACAGCAAAAGCTATGGGTCCCGACAATATCCCGGCTGTGGTGCTGAAGACTTGTGCTCCAGAACTAGCCACGCCTCTAGCCAAGCTGTTTCAGTACAGCTACAATACTGACATCTACCTGACAAAGTGGAAAATTGCCCAGGTATGTCCTGTTCACAATAGGCAGGACAAATCCAATCTGGCCAATTACTGCCCCATCAGCTTACTCTCAATCATTAGCAAAGTGATAGCACTGTCAATGACACATTCTATCAAGTGGCACTTGCTCAGCAATAACCTGCTCACCAATGCTCAGTTTGGGTTCCGCCAGGACCACTCTGCTCCAGACCTCTTTACAGCCTACAGAAATTTCTTCAGGTGGCTGGTTGCTCGGTGCCGATCGCGTGGCCGGTCGTTCAGTGCTGGTCGGGTGGCTTGTCGCCCTTCCAGCAAAGTTCCAGTGCCACCAGGCTCCCGCGGGATGCTGCTGCGGAAGAAAGACCAGTTTAGAAAAAACATCGGAGACGGAAGCCAAGCCAAAGAGAGTGAGGATCACAATTCCAGTGCAATCTACAATTAAACAGGACATTTCATGGAGAAAATACTGCAAACAATCAGCAAGCCAGGCAGCATCTGTAAAGAAAGGAAAATAGCCATTGAACATAAGAACATAAGAAATAGGAGCTGGAGTAGGCCATTTCACCCTTCGAGCCTGCTCTGCCATTCAACAAGATCATGGCTGATCTTTTACCTCAACTCCACCATCCCACATTATCCTTATATCCCTTAATTCCCTTAGTTCCCAAAAATTTATCGACCTCTGTCTTGAATATACCCACAGCTCTCTGGGGTAGTGAATTCCAAAGATTCACAACCCTTTACATAGGGTAGGATATATGGCACAGAAACAGGTCATTCAGCCCAACCGGTCCATGCCGGCGTTTATGCTTCACTCGAGCCTCCTCTCATCTTTCCTCATCTAAATCTATCAGCATAGCCATCTATTCCCTTCTCGGTCATATGCTTGTCTAGCCTCCCCTTAAATGCATCTATACCTTTCGCTTCAACCACTCCCTGTTCCACACACTCTTTGGGTAAAGATGTTTCTTCTGAATTCCCTATTGGTTTTGTTGGTGACTATCTTATATTGATAGCCTCTAGTTATGCTCTTCCCCACAAGTCTGATGTCCTAGGGGGAGTGTTTGCTAGTGCTGTTGGGGAAGGTTTAAACTAAAATGGCAGGGGGTTGGGAACCTGTGCAGGGAGACAGGAAAGGGAAGCAAGGATAGAAACAAAAGACAGGAAGGAGAAAAGCAAAAGTGGAAGGCAGAGAAATCAAGGGTGTAAATCAAATAGGGCTACAGTAAATAATAATTCTAAAAGGACTAAGAGTGTTAAAAAAACAAGCCTGAAGGCTTTGGGGGAAAAATTGGGTGAGTAGCGCCACCTGTTAGCGCCTAAAGAGGCAGTCAGTGGCTGTAGCGCCACTGGCTGCGCCTCCCACGTTATTCAGCAGGGGCGCTAATGGTGGCATTAGACATTTGCGCTGCGCCGCCACCGATGACGTCATCGGTGTGCGCAGCGCCCCGTTCGCGATATTTGGTAGCAAACGCCGCAGTTGCGCCGTTCGCTACCCGCGCCCGGTTCACGGGGCCTTACTGTGTCGGCAGCGGCGCAAGTTATGGTGGAGGTGCGGGGCGGCCGCCTTTTTCGGCGGCCGCCTGCCAGCACCTCCGTCCCCGGCCTCCTGACCCCCACCCCCCGCGGCATTGCCGACTGTTTCCCGAGAGCCCGGCACTTCTCCTTGGTGCCGGGCTCGTTTGCCGGCACTCGCGAGCGGGGATCGCGCTGTTGCAGGCCCCTCCCCCTTAACAATGGGAGGAAGGCCTGCAGTACCGCAGCGTGCCGTGCCGCAGCGTGTGGTGCTGCGGCACGTTGCGCTGCGATATTCAGTTTCAGCGCCCTAAGAGGGACGCGGAGCGCCTCGAGCCTCGCCCCGTCTCCCTCTAGGGGCAATGGAACTGAATATCTGACGATCGCTAAATCCTCGAACGCTGCACTAAATCCTGCGCTCAGGCGACTTTTGCGCCACTTTGGCGCCCCAACCCAATTTCTAGGCCTTTGTGTCTTAATGCGAGGAACATTCGTAATAAGGTGGATGAATTAGCTGTGCAAATAGATGTAAACGGATATGATGTAATTGGAATTACGGAGACATAGCTCCAGGGTGAACAAGGCTGGGAATTCAACATCCAGGGATATTCAATATTCAGGAAGGACAGGCAAAAAGGAAAAGGAGGTGGGGTAGCATTGCTGGTTAAAGGGGAGATTAACACAATAGTAAGGAAGGATATTAGCTCTGATGATGTAGAATCTGTATGGGTAGAGCTGAGAAAAACCATGAGGCGGAAAATGTTAGTGGGAGTTGTATACAGACCCCCAAACAGCAATGCTGAGGTTAGGGATGGCATTAAACGGGAAATTAGAGACACGTGCAATAAGGGCACAGCAGTTATCATGGGTGACTTTAATCTACATATAGATTGGGCTAACCAAATTAGTAACAATACTGTGGAGGAGGAATTCCTAGAGTGTATACGGGATGGTTTCCTGGACCAATATGTCGAGGAACCAACTAGAGATCAGGCCATCTTAGACTGGGTATTATGTAACGAGTAAGGATTAATTAGCGATGTTTTTGTGCGAGGGCCCTTGGGGAGGAGCGATCATAATATGATAGAATTCTTCATTAAGATGGAGAGTGAAGTAGTTGACTCAGAGACTAGGGTCCTGAATTTAAATAAAGGAAACTACGATGTTATGAGGCGCGAGTTGGCTAGGATGGATTGGGGAACGTTACTTAAAGGGTTGATGGTGGATAGGCAATGGCAAACATTTAAAGATCGCATGGATGAACTACAGAATTTGTTCATCCCTGTTTGGCATAAAAATGAAACAAAAAGGTGACTCAACCGTGGCTAACGAGGGAAATTAGGGATAGCATAAGATCCAAGGAGAGGACATATAAATTGGCCAGAAAAAGCAGCAAACCTGAGGATTGGGAGCAGTTTAGGATTCAGCAAAGGAGGACAAAGGAAAATAGAATATGAGAGTAAGCTTGCAGAGAACATAAAAACTGACTGTAAAAGCTTCTCTAGACATGTGAAGAGAAAAATATTGGTGAAGTCAAGCGTAGGTCCCTTGCAGTCAGAATCAGGGGAATTTTTAATGGGGAAGAAAGAAATGGCAGACCAATTAAATACATACTTTGGTTCTGTCTTCACAAAGGAGGACACAAATAACCTCCCAGAGATGTTGGGGAACATAGGGTCTAATGAGAGGCAGGAATTGAATGAAATCAGTATTTGTAGGGAAATGGTGTTGGGGAAATTGAAGGCCGATAAATCCCCAGGGCCTGATAATCTACATCCTAGGGTACTTAAGGAAGTGGCCCTAGAAATAGTAGATGCATTGCTGGTCATCTTCACAAATTCTATAGACTCTGCAATAGTTCCCATGGATTGGAGGGTAGCTAATGTAACCCCACTATTTAAAAAAGGTGGTAGAGAGAAAACGGGGAATTTTAGACCGGTAAGCCTGACATCGGTAGTGGGGAAAGTGCTAGAGTCCATTATAAAAGATACTAGCTGGGGGAGCCCGGCGTTGCCGAGGCTTTTTCGAGGGCATGTTGTTGTTGGAAGAGAGAGAGGGAGCGACTGTGGGGGGGGAGAGAGAGCGACTGTGGGGGGGAGAGAGAGCGACTGTGGGGGGGTGAGAGAGAGCGACTGGGGGGGAAGAGAGAGAGCGACTGGGGGGAAGAGAGTGAGCGACTGGGGGGGGAAGAGAGAGAGCGACTGGGGGGGGAAGAGAGAGAGCGACTGGGGGGGAAGAGAGAGAGCGACGGGGGGGAAGAGAGAGAGCGACTGGGGGGGGGAAGAGAGAGAGCGACGGGGGGGGAAGAGAGAGAGCGACTGGGGGGGGAAGAGAGAGCGACTGGGGGGTGGAAGAGAGAGAGCGACTGGGGGGGAAGAGAGAGAGCAACTGGGGGGGAAGAGAGAGCGCGACGGGGGGGAAGGGAGAGAGTGACTGGGGGGGGAAGAGAGAGAGCGATGGGGGGGAAGAGAGAGAGCGACTGGGGGGAAGAGAGAGCGACGGGGGGAAGAGAGAGAGCGACTGGGGGGAAGAGAGAGAGCGACTGGGGGGAAGAGAGAGAGCGAGTGGGGTGGAAGAGAGAGAGCGACTGGGGGGGAAGAGAGAGAGATGGGCGAAGGGAGCCACCCCCCGGTCTCTCTCTCGCCCCCTGTCACTCTCTCGCTCTCTCTCTATCTCCCCAGTCTCTCTCTCTCTCCCCAGTCTCTCTCTCCCTTCGCCCATCTCTCTCCCTTCGCCCATCTCTCTCTCCCCCAGCCTCTCTCTCTCTCTCCCCCCCTCTCCCTCACACTCCCCCCCCTCCCTCACACTCTCCACCCTCCCTCACACTCTTCCCCCCCTCTCCTTACACTCTCCGCCCCCTCTCCCTACACTCCCCCCCTCTCCCTACACTCTCTCCCCCCCCTCTCCCTACACTCTCCCTACACTCTCCCCCCCTCCCCCCTCCCTCCCCTCCCACTCACACTCTGACCCCCTCCCACTCACACTCTGCCCCCCTCCCACTCACACTCTCCCCCCATCCCACTCACACTCTCCCCCCCTCCCACTCACGCTCTCCCCCCCTCCCACTCACACTCTCCCTCCCCCCCCCCAAAGGCCCGACCGGACTCACCTCGGTAGCACCTGCTAGTGAACAAGGCGGGCCTTTGGACCCGGTTGGCAGACTCCCGTGTCCGATTGAGATCGGGGAGAGCCGTTTAAAAAAAAGCCAGAGCGGGCTCTCGCGGGTGGGCGGCGCATGCGCGGTCAGTGCCAGCGGCGCGAGGTGGCCCGCGGGGAGAAGGCAGGGAAACCCCGCGGGCTGGCGGCCGTTAGAGCGGGGAGTAGGCAGGGAAACCCCGCGGGCTGGCGGCCGTTAGAGCGGCCCACTTCGGGCCCCGACACCGTCAAACCTGAGAGGGGGAAGTAGAGAGAGACAGAGAGGGAAGAGGAGAAGGAGAGAGAGGGAAGAGGAGAAGGAGAGAGAGGGAAGAGGAGAAGGAGAGAGAGAGAGAGAGAAATTTTTGGAACTTCAGGCCTGCCTGCAGCGGGCCTGGAGACCAGCACCGAGTCCCCCCTGCGCGAGGGTGAGGAGGAGAGGGCGGGGGGTTGCTAAACACAATATAAAACTGAAATAAATTGTTAATTAATTCCCTAACACACAATTCAAATATTTACCTTAGTTCCCTAACACACAGAAAGTGTGGGGGAAAAAATCGTGAAAAATCAAGATGGCGGCCACTCACCTCGGTTCAGAAGGATAAGGCCCACCCACACACGCACCGATTGGTCGACCGGTCAGGTCACCGAAGCGTAGGATTGGTCAATCGTCGAGTCACTCGACACTCAACTGTAGGACGGCACGCGCCAGGAACCCGCCGTCCGATTGGTCGACCTCGACGTCACACGGTCGCTAATGAGATGCTAATGAGCGGAACGCTGAACGTTTTTCGGATATCGCGGGCGGGATTTTTGTCCGGCCGAAACGTAAATACGCCTATGACCGGTCCGGAATCGCAAGCTTTCTTTTGAGGCGACGCGCGCGTCGGTACGCTCTATAACTTTCAAACGTATAGAGAACGGACAGACAGACATCGGGACAGACAGACAGAAGAGCCGCTTTATATACATAGACTAGCTGGGGAGCCCCGCGTTGCGAGGGCAATTTTGGGGCGCGAGGGCAATTTTGGGGCGCTTGGTCTCCCTGCCCCTGTGTGTCCCCCCTCTCCCTGTCATGTCCTCTCCCTCTCCCTGTCCTATCCCTCCTCCCCTCCCCTCCTCTCCCTCCCCTCCCCTGTCTCCCTCCCTCCCTCCTCTCGCCCACCCCCACCCCCGCTCCCCCACTCCCCTCTGTCCCTCTCTCCGGCCCCTCCCCCTGCCTAGCGCCTGAGGTCCGGAGCTGAGGTCCCCCGCGTATGGCGCGGCTGATGGACGGCCGCTGTGGGCGGGCGGGCGGCGCATGCGCGGTCAGTGGGCAATTTTGGGGCGCTTGGTCTCCCTGCCCCTGTGTGTCCCCCCTCTCCCTGTCATGTCCTCTCCATCTCCCTGTCCTATACCTCCCTCCCCTCCCCTCCCCTCCCTCCTCTCCCTCCCTCCCCTCGCCCCCCCCGCTCCCCCACTCCCCTCTGTCCCTCTCTCCGGCCCCTCCCCCTGCCTAGCGCCTGAGGTCCGGAGCTGAGGTCCCCCGCGTATCGCGCAGCTGATGGACGGCCGCTGTGGGCGGGCGGGCGGCGCATGCGCGGTCAGTGCGGGTGGCGCATGCGCAGTCAGTGCGGGCGGCGCGAGCGCCCCGCGATTTCCCGAGGCTCGCCCCCCCCGCGATTTCCCGAGGCTCTTCCCCCCCCGCGATTTCCCGAGGCTCCCCCCCCGCGATTTCCCGAGGCTCTCCCCCCCCGCGATTTCCCGAGGCTCTCCCCCCCCCGCGATTTCCCGAGGCTCTCCCCCCCCCGCGATTTCCCGAGGCTCTCCCCCCCCCGCGATTTCCCGAGGCTCTCCCCCCCCCCCCGCGATTTCCCGAGGCTCTCCCCCCCCTATTAAATTGTTATTTAATTCCCTAACACATCATTAAAATATTTACCTTAGTTCCCTAACATACAGAAAGTGTGGGGGAAAAAATTGTGAAAAATCAAGATGGCGGCCACTCACCTCGGTTCAGAAGGATAAGGCCCGCCCACACACGCACCGATTGGTCGACCGGTCAGGTCACCGAAGCGTAGGATTGGTCAATCGGCGAGTCACTCGACACTCAACTGTAGGAAGGAACCCGCCGTCCGATTGGTGGACCTCGACGTCACACGGTCGCTAATGAGATGCTAATGAGCGGAACGCTGAACGTTTTTGGGATACCGCGGGCGGGATTTTTGTCCGGCCGAAACGTAAATACGCCTATGACCGGTCCGGAATCGCAAGCTTTTTCTTTTGAGGCGACGCGCGCGTCGGTACGCTCTGTAACTTTCAAACGTATAGAGAACGGACGGACAGACAGACAGACATCGGGACAGACATCGTGACAGACAGAAGAGCTCTTTTATATATATAGATAATAGCAGAGCACTTGGAAAACCGTGACAGGATCGGACAACGTCAACATGGATTTACAAAAGGTAAATCATGCTTGACTAATCTAGAGGATGTAACTGGTGGAATAGATAAGGGAGAACCAGTGGATGTGGTGTATTTGGACTTTCAGAAGGCTTTCGATAAGGTCCTCTCTCCTTACCCCTCTCTCTCCTTCCCTCTCTCCTTCCCTCTCTCTCTCTCCTTCCCCCCTCTCTCTCTCTCCATCCCCCTCTCTCTCCTTCACCCCCTCTCTCTCCTTCCCCCCTCTCTCTCTCTCCGTCCCCCTCACTCTCTCTCTCTCCTTCCCCCTCTCTCTTTCTCTCCTTCCCCCTCTCTCTCCTTCCCCCTCTCTCTTTCTCTCTCCTTCCCCCTCTCTCTCTCTCTCTCTCTCCTTCCCCCTCTCTCTCTCTCTCTCCTTCCCCCTTTCTCTCTTTCTCCTTCCCCCTCTCTCTCCTTACCCCTCTCTCTCTCTCCTTCCCCCCTCTCTCTCTCTCTTTCTCTCTCTCCTTCCCCCTCTCTCTCTCTCTCCTTCCCCCTCTCTCTCTCCTTCCCCTCTCTCTCTCTCCTTCCCCCTCTCTCTCTCCTTCCCCCTCTCTCTCTCTCTCCTTCCCCCTCTCTCTCTCTCTCTCCTTCCCTCTCTCTCTCTCTCTCTCTCTCTCACTCTCCTTCCCTCTCTCGCTCCTTCCCTCTCTCTCTCTCCTTCCCCCCCTCTCTCTCTCTCCTTCCCCCTCTCTCTCTCTCTCTCTCTCTCCTTCCCCCTCTCTCTCTCTCTCTCTCTCTCTCCTTCCCCCTCTCTCTTTCCCTCTCTCTCTCTCCTTCCCACACAGACAGACAAACTCATTTATATATATATATAAAAATTATTTTTTCTTTTTTCATAACAGCATGCCCTCAAAAAAAAGTCACAGACTTGGACGCAACATTAACAAAAAATGAAGTTAAAGAGCCACCTCCTGGGTGCTTAGGAAGAGTTCTTCAATCCCAACAGTTCATAAACAGTTTTATAAACATGGCAGAGGTTTCTTCATTTCCCTCGGCAACACCGGGTACTCCAGCTAGTAAGAAATAACAGCAGGAGTAGGCCATACGGCTCCTCGAGCCTGCTTCACCATTCAGTAAGATCATGGCTGATCATTGATCTCAACTCCACTTTCCCCGATCTCCATATCCCTTGATTTTCTTAGAGTCCAAAAATCTATCTATCTCAGCTTTGAACATACTCAAAGACTCAGCATCCCCAGCCCTCTGGGGCAGAGAATTCCAAAGATTCACAACCCTCTGAGTGAAGAAATTCCTCCTCATCTCAGTCTTAAATGGCCGACCCCTTATCCTGAGACTATGCACCCTAGTTGTAGACATTCCAGCTAGGGGAAACAATCTCTCAGCGTCTACCCTGTCAATCCCCTTCAGAATCTTGTATATTTCAATGAGATCACCTCTCATTTTTCTAAACTGCAGAGAGTATAGACCCATTCTACACAATCTCTCATCATAGGACAGCCCTCTCATCCCAGGAATCAACCTAGTGAACCTTCGTTGCACCGCCTCCAAGGCAAGTATATTCTTCCTTAGATAAGGAGACCAAAACTGTGCACAGTACTCCAGGTGTGGTCTCACCAAGGCCCTGCACAATTGTAGCAAGACTTCCTTACTCTTATACTCCAACCCCCTTGCAATAAAGGCCAACATGCCATTTGCCTTCCTTATTGCTTGTACCTGCATGCTAGCTTTCTGTGTTTCTTGCATGAGGACACCCAAATCTCTCTGAACAACAACATTTGAAAGTTTCTCACCATTTAAAAAATATTCTGTTTTTCTATTCTTCCTACCAAAGTGAATAACCTCACATTTCCCTACATTATACTCCACCTGCCTGCCAACTTACTGCCCACTCACTTAGTCTATCTATATCCCTTCAAATGTTTCCCATTGCTGTTCTACATCGTTGATTGACAATATTGTTGCCCATTTTATTTTATCAAGTTCTTTTCTCAGCCCCTCAAAATCAGCTTTTCTCCAATCTATTACCCTGGTTTTTGTCATTACTTGTGTCCTTCTCAATTATCATCTTAAAGCGTATTATATTATGGTCACTATTGCCTAGATGTTCCCCAACTTTTACTTCTCGTATCTGCTCTGGTTCATTCCCCATTACTAGATCCAATAGCGAATCCTCCCTTGTTGGACTTTTCACATATTGGGTTAGAAAGGAGTCCTGTACACATTGTAGGAACTCCATTCCCTTATCCCCTTTGCCTACCTCTTCTGTCCATTTAATATCGGGGTAGTTGAAATCCCCCATGATTATTATTCTATGTTTTTTGCTCATTTCCCTAATTTAAGAACATAAGAACATAAGAAATAGGAGCAGGAGTAGGGCATTTGGCCCCTCGAGCCTGCTCCGCCATTCAATAAGATCATGGTGATCTGATCTTGGCCTTAACTCCACTTTCCCACCCGCTCCCCATAACCTTTTGACTCCCCTGCAGCTCAAATATCTGTCAATCTCGGCCTTGAATATATTCAATGACCCCCGCCTCCACAGCTCTCTGGGGTAGAGAATTCCAAAGATTCACGACCCGCTGAGAGAAGACATTTCTCCTCATCTCCATTTTAAATGGATGACCCCTTATTCTGAAACTATGCCCCTGGTTCTAGATTTCCCAACGAGGCGAAACATCCTCCTTTGATCCACCCTGTCAAGCCTCCTCAGAATCTTATATGTTTCAATAAGATCACCTCTCATTCTTCTAAACTCCAATGAGTATAGGCCCAACCTGCTTAACCTTTCTTCTTAAGACAACCCCTTCATCTCAAGAATCAACCTAGTGAACCTTCTCTGAACTGCCTCCAATGCAAGTATATCCCTCCTTAAATAAGGAGATCAAAACTGCATGCAGTACCCAAGATGTGGTCTCACCAGTGCCCTGTACAGTTGTAACAAGACTTCCCTACTTTTATACTCCATCCCCCTTGCAATAAGAGCCAACATTCCATTTGCCTTCCTAATTACTTGCTGTACCCGCATGCTAACCTTTTGTGTTTGATGTACGAGGACCCTCAGATCCCTTTGTACCGCAGCATTTTGTCATCTCCATTTAAATAATAATTTGCTTTTTTATTCTTCCTACCAAAGTGGATAACCTCACATTTTCCCACATTATACTCCATCTGTCAAATTTTTGCCCACTCATTTAACGTATTTATATCCCTTTGCAGACTGTGTCCTCCTCACAACTTGCTTTCCCACCTATCATTGTATCATCAGCAAACTTGGCTACAGTACACTCGGTCCCTTCATCCAAGTCATTAATATAGATTGTAAATAGTTGAGGCCCCAGCACTGGTCCCTGTGGCACCCCACTAGTTACAGTTTGCCAATCCTCTATCCATCCATGCTAATAAATTACCTCCAACCCCGTGAGCTCTTAGCTTATGCAGTAACCTTTTATGTGGCAGCTTATCAAATGCATTCTGGAAATCCAAATACACTAATTTGTCTGCATATTTTTTCCTCCACTTCCCTTCCACTATTAGGTGGTCTGTAGACTACACCTATTAGTGTGATTGATCCTTTATTATCTTTTATCTATATCCATATGGATTCTATTTTTGTCTTGTTGATAGCTGCGTCACTTTTTTCTATTGCCATTATGTTATCCCTAATAAGTACAGCTACTCCACCTTCCCTTTTTCCCCCTCTATCTTTTCTAAATATGTTATACCCTGCAATGTTTAATTTCCAGTTCTGATTTTTCTGCAGCCATGTCTCAGCCTAGTGAAGAAATTTCTCCTCATCTCATAGAAAAAAATAGGAGCAGGAGTAGACCATTCATCTCTTCGAGCCTGAGTCCTAAATGGCCGACCCCTTATTCTGAGACTGTGACCCCATGTTCTAGATTCCCCAGCTAGGGGAAACATTTTCACAGCATTAACCCTGTCAAGCTCCTTAAGAATTTTATATGATTCAATTAGATCACCTCTCGGTCTTCTAAACTCTAGGGAATAGGTAGGCCTAGTCTACTCATTGTTTCAGGCACAGCCCTCCATGTAGGTATTCTGGAACATAGCGAGGGAAAGGGGGAGTGGGGGAAAAGGGGACCAGGTTAAAAGGAAAGATTGGGTGGAGAAGAGGAGAAAATTTGAGGAGGCGGCAGTTAAGGCATCGTCATGATGCATTGCATACCTTGTGAGAACGGTATGATTTCAAGACACCTGTTTTCAAACAAATGTCAGTCCTCTCACTGGACAATGAAGTGAAATGATCTGATGTTGAGAAATTGGCTGAAGATCTTCCCATTCAGATTGATTTTGACAAGCTACATGACAACTAATACATTTTACAGCAAATAAGAACAGAAATAATTTCAAAGGAGCAAAAGATTGATCAAAGATGGGTGGGCGTTTTGAAACTAGTACCACAAAGTGAAAACAGCCACATTTTTAAACTTGTATCTTTCACACTTTCAATCTCAGTCTCGAATGCAGTCTGTAAAAGGCTTTCCAACTTAATGACTCGGCTTTGGAGCAAAGTAAGGAACGGGTGGGGGTGATGGCTCCTCTGGAGAGAGCAGCCAGAGCCAAGGCCACGGCACCACAGGTGACTCAGCTGCACAAGGGGGGAGGAAGAAGAGTGGAAGAGCAATAGTGATAGGGGATTCATTGATTAGAGGAACAGACAGGCGTTTCTGTGGACGCTGACGTGACTCCAGGATGGTATGTTGCCTCCCTGGTGCCAGGCTCAAGGATGTCACTCAGCGGCTGCAGGACACTCTGAGGGGGGAGGGTAAACAGCCAGAGGTCGTTGTCCATATCGGTACTAACAACATAGGCAGAAAGAGGGATGAGGTCCTGTAGGCAGACTATAGGGAGCTAGGAAAGAGATTAAAAAGCAGGACCTCAAAGGTAGTAATCTCCGGATTACTCCCGGTGCCACGTGCTAGTGAGTACAGGAATAGGTGGATTGGACAGATGAATGCTTGGCTGGGGAGATGGTGCAGGAGGGAGGGCTTTAGATTCCTGAGGCATTGGGACCATTTCTAGGGAAGGTGAGACCTGTACAGGCCAGACGGGTTACACCTCAACAGAGCCGGGACCAATATTCTCACGGGGAGGTTTGCTAGTGCTGTTAGGGAGGGTTTAAACTAGCTTGGCAGGGGGATGGGCGCAGCATGTAGGAGTGGAAGGGAAGAATGGGGTGCATGGAAGAGTGAGTGTGTTGGATGGTACTGGAGGGGATGGTAGTGCTGGAGGCTGAAGTAGTGCCATATTAGATAGGAGCAGACTAAGAAAGACTATGAAAAATTCAAAAATGGGTTTAGAATGCATGTACGTAAATGCACAAAGTGTGGTGAATAAGGTTGGTGAGCAACAAGCACAATTAGCCTTGTGACAATAACGGAAACGTGGCTTAAAAATGGTGAGGACTGAGCACTTAATATTCAAGGGCCTAGAAATTAGGTATGGCCCCGCCAGCTCAGTTGCGCCCAAAAGTTTGCGCAGCGCCCGGAGCCCGTTGCGCCCGCCAGAAATTCACTTTTAGCGCCCCAAGTCGGAACCGGGCGCTGTTCCAGGGTGTGCCCGCCTCCGCTTGGGCCGCTGAAAGTGAATTTCAGCGCTCCAGCTGCCGCTGCGCCACCCGATGCGGTGCGGCAGGCTGGGGTACTGCAGGCCTCCTCCTTCTCTTAAGGAGGAGCTGCCTGCAGCCGTGAGATCGCCGCTGGATTCTGCCGGCAAATGAGCCCGGCACCACGGAGAAGTGCCGGGCTTGCGGGAATCAGCCACCAATGCCGCGGGGGGGGTGGTGTAGGAGGCCGGGGAGGGAGGTGCGGGCAGGCGGCCGCCGAAAAAGCGGCCGGCCGCACCTCCACCTTTATGCGCCCCACTAACGCTGCATGAAGGCCGTGTTTCACGAACGTTATTTGCGGCCGCTGCGGAAGAGGTGGCTGCAACTGAATATGGGCGTCGGGCCGGCATCGGGGCGGAACCGGGGCGCTGCGCACACCGATGACGTCATCGGTGCCGGCGCAGCGCTACCGGCTACCGCCGCCATTAACGCTGCACTCAATTTCCGCGCTACCAACCTCGCCGGCGCAGAAGACCTCTTTAGGCGCTAAGTGGGCGCAAGGCCCACTGAATTTCTAGGCCAAGGTGTTCAGAAAAGATAGGGATGGAAAAAAGGGAGGTGGGTGGCAGTGCTGATTAAGGAAGACATTGTAGTGTTGGAAAGGGAGGATGTTTTTGAGGGGACAAGGACGGAATCCACTTGGTTAGAGTTGAGGAGCAAAACGGGTATGATCATGCTATTGGGGGTATTCTACAGGCCTCCAAATAATGAGGGAGGTATAGGAGCATATCTGCAGGGAAATCGCAGAGATATGCAAGAGCTATATAGTGGTGATATTGGGGGACTTTAATTACCCAAATATCGATTGGAATAATGCTAGGGTAAAGGGAAAGGAGGTGGAGGAATTTCTGAAATGTGTTCAGGAGAATTTCCTTGACCAGTATGTTCTTGGCCCAACTAGGAAGGAGGCATTGCTGGATCTGGTGCTGGGGAATGAGGTGGGCCAGGTCGACTAAGTGTCTGTGGGAGAACACTTGGGTACGAGTGATCATCATATCATAAAATTTAGATTAGCAATGGAAAGGAGCAAGGAACAATCTATAGTGGAACTTCTAAACTGGAAGAGGGCTAACTTCAATGGGATGCGAAAGGATCTAGCCAGGGTAAAATGGAACCAAAGACTGACAGAAAAAACTGTAACGGAACAATGGGTGATCTTTAAGGAGGAGATGTTCCAAGTACAGGCTAGGTACATTCCAACAAGAGGGAAAGGTAAAGGAACCAAAGCAAAGGCTCCTTGGATGATGAGGGAGATTGAGAAGATGATGAAACAAAAAAAGGGTGTATGATGAATGCCAGATGAATTCTTCAAGGGAGAACCAGACCAAATACAATAAGTTGAGAGGGGAAGTGAAGATGAAAATAAGATTGGCAAAGAGAGAATATGAGAGTACAATGGCAGTTAACATAAAAGGGATCCCAAAAATCTTCTACCTGCATGTAAACAGTAAGCGGGTAGTAAGAGGCGAGGTGGGGCCTATTGGGGACAAAGAAGGTGTTATTTGCTTCGAGGCACAGGGCAAGGCTAGAATACTCAATGAGTACTTTGTATCAGTGTTTACTAAGGAGGTGGATGCTGACAAAATCTCGGTAGAAGTGGAAAAGGTAGAAGCAATGCAAGGGGTGAAAATTGATAGACAGGATGTACTAGAAAGACTGGGTATGCTTAGAGTGGATAAGTCACTTGGTCCGGATGGCTTGCATCCCAGGTTGCTAAGTGAATTGGGGGAGGAGATAGCAGAAGGGCTTGCCATCATTTTCTAATCTTCCCTAAATGCTTAGGAGGTGCCTGAGGTTTGGAAAGTGGCAAATGTGACACCATTGTTCAAGAAAGGGTGTAAGGACAATCCTAGTAACTGCAGGCCGGTAAAGTTTTAGAAACAATAATCAAGGAAAAAATTAACAGGCACTTGGAGAGGTTTAAGCTAATTAAGGAGAGCCAACACGGATTTGTAAAAGGCAGATCATGTTTGACTAATCTAATTGAATTTTTTGATGAAGTAACAGCAGATTGATGAAGGGAATGCAATGGATGTTGTCTACATGGATTTTAGGAAGGCGTTTGACAAAGTACCACGTAGAAAGCTGGTTAACAAAATTGAGGCTCATGGAATAGGTGGATCAGTGGCAGCTTGGATAAGGAATTGGCTTAAGGACAGAAAACAGTGAGTTGTGGTAAATGGCTGTTTTTCAGACTGGAGGATGGTAAACAGTGGTGTTCCCCAAGGGTCAGTGCTGGGGTCACTGCTTTTTTTGAAATTTATAAATGACCTGGATATTGGAATACAGAGTAGAATTTCTAAATTTGCCAATAACACCAAAGTTGGGGGTGTGGCAAACAGTGAGGATGATACCAATCGACTGCAACAGGACAAAGAAAGGCTAGCAGAATGGGCAGACAAGTGGCAGATGGAATTTAATACAGAGAAGTGTGAGGTGATGCATTTTGGCAGAAGGAACAGGGAGAGGCAATATACACTTAATGGCACAGTTTTAAAGAGTGTGCAGGGACAGAGGGACCTGGGAGTTAATGTGCAAAGGTCCCTGAAGGTGGCAGAACATCTTCTTCTTCTTCTTAGGCAGTCCCTCGGAACCGAGGATGACTTGCTTCCACATTAAAAATGAGTTCACAGGTGACTGATGAGTCCAATGCGGGACCTACAGTCTCTGTCACAGGTGGGGCAGACGGTGGTTGAAGGGGCGGGTGGGTGGGGTGCTTGGGTTGACGTGCGCTCCTTGCGCTGCCTGCGCTTGGCTTCCGCTTGCTCCTGGCGAAGAGACTCGAGGTGTTCGGCGCCTTCCCGGATGCTTCTCCTCCACTTTGTGCGGTCTTGGGCCAGGGATTCCCAGGTGTCGGTGGGGATGTTACACTTTTTCAAGGAGGTTTTGAGGGTGTCCTTGAAGCGTTTCCTCTGCTCACCTGGGGCTCTCTTGCCGTGCCGGAACTCCGAATAGAGCGCTTGTTTTGGGAGTCTCGTATCGGGCATGCGGACAATGTGACCCGTCTATCAGAGCTGATTGAGCGTGGTCAGAGCTTCGATGCTGGGGATGTTGGCTTGAGCAAGAACACTGACGTTGGTGCGCCTATCCTGCCAATGGATTTGCAGGATCTTGCGGAGGCAGTGTTGGTGGTACCTCTCCAGTGCTTTGAGGTGCCTGCTGTACATGGTCCATGTCTCTGAGGCATACAGCAGGGCAGGTATCACTGCTGCCCTGTAGACCATGAGCTTAGTGCCGAGTTTGAGGCCCTGGTCTTCAAACACTCTCTTCCTCAGGCGACCAAAGGCTGCACTGGCACACTGAAGGCGGTGTTGGGCTTCGTCATCGACGTCTGCCCTTGTTGACAGTAGGCTCCCGAGTTATGGAAAGTGGTCCACGTTGTCCAAGGCCTTGTTGTGGATTTTGATAATCGGGGGGCAGCACTGTGTGGCGGGGGCAGGTTGGTAGAGGACCTTTGTCTTACGGATGTTTAGTGTAAGGCCCATGCTCTCGTATGCTTCGGTGAAGGTATTTACGATGGTTTGGAGTTCGACCTCCGAGTGAGCGCAGATGCAAGCATCGTCTGCATACTGTAATTCGACGACAGAGGATGGGACGACCTTGGATCTGGACTGGAGGCGACGGAGGTTGAACAGTTTCCCGTTTGTTCTGTAAATTAGCTCCACTCCAGTGGGGAGCTTACTGAGGGTGAGATGGAGCATTGCAGCAAGGAAGATTGAGAAGAGCGTTGGTGCGATGACACAGCCTTGCTTGACCCCGGTTCGTACGTGATTTGGGTCTGTGGTGGAACCATTGGTCAGGATCACGGCTTGCATGTCATCGTGAAGCAGGCGGAGGATAGTGACAAACTTTTGAGGGCAGCCAAATTTGAGGAGGACACGCCATAATCCCTCACGATGACAGTGTCGAAGGCCTTTGTGAGATCAAAGAAGACCATGTACAGCGGTTGGTGCTGTTCCCTGCATTTCTCTTGTAATTGACGTGCGGTGAAGATCATGTCCATTGTGCCCCTTAGTGGGCAGAATCCGCATTGCGACTCTGGGAGGAGCTCTTCGGCCACTGGGAGAAGGCGATTGAGGAGGATTCTTGCGATGACTCCCTGTGGCAGATAGCAGGGAAACTCCTCTGTAATTACCGCAATCGGACTTGTCACCTTTCATGAAGATGGTCACAATTACGGCATCTCTGAGATCCCCTGGCATGCTCTCCTCCTTCCAGATAAGAGAAATGAGTTCATGAATTCGCACCAGTAGTGCTTCTCCGCCATGCTTTAGTGCCTCGGCGGGGATTCCATCTGCTCCTGAGGCCTTGTTGTTCTTCAGTTGTCGGATGGCCTTTTCAACCTCATGCCGGGCTGGGGTTGTGCTGAGATGGTGGCGGGTAGCATGCTGTGGGATGGAGTTGAGGACACTCGTGTCGAAGACAGAGTCGTGGTTAAGGAGATCTTCGAAGTGCTCCTTCCAGCGGGCACTGACTGCTTCCCTGTCCTTGATGAGTACCTCTCCGTTCTTGGCCCGCAGTGGGGAAGGGCCTTGGGTGCTTGGGCCGTAGATGGTCTTGACTGCGCTAAAGAATCCATGCTCGTCGTGGTTGTCAGCTAGCTGCTGGATCTCCTGCGCTTTCTCCACCCACCATCTGTTCTTTAGGTCGCGAGTTTTTTGTTGGACCTCGGCCTTCAGGCTTCTGTAGAGCTGCTTTCTTGCTCTCGAGTTCTGTTACTGTTTCCAGATCAGAAATACCTTGCGCTTGCGGCTTATTAGCTCCTGGATCTCCTGGTCATTCTCGTCGAACCAGTCTTGGTGTTTCCTGGTTGAGTGACCGAGCGTCTCTTCACAGGTGCTGATTATGGAGGCCTTGAGTGCAGACCAGACGCTGTGGGCACTCTGTGTCTCTGCATCACTGGGAGTTGTCAGGTTGTTTGTGAGGCGCAGGCTGAATAGGGCTTTCTTAGCGGGGTCCTTGAGTGCTCCAGCATTAACTTTCCTGCGGCATTGTTTCTGTTGCCACCGCTGTTTTGGGGCTGCATTGATGGAGATGACAGAGCGGATTAGGCGGTGGTTTGTCCAGCAGTCGTCGGCTCCTGTCATGGCGCGGGTGATGCGGACGTCCTTGCGGTCCCTCACTCGGACGATGACGTAGTCCAGCAGATGCCAGTGCTTGGAACGAGGGTGCTGCCATGAAGCCTTGTACTTGTCTCTCTGACGGAACAAGGTGTTGGTTATGACGAGGCCATGTTCTAAGCATTTCGACAGGAGGAGGGTACCGTTGGAGTTGGCTTTCCCTACCCCCTCTCTGCCGATCACACCTCCCCAGAGGTCTGTGTCCTTTCCAACTCTGGCATTGAAATCGCCAAGGAGGATCAGCTTGTCGCCCGTTGGGACTCGGGACAGGGATTGTTCGAGGCTGGAGTAAAATTCCTCTTTGGTCTTGTCTGTGGCTTCCAGTGTTGGGGCATACGCACTGATGACCGTAGTGCACTGGTTTTGGGCTAGGGTGAGTCGAAGAGTCATGAGGCGCTCGCTTATACCACTAGGGGAGTCTCTGTGACGCCCGACTAGTTCATTTTTTATGGCGAAGCCTACCCCATGGAGGCGGCGTTCTTCTTCGGGTTGAGATTGAGAGAGTGGTTAGCAAAGCATATGGGATCTTGGGCTTCATAAAATAGAGGTATTGAATACAAAAGTAGAGAAGTTATGCTGAATCTTTATAAAGCGCTGGTTGGGCCCCAACTGGAGTATTGCGTCCAGTTCTGGTCACCACACTTTAGGAAGTATGTGAAGGCTCTTGAGAGGGTGCAGAGGAGATTTACCAGAATGGTTCCGGGGATGGGGGATCTTAGTTACAAGGACAGGTTGGAGAAGCTGGATTTGTTTTCATTAGAGCAAAGGAGGTTGTGGGGTGATTTGATAGAGGTTTACAAGATTATGACGGGTTTGGATAGGCTAGACGGGGAAAGACTGTTCCCACTAGTTGATGGTTCAAGGACTAGGGGACACAAATTTAAGGTTTTGGGCAAGAGATACAGGGGGGATGTGAGGAACGCAGTGAATGGTGCGGACCTGGAACTCGCTGCCGATGGAAGTGGTGGAAGCAGAGACACTCAATGTTTTCAAGGGGAGACTGGATAGGCACTGGAGGGAAATAAACTTGCAGGGCTACGGGGACAGAGTGGGGGAATGGGACTGACTGGATTGCTCTACAGAGAGCCGGCACGGACTCGATGGGCCAAATGGCCGCCTTCTGTGCCATTATGACTCTTATGAAAGTAGAGTTCTAGGTGCAGCTGAACCACGGTATATCTTACTTTTATGAATAGTTCAAAAAGTCTCCAGCAGCAAGAAGTCAAGTTAAGTATCGGTTTAAAAAAGAACTATGAGCATAGATACTCAATTCCAGGGCGGACAACGTGGTGTAATAACATATCAAACTGCAGCAACCGTGTGTCTCGTGACCCACCCTCCAGGAATATGTCCAAGCAGAGTTGGTAACCCTAAATGACATCAAATTGGGGGGATAGTCAATACTGAGGAGGACTGCATTAAGTTGCAGGAGGACATTAATAAACTTGCAGAATGGGCATATAATTGGCAAATGAAGTTCAACACATAAATGTGAGGTATTGCATTTTGGTAGGAAGAATAGGGAGGTCACTTATTACTTGGAGAGTGCGAGTCTAGGTAGGGTGGAGGAACAAAGGGATCTAGGAGTACAAATACACAAATCACTAAAAGTTACGATACAGGTTAGCAAGGCCATTAAAAAAAGCAAACCAAGCACTAGGGTTTATTTCTAGAGGGATAGAATTGAAAAGTAGGGAAGTTATGCTAAACCTGTATCAAACCTTTGTTAGAGCACACTTAGTACAGTTCTGGTCGGCATATTATAAAAAGGATATAGAGGCATTGGAGAAGATTTACAAGGATGATACCAGAAATGCGAGGGTATACATATCAGGAAAGGATGAACAGACTGGGGCTCTTTTCTCTTGAAAAAAGAAGGCTGAGGGGTGACCTAATAGAGGTCTTTAAAATTATGAAAGATTTTGATAGAGTGGATACAGAGAGAATGTTTCCACTTGTGTGGAAGAGCAAAACTAGAGGCCATCAATATAAGATAGTCACCAAGAAATCCAATAGGGAATTCAGAAGAAACTTCTTTACCCAGAGAGTGGTGAGAATGTGGAATTCGCTACCACAGGAAGTGGTTGAAGCGAATAGTATAGATGCATTTAAGGGGAGGCTGGACAAGCATATGAGGGAAAAAGGGAATAGAGGGTTATGCTGATAGATTTAGATGAGGAAAGATGGGAGGAGGCTCGAGTGGAGCATAAATGCCAGCATGAACTGGTTGGGCAGAATGGCCTGTTTCTGTGTCGTATATCCTATACAAATAGTGCTCTATCGCCAGTGCAATTCTTGTTATTTAATTTAAGCTACAAGTTCTATGTGTATAATTTTTATTTTTGACAAATATATTTAACTTGAAATCAACTACAGATGCTGTAATTATGGACAATTGTAGAGCAGCTATTACTTCCCGTAATAATCAGAGACATTGAGCATATTGCCGTGTACCCCACTCACAGAATGTGTCCGGTGGAAGGAACAGACACTGTACATTATCCATTATGTTGTCTCTGGAGCTCCAGAATCCATTACTTAATTAGGTAAAAGCCTTTCAGCCCTAAATCACCTAATGGAAAATGGCACTGAGCAGAAGTCTGACAGCAGCAATCTTATTCTCGCCAACCTCCCACAGAACACACTGCAACAAAACTGCAGCTCCCTGCCAACACTCAAACACGTTGAATAGTTACTGAGAGTGAAATAGTCACAGCTGTAAACAAACCTAGTGCAGAGTACTGCACAGTTCAGCCTGGTCAAGAAACCCAAATGACACCCTGAAAGCAGGGAGAGACAGGGGGAGGGGGGGAGGAGGGAGGGAGGGAGGGAGGGAGGGAGAGGGGTGAGGAGAGGGGCAGGGAGGGGGAGGGAGGGAGAGAGAGTAAAGCAGGGAGAGACGGACAGGGAGAGAGAGAGGGTGAGTGAGGGAAAGAGTGAGGGGGTGGGACAGGGAGGGAGAGCTCGCCTTCTTCCTTCCTTCCTTCCTTCGCAGGGGTCGATCGGGCCAGGCCTGAGGCGCTCCTTCCCCCCCTCTCTCTCCAGGCTAATCCCGAACTAAATCCACCAGTCTCTCTCTCTCTCTTCCCCCCCCCCGTCTCTCTCTTCTCCCCCCAGTCTCTCTCTTCTCCCCCCAGTCTCTCTCTCTCTCTCTCTTCCAACAGCAACATGCCCTCAAAAAACCCTCGGCACCGCCGGGCACTCCAGCTAGTACTCTATAAATGGTAGGACACCGAGAAGTGCAGAAGATCAGAGGGACCTTGGAGTGCATGTCCACAGATCCCTGAAGGTAGCAGGACGGGTAGATAAGGTGGTTAAGAAGGCATACGGGATACTTGCCTTTATTAGCCGAGGCATAGAATATAAGAGCAGAGAGGTTATGCTTGAACTGAATAAAACACTAGTTAGGCCGCAGCTAGAATACTGCACGCAGTTCTGGTCACCACATTACAGGAAGGATGTGATTGCACTAAAGAGGGTGCAGAGGAGATTTATGAGGATGTTGCCTGGGCTGGGGAATTTTAGCTATGAGGAACGATTGGATAGGCTAGGGTTGTTTTCTTTGGAACAGAGGAGGCTGAGGGGAGACCTAATTGAGGTGTATAAAATTATGGGGGGCCTAGATAGAGTGGATAGGAAGGACCTATTTCCCTTAGCAGAAGGGTCAATAACCAGGGGGCATAGATTTAAAGTAATTGGTAGGAGATTTAGAGGGGATTTGAGGATAAATTTTTCACCCAGAGGGTGGTGGGGGTCTGGAACTCACTGCCTGAAAGGGTGGTAGAGGCAGAAACCCTCATCACATTTAAAAAGTACTTGGATATGCACATGAAGTACCGTAACCTACAAGGCTACGGACCAAGTGCTAGAAAGTGGGATTAGGGTGGATAGCTCTTTGTCGGCCGGCACGGGCAAGATGGGCCGAATGGCCTCCTTCCCTGCTGTAAATTTCTATGATTCTATATGATATCCTCCCAACTGCCTAGTTCCATCTACTGTTGAAACCCCCATCCATGCCTTTCGACCCAACTATTTTAATGCACTCCTGGCTGGCCTCCCTTCCTCCATCCTCCATAACCTTCAGCTCATCCAAAACTCTGCTGCCCCTGTCCTAACTCGCACCAAGTCCTGTTCAGCCATCACCAATGTTCCCCTTAATTTTTTTTGGGTGCATGGCCCGTTCAAAATTTCGTGCATGCGCAAAATCTCCCATTTGAAAAGTCGATCCCGGGCTGCATGGGACCTCCAGACAGCCACGCGACTACGCAGCTTAGTGGCAACATTGCCCATCACCCCTGTGCTCGCTGTCCTACATTTGCTCCCAGTCTCCCACGCCTCCAATTTAAAATTCGGAGTGTCTACTGACACCACTGTGTCAGCCAGTGAGATAGAGGCAGGGTGGGACTTACAGCAGTCTATTTATACTCTATTTAAAAAGAGTCTGCAGCAAACAGAACTCATGATCGAAACTACAGCAACGTCACCCGATAAAAGCAGATTTCTCCAGCAAAATGCAGTGAGTGGAGGATAGTTACATACAAATGATGTGTGTGAAATCAATCCCAGTCACTTACAGCAGTGCGGTCTCCAGGCGTGATTGATGGGGGAATTACCCCTTGGGGAGACTTGGGGGTCCAGGTACATAGATCATTAAAATGTCATCATAAGGTACAGAAAATAATCAAAAAGGCTAATGGAATGTTGGCCTTTATATTTAGAAGGACTAGAATACAAGGGGGTAGAAGTTATGCTGCAGCTATACAAAACCCTGGTTAGAGGCGAAGAGAGAGTATGAGAATAGATTGGCAGCTAACATAAAAGGGAATTCAAAAGTCTTCTATTGGCATATAAATAATAAACGGGTAGTAAGAGGAGGGGTGGGGCCGATTAGGGACCAAAATGGAGACCTATGCATGGAGGAAGAGGGCATGGCTGAGGTACCAAATGAGTACTTTGCATCTGTCTTCATCAAGGAAGAAGATGCTGCCAAAGTCATAATAAAAGAGGAGGTAGTGGAGATACTGGATGGGATAAGAATTGATAGAGAGGAGGTACTCGAAAGGCTGGCTGTACTTAAAGTAGAAAAGTCACCAGGACCGGATGGGATGCATCCTATGATGCTGAGAGAAGTTAAGGTGGAAATTGCGGAGATACTGGCCGTAATCTTTCAATCCTCCTTAGATACAGGAGTGGTGCCAGAGGACTGGAGAATTGCAAATGTTTCACCCTTGTTCAAAAAAGGCTAAGGATAAACCCAGCAACTACAGGCCAGTCAGTTTAACCTCGGTAATAGGGAAGCTTTTAGAAACGATAATCAGGGACAAAATTCACAATCACTTGGGCAAGTGTGGATTAATTATGGAAAACCAGCATGGATTGGTTAAAGGCAAGTCATGTTTGACTAACTTGATTGAGTTTTTTGATGAGGGAGATCACATGGGTCGGGTAGGATGCAGAGTGATAGAAGATTTGTGGTTAGGATCAGATCAGCCATGATCTTATTGAATGGTGGAGCAGGCTCGAGGGGCCGATTGGCCTACTCCTGCTCTTATTTCTTATGTTTCTTAACGGAGAGGGTTGATGAGGGCAGTGCGGTTGACATGGTGTACATGGACTTCCAAAAGGCGTTTGATAAAGTGCCACATAATAGGTTTGCCAGCAAAGTTGAAGCCCATGGAATAAAAGGGACAGTGGCAGCATGGATACGAAATTGGCTAAGCGACAGGAAGGTACACAGTGGTGTTCCCCAGGGGTCGGTACTCGGACCACTGCTTTTCTTGATATAAGTTAATGACTTGGACTGAGGTGTACAGGGCACAATTTCAAAATTTGCAGATGACACAAAACTTGGAACTATAATGAACAGTGAGGAGGATAGTGATAGACTTCAAGAAGACATAGACAGGCTGGTGAAATGGGCGGACACTTGGCAGATAAAATTTAACGCAGAAAATTGCAAAGTGATACATTTTGGTAGGAAGAATGAGGAGGGGTAATATAAACTAAAGGGTACAATCCTAAAGGGGGTGCATGTGCACAAATTGTTGAAGGTGGCAGGGCAGGTTAAAAAAGCATACGGGATCCTGGGCTTTATAAATAGAGGCATAGAGTACAAAAGCAAGGAAGTTATGATGAACTTTTATAAAACACTAGTTCGGCATCAACTGGAGTATTGTGTACAATTCTGGGCACCGCACTTTAGGAAGGATGTGAAGGCCTTTGAGCGGGTGCTGAAAAAATTTACGAGAATGGTTCCAGGAATGAGGGACTTCAGTTACTTGGAGAAGCTGGGGTTATTATCCTTGGAGCAGAGAAGGTTGAGAGGAGATTTGTTAGAGGTGTTCAAAATCATGATGGGTCTAGACAGAGTAGATAGAGAGAGTGGTCAAGAATCAGAGGACACAGATTTAAGGTGATTGGCAAAAGAACCAAAGGCGACATAAGGAAAAACTTTTTTACGCAACGAGTGGTAAGACTCTGGAATGCACTGCCTGAAAGGGTGGTGGAGACAGATTCAATTGTGGCTTTCAAAAGGGAATTGGATAAGTACCTGAAGGACAAAAATTTACAGGGCTACGGGGAAAGGGCGGAGGAGTGGGACTAGCTGGAGTGCTCTTGCAGAGAGCTGGCATGGGCCCGATGGGCTGAATGGCCTCCTTCTGTGCTGTAACCATTCTATGATCACACCTGGAGTACTGTGAGCAGTTCTGGGCACCACACCTTAGGAAGGATATATTGGCCTTGGAGGGAGTGCAGCGTAGGTTTACCAGAATGATACCCGGACTTCAAGGGTTAAGTTACAATGGAGAGATTATACAAATTAGGGTTGTATTCCCTGGAATTTAGAAGGTTAAGGGGTGATCTGATCGAAGTTTTCAAAATATTAAGGGGAACAGAGAGGGTAGATAGAGAGAAACTATTTCTGCTGGTTGGGGATTCTAGGATTAGGGGGCATGGTCTAAACATTAGAGCCAGACCTTTCAGGAGTGAAATTAGGAAACACTTCTACACACAAAGGGTGGTAGAACTTTGGAACTCTCTTCACAAAGGGCAATTGATTCTCGATCAATTGTTAATTTTAAATCTGAGATTGATAGCTTTTTGTTAACCAAAGGTATTAAGGGATATGGGCCAAAGGCGGGTATATGGAGTTAGGTCGCAGATAAGCCACGATCTCATTGAATGGCTGAACAGGCTCGAGGGGCTGAATGGCCTACTCCTGTTCCTATGTTCCTACCCAATCATCTCCATTCGGCCAGAAATAGTGCAGCCTGATGGTGCCTGATTACTGACAAAAGTACAGAGTATTGAAGACCTGGGTTCTGCCATTCAATCCTGAAACGGTTTATAAGCAGAGTCGTGGCCAGGCTGAAGTGTGGTGATTGTTACAGAAATCATTACGTGCTTACTGCAGTTTGGCTGAGAACAGTGCTCCAAGCATTTCCTTATCTTGTTGCTGATTCTCTCCCATTTTCCTGCCTTTGATGTGCTGACCTGATTGCCATAGCTTACTGCTATACAGAAATCCTATTTGTTGAATCTACCTCTTGTCATTTGGTTTGTGCAGGACATGCAGCCATTATGCAGGTTCAGGGAGCATTACTGTATAGTGTGAGGGTCAGGCTGTCTGCCTTCCATCCACATAGATCCATTTCCTGGGCAGTCCCCAGGGAGACCAGAGAAGCACAAGAGCAGCAATGTTGTGGAAACCCAATGTACTGCATTAGAAAGCTGCCCCCTTCACATTAACTCTCAAAGATACTTATCACACTTGCCATTCATAATTGCCTCCGCAACCCATAGAATCATTCTCTGTGGACTAGCCTTCAGCACAGACTCCCTCGGAGAATTATATTTGTTGTTATAATGTTATTTTGGAGGCACTTTGATCGTTACTGATCTGAGCTGTTTATGCTCTAAAACTGGAAACAAGAAACGTAGGCCAGTAAAATTGTGGTTAAACTGCATGATATTTTCACTGTCGATTCTGTGTGATTTTTACACCTTGTGCTTATCATTTCTGCAAAGGCAATGGCCTTGACAACATTCCTGCTGTAGTCCTGAAGACATGTGCACCATACTACACACTTACCTAGCCAAGCTGTTCCAGTACAGCTATGATACTGGCATCTACCCAATAATGTGGAAGATTGCCCAGGGAAGTTTTATTCACAAATAAACAGGATAAAGCTAAACTGGTCAATTACTGCTCTACGGAAGATTGGGAGGAGGCTGATAAAGTGATGGAAGGAGTCATCAATAGTGCCATTAAGCAACACCTACTGACCAATAGCCCGCTCACCAGGGCTCAGTTCAAATTCTGCCAGAGCCAGTTGGCTCCAGACCTCATCACAGCCTTAATCCAAACATGGATGCAAGAGCTGGAGAGGTGAAAGTAGCTGCCCTCAACATCAAGGCATCATTCAAACAAGTGTAGTACCAAGGAAACCTGGCAAAATGAAATCAGTGGGGCAAGCCTCCAGTGGCTGGAGCCATACCTCATATAAAGGAAGATAATTATGGAGGTTGGAGACTAATTGCAGCCCCAGGGCATCACTGCAGGCTTTCCTCAGGGCAGCATCCTTGGCAAAACCAACTTCAGCTGTTTCATCAATAACCTTCCCGTCATGATGAGGAGTGAGGCTGTTCACCGACGATTCCATGATGTTTAGCTCCATTCACAACTGCGATAACAAAGAAGCTTGTGCCGGCCTGCAGCAAGATCTGGATCACACCTAGGCTTGGGCTGACAAGTGGCAGGTAACATTCACGCCACGAGCGCCAGGTAATGACCATCGCCAACAAGTGAAAGTCCACCATTTCTTCCTGATCCTCAACAGCATCACCATTGGCGAGTGCCCTCACCAAAAGCAGGGCAGGGGATTGACTCCTGACTCCTCAAAGCCTCAAAACCTGGACAGGTGCAGCCTCAACAACACGCCATCCAGGACAGAGCAGTCGCTTGATTAGTGCTTCTGGACTCGATATCCACCACTGGCACACTGGCTGCAGTATGTACAATCTACAGATTGCACTGCAGCAACACACAAAGGTTACTTGAACAATACCTCCCTTCCTGTGACTTACCACTGAGAAGGACAAGAGCAGCAATGTTGTGGAAACCCAATCACTTCCAAGTCACATAGAAACATAGAAACATAGAAGATAGGAGCAGGAGTAGGCCATTCGGCCCTTCGAGCCTGCTCCACCATTCAATGCGATCATGGCTGATCATCCAAATTCAGTACCCTGTCCCTGCCTTCTCCCCATATCCCTTGATACCTTTAGCCTTAAGAAATATATCCAACTCCTTCTTGAATATGTTTAATGAATTGGCCTCAACTGCCTTCTGTGGTAGAGAATTCCACAGGTTCACCACTCTGGGTGAAGAAATTCCTCCTCATCTCTGTCCTAAATGGCTTACCCCAGATTTGGACATAACTCTCTGTAGCTTCATCATTGTTGGGTCAATGTCCTGTAATTTCCCACCTAACACCATCCCCACACGGACTGTAGCACTTCAAGGAGAACACCTATCTCTACCTTGACCAACTAGAAATGGGCAATAAATGCGACTTGCCCACATCCCAAAAACACATAATCAGACAACATCTGCACTGCCCCACCCCTTCTGCCTGCGCCTCTCCTCCCTGTTATGTAGGGCACAGGATATATGTTGCTTTGGTGCTCTCTGCTTTGTATACATTTTGATCAAATGAAAGAATTATGGAAGACTCAATGTGGTGATACCTCTACCTGCTTTTATCTTTACAGTATAGGACAATTTCTAGTGTTTGTGATCTGAAAGTATCAAGTCTTGGGCATTTTAATGGGCCAATCCCCCTTTTGATGCTGTCCTAGGTTTCTGCCCCAATGGACCCCAGTGACCAATTGAAGTAATAGCTCCCACTGGTGGCATAAAGCGGCACTGCAACATTTCAGTTTACTCCTCTGGTCCAATGGTTGCTGAATATTTGCCTAAAATATGCTGTTTGTTGGCGTAGAATGCAAAAATCTTTGCCAAAGAAGATTTAATAAGTTAACTGTGGCTCCCAAAGAGACTACAAGACTAATCAATCATACCCAAGACACTCGACTAATAATCCGCATCAGTAAAATTGGTGAAGTTAGTATGAAGGAGCTTCATTTTGCATCTATTCAATGCCTGATCGTACCTGACTGAGTACTTGATGCTGACACTGGACAGAAAATGTTCCATTCCTCAATTCTGATATTGCTTGTCTAGATCAGCAGTGAAATTTACCAAAAGAATCAATAAACAATATTAGGAACATGAAAACATAAGGAATAGGAGTAGGCCATACGGCCCTTCGAGCCTGCTCCGTCATTCAATAAGATCATGGCTGATCATCTACCCCAATTCCACCTTCCTGTACTATCCCCATATCCCTTGGTTCCCTTAGTATCCAAAAATCTATTGATCACTGTCTTGAATATACTCAACGACTGAGCCTCCACAGCCCTCTGGGGTAGAGAATTCCAAAGATTCACAACACTGTGCATGAAGAAATTTCTCCTCATCAGTCCTAAATGGCCGACCCCTTATTCTGAGACTGTGACCCCTAGTTCTAGACTCCCCAGCCAGGGGAAGCTTTTTTTTATTCGTTCATGGGATGTGGGCTTTGCTGGCAAAGATAGCATTTATTGCCCATTCCCGATCGCCCTTGAGAAGGTGGTGGGGAGCCTCCTTCTTGAACCGCTGCAGTCCGTGTGGTGAAGGTACTCCTACAGTACTGTTAGGAAGGGAGTTCCAAGATTTTGACCCAGCGACGATGAAGGAATGGCGATATAATTCCAAATCAGGATGGTGTGTGACTTGGAGGGGACCTTGGAGGTGGTGATGTTCCCATGCGCCTGCTGCCCTTGTCCTTCTAGGTGGTGGAGGTCGTGGATTTGGGAGGTGCTGTCGAAGAAGCCTGGGCGAGTTGCTGTAGTGCATTTTGCAGCCACTGTGCGCCGGTGGTGGAGGGAGTGAATGTTTAAGGTGGTGGATGGAGTGCCACATCAAGTGGGCTGCTTTGTCCTGGATGGTGTCGAGCTTCTTGAGTATTGTTGGAGCTGCACTCATCCAGGCAAGTGGATAGTATGCCATCACAATCTTGACTTGTGCCTTGTAGATGGTGGAGAGGCTTTGGGGAGTCATCTTCTATTTCGATGAAGAGCAGGGAAGTTATCCCCAGTGTCCTGGCCAATATCTATCCCTCAACCAACATAACAAGAACAGATTATCTGGTCATTATCACATTGCTGTTTGTGGGACCTTGCTGCTCGCAAATTGGCTGCCGTGTTTCCCACATTACAAGCTGTAAAGCGCTTTGAGGCGTCCGGTGGTCGTGAAAGGTGCTATATAAATGCAAGTCTTTCTTTACATCAGTTACTGATTTTTAGTCCGTCTCTGGTAACGAAAGCAATATGAGATGATAACTTAATATCATACATTAGAGTATTAGTTCAAGTGAATTGTTCTTGAATCATACAGGTACCAATATTTCTGAAGCCATTCTGTAGCTAATACCATCGAACTGAAAATATTTCGAAAGAACCGGCGCAGACTCGATGGGCTGAATGGCCTCCTTTTGTGCTGTACTATTCTACGACTTCACTGCTCCATCATTCCTCCGTGTGGTGCACTAGTACAGTGACTATTACTAGATTTCACTGATCCAGTAGCGCGGGTTGTAGTTAAATGTATATTTTGATTATCCTAGTTTTTAATGATCAATCTATCTTTGTAAACTGTTTAACATGCTTTTTACTGTATCCCAGAGACCAGGTGACTTTTTTTACCAACCAACAAAATAGGGAAGTGAGGGACTGGAGTGTAAGTGGATGATGTTGTGGCAAGTGCTATTCACCAACCTGGGACAGCGCAGGAGAGTGGCATTTTGTGAGGAGACTTGTCTCTCCATCGAATGGTTGTTGTTGAATGCCTGAGCATTCACATTGATATTTAGACACGGAATAAAACCCTGTCTCTATAGCGTACCACATACTGGGAACAGAGAACTGCTTTCTGACGGGAGCAAACAGATAATGGGAGGTCAGTGCCGTTACAAGACTTTAGCTTTGGGGCATGAAATTCTGGAGCCAGGCGGCTTGGGGCTTTGTCACAATGAGGCCCATTCTCCCAGTCAGTAGATGTACAGTCATGTTCCAGTGCATCACAATTAAACAATTTATAGAGAGAATAGCGCAGATAGTTAAAAGATGATTTGTTCCATCATTTAGGATTTGAATTGATGCTCTGGATATTCTCTCTGAACTTTCAGGCGCATTTTGATATTTCAACCCTTGTCATCAGGAAGAGCTTGGTATTTATTTCTTTGATGCCCTTTGACTCTGACAGCAGATTTCATCTCTGAGCGATCTGTCCAGTGGCTAGACTGTAAAGCGTAATTCCAGGCTGGGTTCTGCTGTACCACAAATACAAGATTATTTCATTTGTCTCCTCAAAGGCTGCAGCTTTTTAACACTGAACAATAGCATTTTGAAGCCTACTAAATATTTTAAAGTAATTTGTTACTGGAGGAATTAGACATTTAATGAATAGACCACACAAGCCCCTTTAAGTAGTAGATGGTATGATCTCGAAGCAGATCACATGATCCCGCAATCCCTGTTGGAGCAGTTGAGCTATTTTTCCTCTCGCTTGCTGGTTCTGAATGTGCTGCAGTCAGGCTTGCCTCAGTCTCATCCTGTGCTTAAATGATGAATAAGGAGAGAAAGTGGGGGGAGCTGCAGGTACAAGCTCAGGTCTCGCCTTCCTCATGCACACCACTAATCATGTCTCTCTGCTGCTGTTTGTTTTACAGAGAAAGTGGAGGGATGAGAAAGAAATCAGGTAAGCATTGTTTTTCTGATTGTAATTATATATGCAGTGCAGTCTTGCCTTTAAAAAGTAATGGGCCTATAAATTCGGTGACGCCCCGCCAGCACGTTTGCGCCGGAAATTTAGCGCCCGCCGCCGAGTCAGTTGTGCCCGTCCCAAATTCACTTTCAGCGCCCCAAAGCGGAAGCGGGCGCTGGCACAGGGTGTGCCCGCCCCGCTTGGGGCGCTGAAAGTGAATTTCAGCGCTGCCGGTCCCGCTGCACCACCCGATGCGGTGCGGCAGGCTGCTGTACTGCAGGCCTCCCCCTTCTCTTAAGGGGGAGGTGCCTGCAACGGCCGGAGCCCCGTTGAAAGTGCCGGCAAAAGAGCCCGGCACAACGGCGAAGTGCCGGGCTCCACGGAAACCAGCCGGCAATGCCGCGGGGGGGGGAGGGGGGTGGAGGAGGCCGGGGAAGGAGGTGCGGGCAGGCGGCCGCCGAAAAAGCGGCCGGCCGCACCTCCGCTTTAAATAGCGCCTCTAAGGCTGCAGCACGGCCAGGTTTTCAAAACGTTGTTAGCGGCCGCCAGGGAAGAGGCGGCCGCTACTGAAGATGGGGATCGGCGTGGTTTTGGGCGGTACCGGGTCGCTGCGCACACCGATGACATCATCGGTGCCGGCGCAGCGCTACCGGCTTACGCCGATTTAAAGGCCCACCTAATTTCAGCGGCGACGCAACTTCCGGCGCAACCCACTCTTGCGCCCCAAAATGGGCGCAAACCCAAGGGAATTTCTAGGCCATGGTGTTTAAGGTGAATGCCAATAGCAGGAGCAGTCGGCACTCTGCTGACCCTAAACAGGTACACACTTACAGACAAAGCTGGCTGAAATACTCTCCATATTTAGCTGGATAACTTGACGAGAATGTGTGTGCAGACCAGAAAATGATTGAAACTCAACCTTCATGAATGTATCTTCTATAAAGCCTGCAAAATGAAGCCCAGCAGCATTCCTCCTCCCGGAGCTGTGTGGCAGTCATGCTCAAACCAAGTCTTGCACTGTTAGCTGTCTCATTCTTTCATATTCTCCAGAATTGACCAAACTTGTGTATTGCATCAATGTAGCTGTGCCTGAAACTGCTCCAGAAGTGCACTGCTCCTTTGGAAGCTTGTTGCTAAGATTGGACTGATGAAGGTTGGGGCTGGGATTGCATGGTGCTCCTTTTTGCCCATGTTATGAATCACAACCTGTTGAAAGCTACAAATGACACTTATCGGCTGGATTTAGGAAAGGGCAGCGTTCAAATTCCGTGTAACTCTGTGACTGACATTCACAGGGAGAAGAGTTCCCAGTGTATCCTTTCATGGGTGAACACTTTCTCACTTTCACAATATGCCACCTTGGGAGACCAGCTGAGAGTTTGAAAGCTTGTGGAGTATAAAGTGTGCAAGTTTAACTCTTTCCATGCTAAGTGCATATAGCTGATGCTGTTATTGTTGCTATCATTAAAGATGGTTACTATAGCTTTACTTCACAGTATTTCTTTTACAGCTATTGTTAGAATTGAGGGGAGATAAACCTTTCCATGAAGTCACTGTTCATAGAAGAGCAGGGGAGTTCTCCCCGGTGTCCTGGCCAATACTTATCCCTCAACATAACAAAAACAGATTATCTGGTCATTATCACATTGCTGTTTGTGGGAGCTTGCTGTGCGCAATTGGCTGCCGTGTTTCCCACATTACAACAGTGACTACACTCCAAAAGTTCTTCATTGGCTGTAAAGCACTTTGAGACATCCAGTGGTCATGAAAGGCGCTATATAAATGCAAGTCTTTCTTTCTTTCTTGTGTTAAATCTCTATACTTTATACATCATATCACAAAATGTTTTGGATCGTGTTGACTGAGTTTCTGGGCTATTTGTGGTGTGCTTCTTTTCCTCATCACCCTTCTCTGCTGAAGTTGTTGACGTGCTGCATTGGCTGGCCCTTTAGTAACTTGCTCAAGTGGCCATTCTTTACCTGAGTATGTACAGGGTGTGTCAGTGGGCTGTTCATATTTGGGGGGAGGGGGCATTGTAGCTGAGTTTGATGCTGTCTTTGCTCATTATTCCACACAGGCATCTTCCAGCAGAGGCCACTGAATCACGAGCAGGAACCCTGGATTTTTTTCTTTCCGTAGCCCAGGGATACGGAGACCAATAATAATGGTTGAGGTCATCTAACTCAGTACAGATGCTGCAGAAATAGACAAAGCCTCATAGGAACAGTAGCACGGTGTTAGTCTTGGCTCAGAGGCTACTCACCTCTGAGTCAGATGGTCTTAGGTTCAAGCCTTACTCCAGAGCCTTGAGCCCATAATCTAGGCTGTCACTCCCAGTGCAGTACTGAGGGAGTGCTGCACTGTCAGAGGTGCTGTCTTTCAGATGATGCGTTAACCAAGGCCCCATCTACATGCTCACATGAATGTAAAAGATCCCACAGTACTATTTGAAGAAGAGCAGGGGAATTCTCCAGGCGTCCTTCAATCGACATCTAAAACAGATTATATAGTCGTTTATTTAATTGCTGTTTGTGGGATCTCGGTGTGCACATATTGGCTGCCATATTTTCTACATGACAACAGTGACAACATTTCAAAAGTACTTAATTGGCTGTAAAACGCTTTGGGACATCCTGAGGTCGTGAAAGGCACTATATAAATACAAGTCTTTATTTCTTTACTCTTTCGTAGCTCTGTTTGTGCTTCATCAAGGACTTGTTATTTCACTAGTGACTGTCACTAAGAGTTTACCAGTGGTTGAGTATTTAATTATCAGGCTGTCTGGAATGCCGCATGGCTTTCTGAGTTCATTGGTCATTAGTGAAATCTTTGCGGCATTAGAGACACCCTGCCACCTCAGCCCAGGGGTCAACGCCAGTTGAAGACAGCTACATCAGCACAGACAAGGTATTGAACCCAGGACCTCCTGGTCTGTATGTCTCAGTTACACACTGCTTTTAACAACTGATCCATCGGGGGAGACTGGAAATCTTAGTTAATTGGCAGTAATGGGAAATTAGCAGTTGGGTATAGAGTGAGCCATTCGGATTCTTCTGTTAGTAACTCTTGTTGGGATTCAGAGTATGTCTGCATCTCCTGTCCCATGTGATAGGACTCAAGTGTTGCGCACGTAGCTCTTTGGATGGTGTAGGGATCATTATGATGGTTCCAGATCCCCTGGTCTGGTATCATTGTACTGCCAATTATGCCAGCACCCACTCTATTTGCATATATTTCCAAGGTAGTTTCCAAGGAATAGTAATGAGGGCCTCACTCGTGCACCATCCCAGTTAGTGTGTGTAATAGCGCATTTATCAGTCAAATTCAGAAAAATGTTTACCAGAACCCCCTCCCATTGCTGTTTGCAGGTTTACAGGTACAACTCCTGCCACCAATCGGTATGTATTGTGAATTAGTCACACTCACTCTCCCTAATCGGTGTTTATTGTGAATTAGTCACACTCACTCTCCCTAATCGGTGTTTATTGTGAATTAGACACAGCCCCCTGCCCTCCCCATCTGTGTTTGCTATGATTTCAGACACAACTTCCATCCTTTAATTTATGTTTTCCTGCTGTTAGCACAACTCGTTCCTCAATCTGTGCTTGTTTTCTATTCAGTGTACAGCTCATGACTGTTACACAATCAGTATTAAATAGGCCCAGTGTATTCAATATATAATTAATGCAAGCAAAAACAAACCCAGTTGGGTGGCTTCTTTCAGAACATGTCAGCATTGCTTAGAAGCTGTTTAAATTGGAGAGTCAGCAACAGCCAGTCTTACCATGTTCACATTGTTAATTGAGTGAGATATTAAAGTAGGAATTGAAGCTGAACAAGATGAGCTGCAGGAGGTTTTGAATATATTTGGGAATTGGGCAGACAGGTGACCGATAAAATACAAGAAGACATTAATAAACTTTCTAGAGGGATAGAATTGAAAAGCAGAAAAGTTACGTTAAATAAAAACAGAAAATGCTAAAAGTACTCAGAAGGCCAGGCAGCATCTGCGGAGAGAGAAACAAGGTTAACGTTTCAGGTCGATGGCCTTTCCTCAGAACTCAAAGGTCATCGACCTGAAACGTTAACACTGATTTTCTCTCTCCACAGATGTATTTCCAGCATTTTCTGTTTCTATTTCAGAATTCCAGCATCTGCAGTATTTTAGTTTTGAAGTTATGTTGAACTTCTGGGCTCCATAATATAAAAAGGATATCGAGGCACTGGAGAAGGTGTAAGAAAGATTTACAAGGATGGAACCGGAACTGAGAGATTATACTTATCAGGAAAGATTGAACAGGCTGGGGCTCTTTTTTCCAGAAAAGAGAAGGCTGAGGGGTGACCTGACAGAGGCCTTTAAGATTTTGAAAGGGTTTAATAGGGTAGATGTTGTGTATGTACCTTTAAGAGAATAACTGGTCTCAGACTGCAGTACCAGCAGTGACCACCCCTGTATAAAAGGCGCTAGTGAGCCTCTGTTGTTTTCAGTTTCACTATTGACTCCCATCAGTAAAGACTTGTTTTGTTCAACTCCTGCTGTCCGTGTCTCAATCATTCACGGACATAATACTGGCGACGAGCAGATACGAACCTACCTACAGTCTGCACCACCTCCTGGGATCCATTCCTACAGCGAAGTGAGCAGAGGTTGAGGCCAGAAAGAAAAAAAAGTAAGAGGCAGTAGAAACGGGCGTCGACCGTGGGCATCCGCCCCTGTGTTAGCGGAGTTGAAGATTGCTGGAGAAGCTGTCGGAAGCGGGGCCTGGTTCCTGTCGACAGTGCTTCAGCTAATCGGGCTGGTGGCAGGTAGTACACTGATCCTTCCTGGGCTGCGGCGGTCGCGAACTCGAGCGGGTGGCTTGCAACGGGGCCGAGCAGTGTTGTCGGGAAGAAGAGAGAGAGGGTGGAGCACACAGGGCGCGGCCGGTGCTACGAAGCCGGGCTGCGTATAGACCCGAGAAGAGGGAGGCAAGAGTCCCACAGGGTTGTTCCACGACGGGAAAATAATAAAAAAAAGAAATATTAAACGCACAAGAAACCGCGAGGAGCTGCAGGTTGCAACGGGAACCGCGGAAAGCAGCGCTAGCAACAGCGGGGAAGAAGGCAAAGCGCGGGAAGCGCCATCTTAATCAGTGGGGAAGAAGGCAAAGCGCGGGAGGCGCCATTTTAGATTTGCAAGATGCCGAAGACTGGCTGTATCACTGCTTTTGATAATACAATAGAGGACTGGACCACGTATGTGGAAAGAGCCGAGGTATATTTCGAGGCAAACAAAATAGCTGATGAGAAAAAGGCATCGGTATTGCTAAACTTAATGGGCGCTAGAACGTACGGCCTATTGCGGGACCTGATTACTCCAACCAAACCGAAGGCGAAGAGTTTTAACAAAATTGTTACTGTCCTACAGGAGCACCTAAACCCTGCACCGCTGTTGATAGCAGAAAGATTTAAATTCCACAGGAGAACTCAGCATAAAGATGAGAGCAATGCTGAGTACCTTACGGAACTACACAAGCTATCAAAGCACTGCCAGTTCGGAGAAGGACTGGCAGATACCCTACGGGACAAATTTGTCTGTGGACTCCTGAGTGAAGGAACACAGAAGAAGTTACTATCAGAGAAAGAGCTGACGCTAGATAAGGCTTTCAGCGTGGCAGTATCGTATGAAGCAGCAGCCAGGGGAGCTGCAGAAATTCAACAAAAGCCACAGGAATACGGCACCCACGAAATGACACGGGGATTTGCATAATGTTATCGCTGCGGCAGAACTAACCATGACCAGAAGGACTGCTGGTCCAAAGACAAAATATGCAGGCAATGCGGAAAGATGGGACACATTGCACGAGTTTGCAGGTCTGGGAAGAAGACCTGCGACAACAAAAAGGCTACTAAGGGACCGTACAAGAAAGTACAAAAGATGACGGACAGTAGTTCCGAAGACCAGATGAGCGATAGTGAATCCGGGAACAGGAGACTAAGCTGTCTCAAACTTCACAATGTAATCGCAAAAGAGGATCACCGAACCATTTGGGTCACCCTCACGATAGCAGGGTCCCAAGTTAAAATGGAATTGGAAACAGGATCAGCGCTAACCGTCATGAATCGACGAGACTACGAGCGGCTATTCTCACACATACCCTTGAGAGAGACATCCATCGTCTTGACGACGTATACGGGGCAAAAAGTATACCCCAGAGGAAAAATAAGGGTGCCTGTCGAATACAACGGCAAGAAAATACGAAAATTGTATCTCTACATACTGCCAAATGGTGGACCACCGTTATTGGGACGTGAATGGATCAGGAAGATAAACTTAGATTGGCACTCCATTCATGCAATGACGGTGGATGGTAAAAAAGGTGAAGATGTCACTCCTGGACGATTGTCAACAATCTTAGCTAACGCCAAAGAGGTATTTCAACAAGAACTGGGCACGCTTAAAGGCGTAACCGCCTCGATAAAAATAGAAGAGAATGCAGTTCCCAAGTTTTTCAAAGCAAGACCGGTACCATATGCAATTCGCCCAGCCGTCAAGGCAGAGCTGGAGAATCTGGAGAAGGCAGGCGTGTTGTCTAAGGTCGACTGGAGCGAGTGGGCGACACCCATCGTTCCTGTCATGAAGAAAACGTTAAGCAATAAGTCCGGGGAGCCAAGGAAGATTCGCATCTGTGGGGATTTCAAGGTGACGGTGAACCCAGTCCTTCACACAGTACAATATCCTCTTCCAAGGATAGAAGACATCTTCGCCTCACTGTCTGGAGGGAAGCGTTTTACAAAAATTGACCTAGCACAAGCATATTTGCAGATGGAGGTTGAAGAGTCCTCTAGGAAGTATCGCACGATAAACACTCACAAAGGTCTTTGCCAGTACTGTATCATCGATTGGTATTCGGAGTAGCATCGGCTCCGGCGATATGGCAAAGAGCGATGGAACAAGTCCTGCAAGGGATTCCGGGGACTCAGTGTTACTTGGACAACATCCTTGTGACAGGTGAAGATGACAGTGAACACCTTAACAACCTAGAACAGGTGCTCACTAGACTACGGGAACATGGGCTACGAGCCAACCGCCCCAAGTGCGAGTTTTTTAAGAAACAGATATCGTATTGTGGCCACGTGGTTGATGTAGAGGGGTTACATAAGTCCCCTGACAAAATTGAAGCGGTTGTTAAGGCCCCAGCACCTGAAAATGTGTCGCATCTGAGGTCATTCCTCGGATTGGTGAATTACTACCATAAGTTTTTGCCGAATTTGTCGACAATTCTGCACCCACTGGACGCCCTGCTACGAACGGGGGTAGCATGGAAATGGAGCGATGATTGTAAGCGGGCCTTTCAGAAGAGTAAGGACTTAATCACTTCAAGGGAAGTATTGGCTCACTACAACCCAGCAGTGCCGATCAGACTGGCGTGTGATGCGTCTCCCTACGGCATTGGGGCGGTACTGTCACATAAATTCCTTGATGGTTTAGAGAGGCCGATAGCTTTTGCGTCACGCTCGTTAACTTCTGCCGAGCGTAACTACGCCCAGATTGACAGAGAGGCCCTCAGCCTAGTGTGGGGGGTGAAGAAGTTCAATCACTACCTGCACGGTCAAAAATTTACTCTACTAACCGATCATCAACCTCTTGTCTCCATTTTCAACCCTCAGAAGGGCGTACCGATAATGACAGCACAACGGCTGCAGAGGTGGTCCCTTTTCCTAGGGGCACACCAATATGACATCGAGT
The DNA here is from genome assembly GCF_052327205.1 of Somniosus microcephalus. Lineage (NCBI taxonomy): Eukaryota > Metazoa > Chordata > Chondrichthyes > Squaliformes > Somniosidae > Somniosus > Somniosus microcephalus. The sequence goes on along the minus strand of NC_140994.1, from coordinate 581,073 downwards.
ACAAAGGAACTAAACAGCATGGGAATGCTGATGGATTGTCACGCCTACCGTTGCCGACGGTGGAAGAAGAAGACCTTGCAGTGGATCCAATGGAGTTATTCCACTCGACCATAGTTGAATGTCTCCCTGTGATGAATGCAAACATAGAAAAGGAAACACGGAATGACCCGACACTATCACGGGTCTATGATTTAACGGTGAAGGGATGGCCAGCACATGGTGAACCACTGCTGCCAGCATTCTCGCCGAGAAGAGAACAGCTGTCAGTGTGCAGAGGAACCTTGATGTGTGGATCCAGAGTAGTAATTCCACCTAAGTTGACGGATAGAGTGCTCAATGAGCTTCATGAGGGTCATCTGGGTGGGGTAAAAATGAAGAACTTAGCCAGAGCGTTTGTGTGGTGGCCGGGAATCGATAGAGAAATCGAAGAGATGACCAAGAGCTGTGCAGGATGCCAGAAGGTCCAAAACGCCCCACCACAAGCTCCTCTGCATCCATGGGAGTGGCCCTCATCTCCATGGCAAAGGGTGCACATTGATTTTGCTGGTCCCTTAATGGACTCGATGTTTTTAATTGCGGTGGATGCACATTCAAAGTGGCCAGAGGTAATAAAAATGTCCTCAACCACCACGGAAAAAACTATCACAGTTTTACGAACCATATTCGCCAGGAATGGGCTGCCTGAGCAGATTTGCTCTGACAATGGACCACAGTTTGTGTCTGAAGAGTTCCGGAGGTTCTTAAAGAACAATGGTGTTAAGCATTACACATCTGCCCCATATCATCCAGCCACTAATGGATTGGCCGAGAGGTTTGTCCAAACATTCAAGAAAGCTATCAAGGCAATGTGTAATGAAGATATACCCCTACAACACAAGGTGGACAACTTCTTGTTTGCCTACCGGAATGCGACACATGCGGTTACCAACCAAACTCCAGCCATGATGTTCTTCAATCGAAGACTACGATGCCACTTGGATTTGGTTAAGCCAAACGTCCGAAGAGATGTGGAGAACAGGCAGTTTCAGAATATGAATGAAAGGCCGACCAGGAGTTTTAAGATAGGTCAACCAGTTTTGGCCCGGGACTACCGCACTGAGAAATGGCAGCCAGGAACGATTTGTACACGGCAAGGACCTCTCATGTATACCGTGGATGTTGGAGAGAGCATTGTAAGACGCCATGCTGACCAGATTCTAGAGTCACTGGAAAATGTCAACTCCACACCACGATCTGATACACCTGGCAATGAAATCGACGTACCAGTTGCAGCTACCGCAGAACCGGTGATATTGGAAGCAGATGAACCAAACAACGACATTGATCCCGACTCAACATTGCCAGAAGAACCTGATACCCCAAAGAGGCGTTATCCGGACAGAATCAGGAAGCCTCCTCAAAGACTGAACTTATAATTGCTTAAACTTAACCAATGTTTCTAGCAACCGTAATTGTGATTGTAATTAGTTATCATTTAGTTGTTAAATGAATGTTATGTACTGTTTATCTAAAAGGGGAGGAATTGTTGTGTATGTACCTTTAAGAGAATAACTGGTCTCAGACTGCAGTATCGGCAGTGACCACCCCTGTATAAAAGGCGCTAGTGAGCCTCTGTTGTTTTCAGTTTCACTATTGACTCCCATCAGTAAAGACTTGTTTTGTTCAACTCCTGCTGTCCGTGTCTCAATCATTCACGGACATAATAGTAGACGTAGAGCAAAGGCTTCCACTTGTGGAGGAGTCCAGAACTAGGGGACATAAATATAAGATAGTCATTAATAAATCCAATAGGGAATTCAGGAGAATCATCTTTACCCAGAGAGTGGTTAGAATGTGGAGCTACCACAAGGAATAGTTGAGGCAAATAGCACAGATGCATTTAAGGAGAAGCTAGATAAGCATATGAGGGAGAAAGGAATAGAAGGATATGCTGATAGGTTTAAATATAGAAGGCTGGGAGGAGGCTCGTGTGGAGCATAAACATCAGCAAGGATCTGTTGGGCTGAATGACCTGTTTCTGTGCTGTACATTCTATGTAATACTATGCAGAGAAATGCAAAATGCTTTACATGGGGACAAAAAAATCCAGGAAGGGACTATTACTTAAATAGAGAATAATGCGCATGGAAAATGAAAGAGACCCGGGGATTGTAATTGCCAGTAAATTGAAGCTATCACAACAATGCTCGGTGGCAGTGAATAAAGCAAATCAGATGTTGGGATGTATTAAAAGGGCAATATTGAACTGAAATAGTGAGGTAATCCTACCGCTTTATAAATCACTGGTGTGACCGCACTAGGAATACTATGTACATTTCTGGTCGCCAAGTACAGAAAGGATATTACAGTTATTGACAGGATACAGAAGCTACCAGAATGAATGAGGGAATGGAGGGATTGGATTATGAGGAGCAATTGTCAACCCCTTCTTTCAAGGGAACGGAAGTTCCGGTTTCCCGCGCATGCGCGAAACCGGCACTTTTGTTGGGCCTACGCGTGATTACCCAGTATTTCCTCAGTATGCCACTGAAATATCAGCTTTGATATGTGTTGCAGTCAATGAGTGGAGCTCAGAGGCATGGTTACTACCAACTAACCCTAGCTTGACACTTGGAGATGAGGAATCTGACTGCACCAATACAGGTAGACTATCCTTTATCCGAAAACCTCAGGACCAGCTGTGTTTCGGTTTTCGGAAAATTTCGGATTTCAGAAGGTATTTTATAAGACTGGGAAATTTGTCGGGGGTGGGGGTCGGCGGGGGGTCGTCGGGGGGTCGGGGGTGGGGGTCGGCGGGGGTCGGGGTAGGCGGGGGTGGGGGTCGGCGGGGGGGTCGGGGGGGGTCGGCGTCGGCGGGGGGTCGGGCGTGGGGGTCGGCGGGGGTCGGGGTCGTGCGCACGACTTACGCTGAACGAAAAAACTTCCGGTTTTCAGAGGATTTTGGTTTTCGGAAGTGCGGATAAATGATACACTATCCCTTATCCGAAAGGGTGGGGGTCGCGGGGGGGAGAAAAGAATATCGGACAGGCCGCTGCAGCTATCGGACGGGCCACTGTATTGTTGGGTTCACTCTCCCGGTATACCTCCTTCACACTGCCCGGCTCGGCCTGCAATCTCCTACCCAGGAGGGAACTCAGTGACCCTCTGCCCTGCTCAGCGTAAGTCGTGCGCCACTCTGGTCATGTCGTGCGCACGACTTACGCTGAACGAAAAAACTTTCGGTTTTTAGAGGGTTTCGGTTTTCGGAAGTTCGGATAAAGGATAGTCTACCTGTACAACATTGATACTTAATCTACATTGCATGTGAAAGAGTTTCATGCAGCCTGTTGTATACTGCAGGTGCATGAAGTATTTGAGACACATGCTGATTTTTCCCTCTGTTTACTTATTCCTTCTCAGTCCTTGATTACCAACATCATCAATCGACTCAATCCCTACATCCTTCAAAATCAATGTTATCACCCCTGCCTCAAAAAACCTACTCTCGACTCCTCTTTCCAACGGCCACACGTTATCCAACCTTCCCTGTCTTTCTAAAGTTTTGGAACTTTTCATTGTCTTCCAATGTTTTTGTCTACTCTTTGTTCAAAAATCTCCAATCAAGTTTCCACCCTGCCAACTTGAGACCACACTGGTCAAAGTCAGACGGCAACTGCAGCTTGCTGTCCCTCCTCAACCTCTTCGATGTTTTGATGACCATTATATTTTTTCCTGGTTTCTCTGCTACCTGTTGCAACATAAACATTACATTGCTTCCAAGGATTTCTCCTAGGTCATTTCTGGTGTGCCTCAAGTTTCCATCCTTGGTCCTCTCCACCGCTTAATTTAAATATTTGGCGACATTCTGAAAAATGGGGTCAGTTTTCACATCACAACACCATCCCTACCTAAGCCCTCCGCCACTGAAACCCTTATCCATGCTGTTGTCACCTCTGGACTCCATACACTCATCTTGCTGGTCTTCCTTCATCTACATTCCATAAATTCCAACTTGTCCAAAATACAGCTGCTCTCATCCTATCCTCACTGAGCTTCACTCTCCCAATACTGTTGTCCCTAACTCAGCTTCACTCTCCCAATACTGCTGTCCCTGACTCAGCTTCACTCTCCCAATACTGCTGTCCCTCACTCAGCTTCACTCTCCCAAAACTGCTGCCCCACACTGAGCTTCACTCTCCCAATATTGCTGTTCCCACACTGAGCTTCACTCTCCCAATATTGCTGTTCTCACTAGACGACACTGTCTCTCCTTCCTCCAATGCATTAAATTTAAATTCCTAGTCCTTGTCTTCAAAAACTCTTCATGGCCTCACTCCACACTACCTCTGCAGCATCTTCCTAACTTAAGGCCTCTTTCGCACTTGTTGGTCTGCGATCCTGGCCTCCTGAGCATCACAGCCTGCCTCCCATCACCCCACCATTGGCGGCAGAGCTTTCTGTCACCTAGACCATGCCCTTTGAAGCTCCCTCCTGAAGCCTCTCGGCCTCACTTTGCTTGCTCCTTTAAGAACATTCTCAGAATCCATCTTTTCTCCCAAGCCTTCAGTCATCCCTCCTAAACAATCTCCCCATGCTGTGTGTTCTGTTCTTAATGCTACTTTGTAAAGTGCATTGGGATGTTTTGTATATTAAAGGCACTATAGAAATGTAACTGATTAACGCTTAGCTCTACTTCTCCGCCTCTTCTACTGACCCCAGAGCTGTTGCTATTCTCCAATTGTTTATCCAACATTCAGAGCTAGATAAATTAATGCTTCTTCCAACATAATGTTGACAAAGACACCATCCTCTACTGTAGACACAAGCACCTATGTACTTGTAGTCTCGATTTGGCTCCTTTGCTGCCTCCTCAGGTTAAACCCTGAGGTGCAGAATCTTGGCGCACTACTCAGCTTCAAGCTTAGCTTCGTCCCCCACTTCAAATCTGTCTCTCAGACTGCTTTCTTTCACCCCCAAAGTATTGCCGGTCTCTGCTCCTAGCTCCCTTGCAGCTGCCAAAACCCTAACAACACTTTGTCACCTTGCGAGTGGTCTTCAATGCCCTTTTTGTTGATCTCTATGCTTCCACTTTCCATTAACTGCATGCCATCTAACATGGCACAGCCTGTGTTCTCACCTGCAGTAGGCTTTTTTTTTCATTCCTTTTCATTCCATTCCTTACCACTCCTTCAGCCACTTTGTCCTCTAAAGCTCCCTCGCTCAACATCTTCATTTTGTCACCTCCCTCCCAGCCATCAAAACCGTTAACTCCCTTAAAACCGTTCTATTCAATCATACATTTGCCTTCTCCTGACTGATGTCCCATTTGCTTGGTGCGCACTCCTTATCGCCAGCCCGGAAGGTGCTGTGAGTGTGCAGTAGAGCCCTATAGTGTAAGTTGTTCATTGGTTGAATGTTTCCCAAGAGTAAAATTTTGGACTTCTCAAAAACAAAGAGGCCATTGTTGGTTTAGGCGCACAATGGGCGGTCAGTGGCTGGAGTGCACCTGTGGTTTTGTTATCACTGTGAGGCCCTCATTTGCATGTTGCCATTGAGCAGTGCCAACCTGGTGGTCGGAGGCAGCTTTTGGTTGGGAAATCTGCCAGCTCCTAAGTAAAGCCGGCCAACAATTAGAGCCTGCGGGGGGGGGGGGGGGGGGGTTGCATGGGCCAGCAGCGGGTCAGAGCTTTTCTGTGAGCCCAGGAGGAGTACTCCTGTTTAATGAACATCCCACAGAACAACTGGTTAGGCCACTGAGTGTGGGTAGCGCACCGCACACACTCAGCCCGTTTGTACCTCAAAATTGTAATCAGGGTCCCCGATTTGCCTATCACAAGTGGCCTTCCACCTGAAAGAGACGTGGGCTCTAGGACCCCACCGAGGAGGCAGCAGCTGGAGCCCCAGCATGAATGGGGCGATCAGTGACTGATGCTGTTACCAGGCCGTTACTGCACCATGCACACCAGCTGGAGGCTCTTCAAATCGACCCAGAGCAGTTCCATCAGCATCTAAAGAGGACAAGTCAATGGAGGCCCTATAGAACTGGTATGAGAAATCAGGAGGGCTCACTATAGAACTGACCATAACAGAAGGGAGGGGGGTTAAGAGGGGTAAAGGTTGAGAATACAGATACACTAACTATTGATATGAGAACTCTGATGGGTTTAACAGTAAACATGTCTATGGTATTTGAATTCTTCACCACTGCGCACATTTTGTCTGGAAGCAATTATGCACTGACAGAAAGGGGATCATTACTGTGAGGCCTTAATGATCAAAACGAGCAAGAGCATTGCTGTAAATATGCGTCTTGTCAGGATCAGCTGAGTTAATAACTGGTACAAACAGTTCTCAATGCAAGTTCAATAGGGGCAGGTGTTTCGCAATGCTTGTTTGTGATCTGATTTTCCAGGGAGTTTTCATTTTCTGCTGAACTGTTGAATAAAATCACATAAACAGATTATGATGAAATACCTTTGAGTTTAGCATGACAATGTTTTTCCCCTCTGGAGTCCTGTGTTCAAATCCAGCTCAAACAGATAAAGGCTGCTCTTTTTCAAGGGTCTGGGTGGTTAATATTGGGGCAGACATTGTCCTTTCACCAAAATAACAACAGGAAATGCTGGAAAAACTCAGCAGGTCAGGCAACATCCGTGGACAGAAATTTGAGTTGACGTTTCGGGTCGAACCCTTCTTCAAAACTGGAAAGAAAAGATAGATCGGAGGCTGCGATCGGACAAAAGAATAAAATAAACAAAAGAAGTAAAAAAGAGACAATAAAAGGTATTAGAAGCTAGACGAGATGGTAATAGGCTGGGCGGTGGCTGAGACAGACAGGTTGAACATTTTCTCTCTGTTGGGACCGGTCATGCAGTGTGTCTGGTGTTCTTTCACCTTTGACAGTTTGAATCCAGTCCGACAGGCAAACTTTTTTCTTTGTCTAAGAGTAACAGAAATCGGTTTACAGGAGCCCACAGAATGTCCACGCAGCCTGATTGAAGGGGAAGTGTAGTGTATGTACCTTTAAGGGGAGAACTACTTTTTACAGCTCCTGTATACTGTAGTACCGGTAGTGACCACACCGGTATATAAACCCTGAGTAGGGATCTGCACTTTAGTTTTTGAGTAACCTGCATCCAGTAAACACCTGTTAATTGTTCCTCTACAGTCTCTGTCGATTTATTGAAGAATACCATACATTAACATTCACGGATTCAGCAGTGGCGACGAGTTGATTCAAACCTACCTGCAATTTTGTAAAAGAAGGCCGATTCCACCAGTGTGGGCGTCGACCATCCGGAGAGGACTTGAACATCGCAGAGGAGGCTGTGGAGAGCTGGGCTTGGTTCCCCAGTCGAGACGATCCAGTACAGCGGGCTGGCAGCAGGTACGGCGCAGACCCTTCCCGGACGGCAGCGGCTGGAGCCGATCGACGGCACACAAAAAGGCCGAGCAGCGTCAACGGGATAAGAGAGAGGGTGAAGCGCACAGGGCGCAGCCGGGGTTGAAGACCGAGCGGCATCAACGAGAGAAGGGAAAACACGCAGAGCGCGGCCGGGGTTTCAAGGGCTGAGCAGCGTCCGCGGGGGAGAGAAGAAGCACGGGAGACGCCATTTTGAGCTGGCGGAGAAGAAGGGAGAGCGCGGGAGACGCCATTTTTAGCCAGCCTAACCACACCCAAGGATGCAGAAGAGTGGCAGTGTCACAGCGTTCGACAATGAAGTCGAAGATTGGGCAACATATATAGAACGTGTAGAAGTGTACTGCAAGGCGAATGAAGTGCCAGATGCCAGGAAAGCACTGCTTTTGTTGAATTCCATGGGTGCACAAACGTACGGCTTACTGCGAAACCTAATAACCCCAGAGAAGACAGTGGAAAAGGATTTTGAAAGCATAGTGGCAATCCTACAGGACCACTTAAACCCCACACCACTGCTGATAGCCGAAAGATTTAAGTTTCACAAAAGGAACCAGCATAAAGACGAAAGTAATGCTGAGTATTTAACGGAACTGCGCAAACTATCGAAACACTGCCAGTTTGGAACGGGACTAGCAGATACTTTAAGGGACAAGTTTGTGTGTGGGCTTCAAAGTGAAGGAACCCAGAAACAGCTTCTATCAGAAAAGGATCTTACGCTGGACAAGGCTTTCAGCATGGCAGTATCACACGAAGCAGCCGCACGGGGCGCTGCAGAGATACAACGGAGATCGCAAGAATATGGCACAAATGAAATGTCATACGGAGCAGTGAAGTGTTATCGCTGCGGCAAAACAACACACGACCACAAGGACTGTTGGTTCAAGGACCAAGTGTGCAGACAGTGTGGAAAAGTAGGACACAGAGCAAGTGTCTGCAGGTCGGGAAAGAAAATCAGCAGCAAGAAATCTCCACAGGAGAAGTACAAAAAGGTACATAAGGTGACGGAGAGTAGTTCAGACGAACAGAAAAGTGATACAGACTCCGGAAGCAAGGAGCTGGGTTGTCTGAAACTACATCATGTAATCAAAATGGAGGATCACCAAACTATCTGGGTCACGCTCAAGATAGACGGAGTCCAAGTGAAAATGGAATTGGACACAGGATCAGCCCTAACAGTCATAAACCAAAGGGACTACAAGCGGCTATTCTCACATATACCCTTGAGAGATACAGAGATTGTCTTGAAGACGTACACGGGGCAAAAAGTCTACCCCAAAGGAAAAATAAGGGTGAACGTGATATACAACGGCAAGGAAACACCAAAAATGGACATATATGTATTGCCAGATGGAGGACCGCCACTACTAGGGCGTGAATGGATCCGGAAGATACAGCTAGATTGGCATTCCATACAAGCACTGACTGTAGATGCCAAAAAGGATGACGACGTCACACCGGGACGACTGTCAAAAATGCTAACTGACGCACAAGAAGTGTTCCAGGAGGGACTCGGAACACTAAAAGGCATAACAGCAACGATCAAAATAGAGGAAAATGCAAGCCCAAAGTTTTTTAAGGCCAGACCGGTACCTTATGCGATCCGCCCAGCCGTCGATGCAGAGCTGGAAGGTTTGGAACATTCAGGAGTGCTATCCAAAGTGGACTGGAGCGAGTGGGCTACACCCATCGTTCCTGTAATGAAGAGGTCGTTGAGTAATACGCCTGTGGAACCAAAGAAGGTTCGCATCTGTGGGGACTTTAAGGTGACAGTGAACCCAGTCCTTCACACTGTACAATATCCGCTTCCGCGGATTGAAGATATTTTCGCCTCGCTATCTGGAGGGAAACGCTTCACTAAGATTGATCTGGCCCAGGCGTACCTGCAAATGGAGGTAGAAGAAGCCTCGAAACAGTACTTTACGATCAACACTCATAAAGGTCTCTACCAATACAGCCGGCTGGTGTTCGGTGTAGCATCAGCTCCGGCTATTTGGCCAAGGGCAATGGATCAAGTCCTGCAAGGGATTCCAGGGACCCAGTGTTATTTGGACGACATCCTGGTCACGGGCGAAAATGACAGTGATCACCTCGCCAACCTGGAGCAGGTGCTCACTAGATTAAAGGATTATGGGCTCCGAGCTAATCGCCACAAGTGCGAGTTTTTCCAGAAGCAGATCTCGTATTGTGGCCACGTTATTGATGAAGAGGGGTTACATAAGTCCCCTGAAAAGATTGAGGCAGTAGTCAAGGCTCCAGCACCAGAAAATGTGTCACAACTGAGGTCGTTCCTCGGGTTGGTGAACTACTACCATAAGTTCTTGCTGAATTTGTCTACAGTACTACACCCACTGAACACCCTACTGCAAACGGGGGTACCATGGAAGTGGAATGACGAATGTAAACGAGCTTTTCAGAAGTGCAAAGAATTGATCACATCAAAAGAGGTGTTGGGCTCATTTCAACCCGGCACTACCAATTCGGCTGGCGTGTGATGCATCACCCTATGGCATTGGAGCGGTGCTGTTGCACAAATTCCCGGACGGCTCGGAGAGGCCTGTAGCCTTTGCGTCTCGGTCACTAACCTCAGCCGAGCGTAACTACGCCCAGATTGACAGGGAGGCCCTCAGCCTAGTGTGGGGAGTGAAAAAGTTCAACCACTATCTGCACGGGCAGAAGTTCACCTTGCTGACTGACCACCAACCACTTGTCTCCATCTTTAACCCAAAGAAGGGCGTTCTGGTGATGACTGCGCAACGGCTACAAAGATGGTCCCTTTTTCTAGGGGCGCACCAATATGATATCGAGTATAAGGGTACGAAACAGCATGGAAACGCTGATGGGCTATCACGCCTGCCACTACCTACTGCGGAGGAAGTACCAGCAGTGGATCCTGTCGAAATATTTCATTTGACTATAATTGAATGCTTGCCAGTAACTAACGCTGGTATAGAGAAGGAGACCCGAAATGACCCGACACTGTCTCGGGTATATAATTTGACGGTGAAGGGATGGCCAGCACATGGCGACTCACTGTTGCCAGCATTCTCATCCAGAAGAGAACAGCTGTCAGTATGCCAGGGGACCTTGATGTGTGGATCCCGAGTGGTAATTCCACCCAAGTTAAGGGAGAGAGTGCTCAATGAGCTTCACGAAGGCCATCTGGGAGGGGTGAAAATGAAAAGCCTTGCTAGGGCTTATGTGTGGTGGCCGGGGATCGATCAGCAAATCGAGGACCTGACAAAGAGCTGCTCAGGATGCCAGAAGGTCCAAAATGCACCACCACATGCCCCTCTACACCCATGGGAGTGGCCCTCATCTCCATGGCAACGGGTGCATATTGATTTTGCTGGTCCATTCATGGACTCAATGTTTTTAATAGCTGTGGATGCGCACTCGAAATGGCCTGAGGTGATCAAAATGTCCTCCACCACCACGGAGAAAACTATTGCAGTTCTATGGACCATCTTTGCCAGGAACGGCTTGCCAGAGCAGATTTGCTCTGATAACGGACCACAGTTTGTGTCCGAAGAGTTTTGAAGATTTATGAAAAGGAATGGGGTAAGGCATTACACCTCCGCTCCGTATCATCCAGCCACCAATGGATTAACTGAGAGGTTTGTACAAACCTTTAAAAAGCAGTAAGGGCCATGTGCGATGACGACATTCCACTGCAGCATAAGGTGGACAATTTCCTGTTAGCCTACAGAAATGCGACACATACAATCACCAACCAGACCCCGGCCATGATGTTCTTTAACCGAAGGTTGAGATCTCGACTGGATTTGCTCAAACCAAATGTACGAAGAGATGTTGAGAATAAGCAATTCCAGCACATCAATGAGAAGCCGACAAGGAGCTTCAATGTAGGGCAACCAGTCTTGGCTCGCGACTACCGAACAGAGAAATGGCAACCAGGAACGATATGCACACAGCAGGGGCCACTATTGTACACCGTGGATGTTGGGGAGAACATTGTGAGACGCCATGCTGACCAGATCCTAGAGTCACAGGAAAGAGTCCACCCCAGGTCTTGCGTACCTGGTGATGAACCCGACATACCGGTAGCATCTACCCCAGAAACAGTAGCATCGGAAGCTGATGAACCAACCGACGACAGGGGCCAGAATCGCCTTCGCACCAAGAGCAAGACACTCAGGAAAGGCGCTATCCAGAAAGGATCAGGAAGCCGCCCCAAAGACTGAATTTATAAATGGACTGTTTGCCGTTAATGTTACATGTTAAAAGTGTTAATTGTTAAATGAATGTTATGGTACTGTTAATCTAAAAGGGGAGGAATTGTAGTGTATGTACCTTTTAAGGGGAGAACTACTTTTTACAGCTCCTGTATACTGTAGTACCGGTAGTGACCACACCGGTATATAAACCCTGAGTAGGGATCTGTACTTTAGTTTTTGAGTAACCTGCATCCAGTAAACACCTGTTAATTGTTCCTCTGCAGTCTCTGTCGATTTATTGAAGAATACCATACATTAACATTCACGGATTCAACAGGATGGGTGTGTTGTACTTGGTGTTGACGGGGAATAATACTCGAGCACTGCCATACAATGTGTGCTGTCCCAGGTTCATTGTATAGTTTTGTGTATTTATACCAGCTAATGGAAGTCCCTATGTGTGAGTGTGTGACCGTGCAAAATGCCTATGTGGAGCACACTTTGTTTTGCAATGTGTGTTGCCCAGCTTCATTGTGAGGTTAATATGTGAAATGCAGCTTCCACGTTCCTGCTATTAGTTAGAGCAAAGTGATAGCAAAAAGAATCCATGAACGTGTGATTTTATTTGAGGGCAGGTTTTCTGCTCCAGGTGCGGAGATGGTGAGACTGGACTGCTGGAAGCATTTCACTTGCTTGTTCAAATTCCAACCTCAGGCTATATTCCAAGGTTAGAGTGTCTATATATTAGCTGTGTCTATTTAAATGTTTTTACATAATTTGTCCTCCTTAATAAGGCGGTCTCACATTTTGTGCAAGAACATTCGTAGACAACGATTTTAGCAAGTTGTAAAACAGCGCACATCACAGGATGAGACATGCCTAAGGCCTACTCGTGCGGCTTCCCAGGCACTGCTTCTCTGACCTCTGCCCGTGCAACTGACTAAACACATTGCAAAATCTACCCTTATAGGTTTTTAAGAAAGTAATTAGGACCCAACCCTGAAACCATCATCTTATTTGACCCTTTTAGAGGAAAAATCCTAATGAGTGGATGGTCATGAATGTTTAACAACATGAGGGGAAATTCCTGCGAGGACTATTACATAGAATTTCATAGAATGTACAGCATAGAAAAGGCCATTCGGTTCAACTGGTCCATGCCGGTGTTTATGCTCCACTAGCTTTCTCCCACCCTACTTCATCTCACCCTACCAATGTATTCTTCTATTCCTTTCTCACTCATGTGTTTATCCAGCATCCCCTTAAATACATCTATGCTATTAGCCCCAACCACTCCTTGTGGTAGCGAGTTGCACATTCTCATCACACTGGGTAAAGAAGTTTCTCCTGAATTCCCTATTGGATTTCTTGTTGACTGTCTTATAGTTATGGCCCGAGTTTTGGTCTCCCCTACAAGTGGAAACATCTTCTCTATATTTAACCAATCAATCCCTTTCATAATCTTAAAGACCTCTATTAGGTCACCCCTCAGATTGATTAAAGGTGGAATTTTTCCACAAAAATTAAGCATCACACAACAGAGAAGACTAATTTTATTGAAAGTATTTGGACATGGAGCCGTCGCACTATACGGACACGGGGACCGTCGCACTATACGGACACAGGGACCGTCGCTGAATACGGACAAGGGGGACCGTCGCACTATACGGACACGGGGACCGTCGCACTATAGGGACACGGGGACCGTCGCACTCTACGGACGGACATGGGGACCGTCGCACAATACGGACACGGGGACCGTCACTGAATACGGACAAGGGGGACCGTCGCACTATACGGACACAGGGACCGTCGCTGAATACGGACAAGGGGGACCGTCGCACTATACGGACACGGGGACCGTCGCACTATAGGGACACGGGGACCGTCGCACTCTACGGACGGACATGGGGACCGTCGCACAATACGGACACGGGGACCGTCACTGAATACGGACAAGGGGGACCGTCGCACTATACGGACACGGGGACCGTCGCACTATACGGACACGGGGACCGTCGCACTATACGGACACGGGGACCGTCGCACTCTACGGACGGACATGGGGATCGTCGCACAATACGGACACGGGGACCGTCGCACTATACGGACAAGGGGGACCGTCGCATTATACGGACAAGGGGGACCGTCGCACTATACGGACACGGGGACCGTCGCACTATACGGACAAGGGGGACCGTTGCATTATACGGACAAGGGGGACCGTCGCACTATACGGACAAGGGGGACCGTCGCACTATACGGACAAGGGGGACCGTCGCACTATACGGACACGGGGGACTGTCGCACTATAGGGACACGGGGACCGTCGCACTATAGGGACACGGGGACCGTCGCAATCTACGGACGGACACGGGGCCGTCGCACTATAGGGACAGGGGGACCGTCGCACTATAGGGACACGGGGACCATCGCACTATACGGATGGACATGGGGACCGTCGCACTATACGGACACGGGGACCGCCGCATTATAGAGACAAGGGGGACCGGCGCACTATACGGACAAGGGGGACCGTCGCACTATACGGACACGGGGACCATCGCACGATACTGACGGACACGGGGACCGTCGCACTATACGGACACGGGGACCGTCGCACTACACGGACGGACATGGGGACCGTCGCAGTATACGGACACGGGGACCGTCGCACTATAGAGACACGGGGACTGTCGCACTATACGGACACGGGGACCGTCGCATTGTAGGGACACGGGGGCCCGTCGCACTATACGGGCACGGGGACCGTCGCACTATAGGGACATGGGGACCGTCGCAGTATACGGACACGGGGACCATCGCACTATAGAGACACGGGGACCGTTGCACTCAACGGACACGGGGGCCCGTCGCAATATACGGAAATGGGGACCGTCGCACTATACGGGCACGGGGACCCTTCGCACTATACGGACGGACATGGGGACCGTCGCACTATACGGACACGGGGACCGTCGCAGTATACGGACACGGGGACCGTCACATTATAGGGACACGGGCCCGTCGCAATAAACGGAAACGGGGACCATCGCACGATACGGGCACGGGGACCGTCGCACTATAGGGACACGGGGACTGTCGCACTATACGGACACGGGGACCGTCGCACTATACGGACGGACACGGGGACTGTCGCGCTGTACGGACACGGGGCTGGCCCACTATAGGGACATGGGGACCGTCACACTATACGGGCACGGGGACCGTCGCACTATACGGACAAGGGGGACCGTCGCACTATACGGACACGGGGACCGTCGCACTATATGGACACGGGGACCGTCGCACTATACGGACACGGGGGCCGTCGCACTATAGGGACACGGGGACCGTCGCACTATACGGACGGACATGGGGACCGTCGCAGTATACGGACACGGGGACCGTCGCACTACAGAGACACGGGGACCGTCGCATTATAGGGACACGGAGGCCCGTCACAATATACGGAAACGGGGACCGTCGCACTATACGGGCACGGGGACCGTCGCACCATAGGGACATGGGGGCCGTCGCAGTATATGGACACGGGGACCGTCGCACTATAGAGACATGGGGACCGTCGCACTATACGGACTCGGGGCCCGCCGCATTATAGGGACACGGGGGCCCGTCGCAATATACGGAAATGGGGACCGTCGCACTATACGGGCACGGGGACCCGTCGCACTATACGGACGGACATGGGGACCGTCGCACTATACGGACACGGGGACCGTCGCAGTATACGGACACGGGGACCGTCACATTATAGGGACACGGGGGCCCGTCGCAATATACGGAAACGGGGACCGTCGCACTATATGGGCACGGGGGCCGTCGCACTATAGGGACACGGGGACTGTCGCACTATACGGACACGGCGACCGTCGCACTATACGGACGGACACAGGGACTGTCGCGCTATACGGACACGGGGCTGGGCCACTATAGGGACACGGGGACCGTCGCACTACACGGGCACGGGGACCGTCGCACTATACGGACTCCGGGACCGTCGCACTATACGGACACAGGGACCGTCGCACTATAGGGACACGGGGACCGTCGCACTATACGGACATGGGGACCGTCGCACTATACGGACACGGGGACCGTCGCTCTATAGGGACACGGGGACCGTCGCACTATACGGACATGGGGACCGTCGCACTATACGGACACGGGGACCGTCGCACTATAGGGACACGGGGACCGTCGCACTATACGGACACGGGGACCGTCGCACTATACGGACACGGGGACCGTCGCACTACACGGACACGGGGACCGGCGCACTACACGGACACGGGGACCGGCGCACTATACGGACACGGGGACCGTCGCACTATATGGACGGACACGGGGAGCGTCGCACTATATGGACACGGGGACCGTCGCACTATAGGGACGGGGACCGTCGCACTGTAGGCACACGGGGACCGTCGCACTATAGGGACACGGGGACCGTCGCGCTGTACGGACACGGGGACCGTCGCACTATACGAACACGGGGACCATCGCACTATAGGGACACGGGGACCGTCGCACTATACGGACACGGACCTCGCACTATACGGACACGGGGACCGTCGCAGTATAGGGACACGGGGACCGTCGCACTATACGAACATGTGGACCGTCGCACTATAGGCACACGGGGACCGTCGCACTATAGGGACACGGAGACCGTCGCACTATACGAACACGGGGACCGTCGCACTATAGGGACACGGAGACCGTCGCACTATACGGACACGGGGACCGTCGCACGATACGGACGGACACGGGGACCGTCGCACTGTACGGACACTGGGACCGTCGCAATATACGGACGGACATGGGGACCGTCGCAGTATAAGGACACGGGGAGCGTCGCACTATAGAGACACGGGGACCGTCGCACTATAGGGACACGGGTACCGTCGCACTATACGGACACGGGGACCATCACACTATACGGACACGGGGACCGTCGCACTATACGGACACGGGGGCCGTCGCACTATACGGACAGGGGGGGATCGTCGCACTATACGGACACGGGGAGCGTCGCACTGTAGGGACACGGGGAACGTCGCACTACAGGGACATGGGGACCGTCGCACTATACGGACACGGGGACCGTCGCACTATAGGGACACGGGAACGTTGCATTATAGGGACACGGGGACCGTTGCACTATACGGACGGACACGGGGACCGTCGCACTATATGAACACTGGGAACGTCGCACTATACGGACACGGGGACCGTCGCTCTATAGGGACACGGGGACCGTCGCACTATACGGACACGGGGACCGCCGCACTATACGGACATGGGGACCGTCGAACTATAGGGACACGGGGACCGTCGCACTATACGGACACGGGGACCGTCGCACTATACGGACACGGGGACCGTCGCACTATAGGGACACGGACTGTCGCACTATACGGACATGGGGACCGTTGCAATATAGGAACACGGGGACCGTCACACTATAGGGACACAGGGACCGTCGCACTATACGGACACGGGGACCGTCGCACTATAGGGACACGGGGACCGTCGCACTATAGGGACACGGGGACCGTCGCACTATACGGACACGGGGACCGTCGCACTATACGGGCACGGGGACCGTCGCACTATACGGATACTGGGACCGTCACACTATACGGACACGGGGACTGTTGCACTATACGGACTCCGGGACCGTCGCACTATACGGACACGGGCCGTCGCACTATACGGACAAGGGGGACCGTCGCACTATATGGACACGGGTACCATCGCACTATAGGGACACGGGGACCGTCGCACTATACGGACACGGTGGCCGTCGCACTATAGGGACACTGGGACCATCGCACTATATGGACACGGGGACCGTCGCACTATACGGTCAAGGGGGACCGTCGCACTGTAGGGACACGGGGACCGTCGCACTATAGGGACATGGGGGGGGGCATCGCATTATACGGACAAGGGGGGATCGTCGCACTATACGGACACGGGGACCGTCGCACTATACGGACACGGGGACAGTCGCACTATAGGGACACAGGGACCGTCGCACTATAGGGACACGGGGACCGTCGCACTCCAGGGACGGACACGGGGACCATCGCACTATACGGACACGGGGACCGTCGCACTATAGGGATACGGGGACCGTCGCACTCTACGGACGGACACGGAGACTGACGCATTATACGGACACGGGGACCGTCGCACTATAAAGTCAGGGGGACCGTCGCACTATAGGGACATGGGGACCGTTGCACTATAGGGACACGGGGACCGTCGCACTATACGGACACGGGGACCATCGCACTATACGGACACGGGGACCGTCGCACTATACGGACACGGGGACCGTCGCACTATACGGATGGACACGGGGACAGTCGCAATATATGGACACTGGGATCGTCGCACTATATGGACACGGGGACCGTCGCTCTATAGGGACACGGGGACCGTCGCACTATACGGACATGGGGACCGTCGCACTATACGGACACGGGGACCGTCGCACTATAGGGACACGGGGACCGTCGCACTATACGGACACGGGGACCGTCGCACTATACGGACACGGGGACCGTCGCACTATAGGGACACGGGGACCATCGCACTATACGGGCACGGGGACCGTCGCACTATACGGATACTGGGACCGTCGCACTATACGGAGACGGGGACTGTTGCACTATACGGACTCCGGGACCATCGCACTATACGGACACAGGGGCCGTCGCACTATACGGACAAGGGGGACCGTTGCACTATATGGACACGGGTACCATCGCACTATAGGGACACGGGGACCGTCGCACTATATGGACTTGGGGACCGTCGCACTATACGGACACGGTGGCCGTCGCACTATAGGGACACGGGGACCATCGCACTATATGGACACGGGGACCGTCGCACTATACGGTCAAGGGGGACCGTCGCACTATAGGGACACGGGGACTGTAGCACTACACGGACACGGGGACCGTCGCACTACACGGACGGACACGGGGACCGTCGCACTACACGGGCACGGGGACCGTCGCACTACACGGACGGACACGGGGACCGTCGCACTACACGGGCACGGGGACCGTCGCACTATACGGACACGGGGTCCGTTGCACTACACGGACACGGGGACTGTCGCACTACACGGACACGGGGGCCGTCGCACTACACGGACACGGGGACCGTCGCACTATACGGACACTGGGACCGTCGCACTATACGGACGGACACGGGGACCGTTGCACTACACGGACACGGGGACCGTCGCACTATACGGACTCTGGGACCGGCGCACTATACGGACATGGGGACCGTCGCATTATATGGACGGACACGGGGACCGTCGTACTATACGGACACGGGGACTGGCGCACTATATGGACACGGGGACCGTCGCACTACAGGGACACGGGGACCGTCGCACTATAGGGACACGGGGACCATCGCACTATAGGGACAGGGGGATCGTCGCACTATACGGACAGGGGGACCATCGCACTATACGGACACGGGGACCGTCACACTATAGGGACACGGGGACCGTCGCACTATACGGACACGGGGACCATCGCACTATAGGGACACGGGGACCGTCGCACTATACGGACACGGGGACTGTCGCAATATACGGACACGGGGACCGGCGCACTATACGGACACGGGGACCGTCGCACTATAGGGACACGGGGACCGTCGCACTATACGGACACGTGGACCGTCGCACTATACGGACACGGGGACTGTCGCAATAAACAGACACGGGGACCGGCGCACTATACGGACACGGGGACCGTCGCACGATAGGGACAAGGGGACAGTCGCACTATAGTGACACGGGGACCGTCGCACTATACGGACACGGGGACCGTCGCACTATAGGGACACGGGGACCGTCGTACTATAGGGACACGGGGACCGTCGCACTATACGGACTCGGGGACCGTCGCACTATACGGACACGGGGACCGTCGCACTATAGGGACACGGGGACCGTCGCACTATAGGGACACGGGGACCGTCGCACTATACGGACACGGGGACCTTCACACTATACGGACACGGGGACCGTCGCACTATACGGACACGGGGACCGTCGCACTATGCGGACACGGGGACCGTCGCACTATACGGACACGGGGACCGTCGCACTATATGGACACGGGGACCGTCGCACTATACGGACACGTGGACCGTCGCACTATACGGACACGGGGACTGTCGCAATAAACGCACACGGGGACCGGCGCACTATATGGACACGGGGACCGTCGCACTATCGGGACAAGGGGACAGTCCCACTATAGTGACACGGGGACCGTCGCACTATACGGACACGGGGACCGTCGCACTATAGGGACACGGGGACCGTCGCACTATAGGGACACGGGGACCGTCGCACTTTGGGACACGGGGACCGTCGCACTATAGGGACACGGGGACCGTCGCACTATACGGACATGGGGACCTTCACACTATACGGACACGGGGACCGTCGCACTATACGGACAAGGGGACCGTCGCACTATACGGACACGGGGACCGTCGCACTATAGGGACACGGGGACCGTCGCACTATGCGGACTCGGGGACCGTCGCACTATACGGACACGGGGACCGTCGCACTATAGGGACACGGGGACCGTCGCACTATAGGGACACGGGGACCGTCGCACTATACGGACACGGGGACCTTCACACTATACGGACACGGGGACCGTCGCACTATACAGACACGGGGACCGTCGCACTATGCGGACACGGGGACCGTCGCACTATACGGACACGGGGACCGTCGCAGTATAGGGACATGGGGACCGTCGCAGTATAGGGACACGGAGACCGTCGCACTGTACGGACACTGGGACCGTCGCACTATAGGGACAGGGGGACCGTCGCACTATAGGGACACGGGGACCGTCGCACTATACGGACACGGGGACCGTCGCAGTATACGGACACGGGGACCATCGCACTATACGGACACGGGTACCGTCGAACTATACGGACACGGGGACCGTCGCACTATACGGACACGGGGACTGTCGCAATATACGGACACGGGGACCGGTGCACTATACGGACACGGGGACCGTCGCACTATATGGACGGACACGGGGACCGTTGCACTATACGGAGACGGGGACCGTCGCACTATACGGACACTGGGACCGGCGCCATATACGGACACGGGGACCGTCGCACTATATGGACGGACACGGGGAGCGTCGCACTATATGGACACGGGGACCGTCGCACTATGGGGACAGGGGGATCGTCGCACTGTAGGCACACGGGGACCGTCGCACTATAGGGACACGGGGACCGTCGCACTATACGGACACGGGGACCGTCGCACTATAGGGACACGGGGACCGTCGCACTATACGGACACGGGGACCGTCCCACTATACGGACAGGGGGACCGTCGCACTGTACGGACACGGGGACCGTCGCACTATAGGGACACGGGGACCGTCGCACTATATGGACACGGGGACCGTCGCACTATAGGGACACGGGGACCGTCGCACTATACGGACACGGGGACTGTCGCAATATACGGACACGGGGACCGGCGCACTATACGGACACGGGGACCGTCGCACTATAGGGACACGGGGACTGTTGCACTATACGGACATGTGGACCGTGGCACTATACGGACACGGGGACTGTTGCAATAAACGGACACGGGGACCGGCGCACTATACGGACACGGGGACCGTCGCACTATAGGGACACGGGGACAGTCGCACTATCGGGACACGGGGACCGTCGCACTATACGGACACGGGGACCGTCGCACAATAGGGACACGGGGACCGTCGCACTATAGGGACACGGGGGCCGTCGCACTATAGGGACACGGGGACCGTCGCACTATACGGACACGGGGACCTTCGCACTATACGGACACGGCGACCGTCGCACTATACGGACACGGGGACCGTCGCACTATACGGACACGGGGACCTTCACACTATACGGACACGGGGACCGTCGCACTATACGGACACGGGGACCGTCGCACTATGCGGACACGGGGACTGTCGCACTATACGGACACGGGGACTGTTGCAATAAACGGACACGGGGACCGGCGCACTATACGGACACGGGGACCGTCGCACTATAGGGACACGGGGACAGTCGCACTATAGGGACACGGGGACCGTCGCACTATACGGACACGGGGACCGTCGCACAATAGGGACACGGGGACCGTTGCACTATAGGGACACGGGGACCGTCGCACTATAGGGACACGGGGACCGTTGCACTATAGGGACACGGGGGCCGTCGCACTATAGGGACACGGGGACCGTCGCACTATACGGACACGGGGACCTTCGCACTATACGGACACGGCGACCGTCGCACTATACGGACACGGGGACCGTCGCACTATACGGACACTGGGACCGTCGCACTATAGGGACAGGGGGACCGTCGCACTATAGGGACACGGGGACCGTCGCACTATACGGACACGGGGACTGTCGCAATATACGGACACGGGGACCGTCGCACTATACGGACACTGGGACCGGCGCCCTATACGGACACGCGGACCGTCGCACTATATGGACGGACACGGGGAGCGTCGCACTATATGGACACGGGGACCGTCGCACTATGGGGACAGGGGGATCGTCGCACTGTAGGCACACGGGGACCGTCGCACTATAGGGACACGGGGACCGTCGCACTATACGGACACGGGGACCGTCGCACTATACGGACACGGGGACTGTCGCAATATACGGACACGGGGACCGGCGCACTATACGGACACGGGGACCGTCGCACTATAGGGACACGGGGAGCGTCGCACTATAGGGACACGGGGACCGTCGCACTATACGGACACGGGGACCGTCGCACTATAGAGACACGGGGACCGTCGCACTATAGGGACACGGGGACCGTCGCACTATACGGACACGGGGACCGTCGCACTATAGGGACACGGGGACCGTCGCACTATACGGACACGGGGACCGTCCCACTATACGGACAGGGGGACCGTCGCACTATACGGACAAGGGGACCGTCGCACTATAGGGACACGGGGACCGTCGCACTATATGGACACGGGGACCGTCGCACTATAGGGACACGGGGACCGTCGCACTATACGGACATGGGGACTGTCGCAATATACGGACACGGGGACCAGCGCACTATACGGACACGGGGACCGTCGCACTATAGGGACACGGGGACTGTCGCACTATACGGACACGTGGACCGTCGCACTATACGGACACTGGGACTGTCGCAATAAACGGACACGGGGACCGGCGCACTATACGGACACGGGGACCGTCGCACTATAGGGACACGGGGACAGTCGCACTATAGGGACACGGGGACCGTCGCACTATACGGACACGGGGACCGTCGCACTATAGGGACACGGGGACCGTCGCACTATAGGGACACGGGGACCGTCGCACTATAGGGACACGGGGACCGTCGCACTATAGGGACACGGGGACCGTCGCACTATACGGACACGGGGACCGTCGCACTATACGGACACGGGGACCGTCGCACTATGTGGACACGGGGACCGTCGCACTATACGGACACGGGGACTGTCGCAGTATAGGGACACGGGGACCGTCGCAGTATAGGGACACGGAGACCGTCGCACTGTACGGACACTGGGACCGTCGCACTATAGGGACAGGGGGACCGTCGCACTATATGGACACGGGGACCGTCGCACTATACGGACACGGGGACTGTCGCAATATACGGACACGGGGACCGGTGCACTATACGGACACGGGGACCGGTGCACTATACGGACACGGGGACCGTCGCACTATATGGACGGACACGGGGACCGTTGCACTATACGGAGACGGGGACCGTCGCACTATACGGACACTGGGACCGGCGCCCTATACGGACACGGGGACCGTCGCACTATATGGACGGACACGGGGAGCGTCGCACTATATGGACACGGGGACCGTCGCACTATGGGGACAGGGGGATCGTCGCACTGTAGGCACACGGGGACCGTCGCACTATAGGGACACGGGGACCGTCGCACTATACGGACACGGGGACCGTCGCACTATACGGACACGGGGACTGTCTCAACATACGGACACGGGGACCGGCGCACTATACGGACACGGGGACCGTCGCACTATAGGGACACGGGGAGCGTCGCACTATAGGGACACGGGGACCGTCGCACTATACGGACACGGGGACCGTCGCACTATAGAGACACGGGGACCGTCGCACTATAGGGACACGGGGACCGTCGCACTATACGGACACGGGGACCGTCGCACTATAGGGACACGGGGACCGTCGCACTATACGGACACGGGGACCGTCCCACTATACGGACAGGGGGACCGTCGCACTATACGGACACGGGGACCGTCGCACTATAGGGACACGGGGACCGTCGCACTATATGGACACGGGGACCGTCGCACTATAGGGACACGGGGTCCGTCGCACTATACGGACAGGGGGACTGTCGCAATATACGGACACGGGGACCGGCGCACTATACGGACACGGGGACCGTCGCACTATAGGGACACGGGGACTGTCGCACTATACGGACACGTGGACCGTCGCACTGTACGGACACTGGGACTGTCGCAATAAACGGACACGGGGACCGGCGCACTATACGGACACGGGGACCGTCGCACTATAGGGACACGGGGACAGTCGCACTATAGGGACACGGGGACCGTCGCACTATACGGACACGGGGACCGTCGCACTATAGGGACACGGGGACCGTCGCACTATAGGGACACGGGGACCGTCGCACTATAGGGACACGGGGACCGTCGCACTATAGGGACACGGGGACCGTCGCACTATAGGGACACGGGGACCGTCGCACTATACGGACACGGGGACCTTCACACTATACGGACACGGGGACCGTCGCACTATACGGACACGGGGACCGTCGCACTATACGGACACGGGGACCGTCGCACTATACGGACAAGGGGACCGTCGCACTATACGGACACGGGGACCGTCGCACTATAGGGACACGGGGACCGTCGCACTATAGGGACACGGGGACCGTTGCACTATACGGACACGGGGACCGTCGCACTATATGGACGGACACGCGGACCGTCGCACTATAGGGACACGGGGACCGTCGCACTATAGGGACACGGGGACCGTCGCACAATACGGACACGGGGACCTTCACACTATACGGACACGGGGACCATCGCAGTATGCGGACACGGGGACCGTCGCAGTATAGGGACACGGGGACCGTCGCAGTATAGGGACACGGAGACCGTCGCACTGTACGGACACTGGGACCGTCGCACTATAGGGACAGGGGGACCGTCGCACTATAGGGACACGGGGACCATCGCACTATACGGACACGGGGACCGTCGCAGTATATGGACACGGGGACCGTCGCACTATACGGACACGGGTACCGTCGAACTATACGGACACGGGGACCGTCGCACTATACGGACACAGGGACCGTCGCACTATACGGACGGACACGGGGACCGTCGCACTATACGGACACGGGGACCGTCGCACTATACTGACATGGGGACCGTCGCACTATACGGACACGGGGGGCCGTCGCACTGTAGAGACACTGGGACCGTCACACAGTACGGACACGGGGACCGTCGCATTATACGGACACGGGGGCCCGTCGCACTTTACGGACACTTGGATCATCGCATTGTACGGACACGGGGACCATCGCACTATTTAGACACTGGCCATCGCACATAAACAAATTGCTTGAGCTGGTTCACAACTTCAGTGCTGTCGTCAAGACAGGCGCAGGTGGATTATGGGATATCACATGAAAATGCAAATGCATTTACTTTGAAATTTGGGTGTGAAAAGCTGCTTTTAATTATATCTGCGTCTACATTAACAGTATGATTGTATTAAATAGGACTATAAGTTGCATTTCTGAATGTGTTCATGTAATTCAGAAAAAAAAGCAAGTGCCAATTAAAAGGAGAATTCCCGTGCCATCTGTTAAAAAACATGTTTGTGCATTTGTTCCATCTGTTCCTTTTTAAACAATTTATTTCTCATTTTCACTTTCCCAAACACAATTTACAGCAAAGGTACGATTGGATATATGGCTATAGAATGAAAGAAGAACGATTGGTATTTCCATAGCACCTTTTCATTCTCAGAAACATCTCAATGTTTCACATACAATGAATTTCTTTGAAGTGCAGTAACTTGTTATGTAGGTAAACCATGTTTTGGACAAAGCCCAAATTTTAGGCTTTTTTATACCTCAAATAGGCATATTGGGGCGTAATGGGACAGAGTTTGGCCACAAAATTCGGCTCCGTAGCACCCGTTGTTTGGACGCTACAGGTGCTGTTTTGGTTCCAAAATGGCGGCTGCGGCGCTCGCGCACACTTCTGGTGCAAGACGCACCAGACGCCATCTTGGGTAGGGCGTTGGCGCAGGCGCAGGGAGCGTTCACCGGAAGTATGAAGAATAGCAGATCGCTACAAAATACATTCAAGTATTTATCCAATTCATTTCTGAAGATTACTATTGAATCTGCTTCCACCACCCTTTCAGGCAGTGCATTCAGTATCATAACAACTCGTGTAATTTTTTTCCCCTCATTTTGCCTCTGGTTCTTTTGTCACTGACCTTAAATCTGTATCCTCTGGCTACCAACCCTTCTGCCACTGGAAACATTTATTTACTCTATCAAAACCTTTCATGATTTTGAACGCTTCAATTAAATCTCCTGTTAACCTTCTCTGCTCTAAGTAGAACAACTCCAGTTTCTCTAATCTCTCCACATAGCTGAAGTCCCTTATCCTTGGTCCCATTCTAGTAAATCTCCTCTGCACCCTCTCTAAGGCCTTGACATCTTTTCTAAAGTGTGGTGCCCAGAATTTGACACAATACTCCAGTTGCGACCTAACCAGTGTTTTATAAAGATTTAGCATAACTTCCTTACTTTTGTCCTCTATGCCTCTGTTTATAAAGCCAAGGATCCTGTATGCTTTTTTAACAGTCTTCTCAACTTGTCCTGCCACCTTCAAAGACCTGTGTGTGATTTTCTGGTTCTTCTCCCAGCCCTCCATGTTAAGTTAGGTCCTTGTACAGGACAAAAACTGCATTGTGAAAACATATGGAGACAATCACAGAAAATGCATACAACACTTCTAGTTTGCTTTACAGTAGTCCTTAGCCATTCTGAACTTCACCAGGACCTGAAATTCTACCTTATTTTATAGTTTAATAGTACCTCTTGCAATAAAAATTTAGATTAGATTTTGGGCTGCAACTCTCTTCTGTGCATGCCTCATATTTTGTTTATAAACCAAATACCTTGATTTGATTTTAGCCTGTAACTTACTCCTGGGTAGCTATTGTTTTATATGTAAACCATCTGAACCAACAACCACTTGCATTTATATAGCACCTTCAACGTAGTAAAACGTCCCAAGGCACGACACAGGAGTGTTATCAAACAAAATTTGACACCGAGCCACATAAAGAGATATTAGGGCAAATGAGGTAGGTTTTAAGGAGTGGCTTAAAGGAGGAAAGAGAGGTAGAGTGGCGGAGAGGTTTAGGGAGGGAATTCCAGAGCTTAGGGCCTTGGCAGCTGAAGGCACGGCCGGCAATGGTGGTGCGATTAAAATCGGGGGATGCGCAAGAGGCCAGAACTGGCAGAGCGCCTAGAACTCGAGGGGTTGTAGGCCTGGAGGACATTACAGAGAAAGGCAGGAGCTAGGCCTCGGAAGGATTTCAAGGATGAGAATTTTAAAATCGAGGCGTTGCGGACAGGGATCCAATGTAGGTCAGCGAGCACAGGGGTGATGGGTGACCAGGATTTGGTGCGAGTTAGGACACAGGTAGCAGATGAGCTGAAGATTACAGAGGCAGAACGTGGGAGGCCGGCCAGGAGTACGTTGGAATAGTCAGGTCTAGAGGTGACAAAGGCATGGATGAGGGTTTCAGAAGCAGATGGGCTGAGGCAGGGACAGAGTTGGGCGATGTTACGGAGGTGGAAATAGGCGATCTTAGTGACGGCATGAATATGTGGTTGGAAGCTCATCTCTGGGTCAAATATGACACCAAGGTTGCGAACAGTCTGGTGTCAAAACTGACAGATGATGCTAAAATA
Source organism: Somniosus microcephalus (assembly GCF_052327205.1). Lineage (NCBI taxonomy): Eukaryota > Metazoa > Chordata > Chondrichthyes > Squaliformes > Somniosidae > Somniosus > Somniosus microcephalus. The sequence goes on along the minus strand of NC_140994.1, from coordinate 553,307 downwards.
GGAGACATAGTATATAATTCAGAGAACCAAAGGAAACTGCAAGGGGACATTGATTAGATGATGGATTGGTCAAAAAAGTGGCAAATGGAAATAGAATTGAGATTTAAATGAAACCGAAAAAGGAGGCTGATGATAAATGTCAGGTTCATAATATAGTAGAGAACCAAGCAGAATACTGAATGTGCAGAGGAGAACTGAAAAGGGGATTAAGAAGGCCAAAGATAATGTATGAGAAAAGATTAGTGGGTAGCATAAAAGGGAACACTGAAGTATTTATAAACCTACAAAAAATAAAATGATAGTCAAAGGTAGGGTGGGGCCAATTAGGGACCAAAAAAGAAATCTTCTTGTGGAGGCAGAGGGCATGGCTGAGGTACTAAATGAGTACTTTGCATCTGTCTTCACTAAAGAAGAGGTTGCTGCTAATGTCACAGTAAAGGAGGAGGGGTAGAGAAATTATATAGGATAAAAAAAAATAGATAAAGAGAAGGTACTTCAAAATTGGTAGCACTCAAAGTAGAAAAGTCACCCGGTCCGGATGGGATGCATCCTAGGTTACTGAGGGAAGAAAGGGAGGAAATAGCAGAGGCTTTTGCCACAATCTTACGATCCTCCTTCGATATAGGAGTGGTGCCAGAGGACTGGAAGGTTGCAAAAGTGTTCAAAAAAGGGGAGAGGGATAAACCCTGCAACTACAGACCAGCCAGCCTAACGTCAGAGGTGGGGGAACGTCTACAGACAATAACCCGGGACAAAATTGTCACTTGGAAGATGATGGGTTAATAAATGAAAGCCAGCACTGATTTAAGAACATAAGAAATAGGAGCAGGAGTAGGCCATTTGGCCCCTCGAGCCTGATCCGTCATTCAATAAGATCATGGTTAATCTTCTACCTCAACTCCACTTTCCTGCACTATCCCCATATCCCTTGATTCCCTTAATATCCAAAAATCTATCAATCTTTGTCTTGAATATACTCAACCACTGAGCCTCCACAGCCCTCTGGGGTAGAGAATTCCAAAGATTCACCACCCTCTGAGTGAAGAAATTTCTCCTCATCTCAGTCCTAAATGGCTGACCCCTTATTCTGAGACTGTGACCCCTGGTTCTAGACTCCCCAGCCAGGGGAAACATCCTCCCTGCATCTACCCTGTCAAGCCCTGTAAGAATTTTGTATGTTTCAATGAGATCACCTCTCATTCTTCTAAACTCCAGAGAATATAGGCCTAGTCTACTCAATCTCTCCTTATAGGATAATCCCCCCATCCCAGGAATCAGTCTGGTGAACCTTCGTTGCACTCTCTCTATGGCAAGTATATCCTTCCTTAAGTAAGGAGACCAAAACTGTACACAATACTCCAGGTGTGGTTTCACCAGGGCCCTATATAATTGCAGTAAGACGTCTTTACTCTTATACTCAGATCCTCTTGTAATAAAGGCCAACATAACTAATTGCTTGCTGTACCTGAATGTTAACTTTCAGTGATTTGTGTACAAGGACACCCAGGTCCCTCTGAACACCAACATTTCCCAATCTCTCACCATTTAAAAAATACTCTGCTTTTCTATTTTTCCTACCAAAGTGGATAACTTCTCATTTCTCCACATTATATTCCATTTGCCATGTTCTTGCCCGCTCACTTAGCCTGTCTATATCCCCTTGAAGCTGTTGAGTCTGTGGTTTCAATTGCAGTTATACTGAATAACAGGACACAGACTACAGAAGTAAGTAAACAGGTCTTTAGTGATTGAGGGTCAGGGCTGAACTGGGATACACTTTGCTCCGCAGGGTTTATATACCGGTGTGGTCACCACCGGTACTACAATGTACAGGAGCCATCAAAAAATAGTCCATCACCTTAAGGTATCCTCTTAAGGTGGTACAGGTTACATACACTACAGTTCCTCCCCTTTTAGCTTAACAGTGTACACCCCAAATTAAACATTACATGGATAACATATATACAATTTACACACACCTGTTCAAAGATTCAGTCTCTGAGGAGGCCTCCTGATCCGGGCCGGATAACGCCTTTCAGGGGTCTCTGGTTCTCGTTGCTGGGGTGACTCATCCACTTGATCTCCTATGGATTGAACATCATCAGGTACGTTCGAGTCTGAGGTAGATGCTACAGGCTCAATAAGTTCTTCAACTGGTGTCTCTGCCGTAGACATGGGGTCGACCCTTGTTCTCGATTCCACAAGTTGGTCAGCATGATGTCGTATTACGTTCTCTCCAACGTCTACCGTGTACATCAAGGGTCCTTGTCGTGCACGAATTGTTCCAGGTTGCCATTTATCATCCCTATAGTCCCTGGCCAGCACTGGTTGTCCTATTTCGAAACTACGAGTGGCCTTGTTATTTACATGCTGGAATTGCTTGTTTTCGACTTCCCTTCGCACATTGGGTTTTAACAAATCCAACCGGGACCGCAACCTTCTGTTATAGAACATTATGGCAGGGCTTTGATTTGTCACTGCATGCGTGGCGTTTCGATACGCTATCAGGAAATTGTCCACCTTGTGTTGTAGTGGAATATGGTCTTCACTCATAAGAACATAACATAAGAAATAGGAGCAGGAGTAGGCCAATCGGCCCCTCGAGCCAGCTCCGCCATTCAATAAGATCATGGCTGATCTGATCCTAACCGCCAATCCACTATCACAGAACCATCTCCTGAATCTAACAGAATTAGACACACGAAATAGGAGCAGGATCAGGCTACACGGCCCCTGGGCCCGCTCCGCTACCCACAGGGCCATGACCGATCCGAACCTAGACTCATGTCCAAATTCCTGCCCGCTCCCCGTAACCCTTAATTCCCTTTACTTCTAGGAAACTGTCTATTTCTGTTTTAAATTTATGTAATGATGTAGCTTCTACAGCGTTTTGGGGCAGCATATTCCATGGACCTACCACCCTCTGAGTGAAGTAGTTCCTCCTCATCTCAGTTTTGAAAGAGCAGCCCCTTATTCTAAGACTATGCCCCCTAGTTCTAGTTTCACCCATCATCGGGAACATCTTCCCCGCATCCACCCGATCCGACCCCTTCACAATCTTATATGTTTCAATAAGATCGCCTCTCATTCTTCTGAACTCCAATGAGTAGAGTCCCAATCTACTCAACCTCTCCTCATATGTCCATCCCCTCATCCCCGGGATTAACCGAGTGAACCTTCTTTGTACTGACTCGAGAGCAAGTATGTCCTTTCTTAAGTATGGACACCAAAACTGTACGCAGTATTCCAGGTGCGGCCTCACCAATACCTTGTACAACTGAAGCAATACCTCCCTATTTTTATATTCTATCCCCCTAGCAATGAAAGCCAACATTCCATTGGCCTTCTTAATCACTTGCTGCACCTGCATACTAACCTTTTGAGTTTCGTGCACCAGGACCCCCAGATCCCTTTGTACTTCAGTACTTTCCAGTTTCTTGCCATTAAGACAATAACTTGCTCTCCGATTTTTCCTGCCAAAGTGCATAACCTCACACTTTCCAGTATTGTATTCCATCTGCCAAATCTCTGCCCACTTACTTAGCCTGTCGATGTCCCCTTGCAGGTTTTTTATGTCCTCCTCACTCACTACTTTCCCTCCCATCTTAGTATCATCTGCAAACTTTGATATGTTACACTCGGTCCCCTCCTCCAAATCGTTAATATAGATTGTAAAGAGTTGGGGACCCAGCACTGACCCCTGCGGAACACCACCAGTTACTGATTGCCAGTCTGAGAATGAACCATTTATCCCAACTCTCTGCCTTCTGTTAGATAGCCAATCCTCTATCCATGCCAGAATATTACCCCCAATCCCGTGATTTTTTATCTTAAGCAATAATCTTTTGTGTGGCACCTTGTCAAATGCCTTTTGGAAGTCTAAATACACTACGTCCACTGGTTCCCCTTTATCCACCCTGTACGTTACTTCCTCAAAGAACTCCAGCAAATTTGTCAAACATGACTTCCCCTTCATAAAACCATGCTGACTTTGTCCTATTAAATTATGATTATCCAAATGTCCTGTTACTGTCTCCTTAATAATGGACTCCAAAATTTTACCTACCACAGATGTTAGGCTAACCGGTCTATAGTTTCCAGCCTTCTGTCTACTGCCCTTTTTAAATAAGGGTGTTACATTAGCAGTTTTCCAGTCTGCCGGGACCTTTGCCGAGTCCAGGGAGTTTTGGAAAATTATTACCAATGCATCCACAATCCCTACCGCCACTTCCCTCAAGACCCTAGGATGTAAGCCATCAGGTCCAGGTGATTTATCCGCCTTGAGTCCCATTATTTTACCGAGTACCACTTCCTTAGTGATTTTGATCGTGTTTAGCTCCTCCCCCCCTTTAGCCCCCTGTTTGTCCAGTGTTGGGATATTCTTAGTGTCTTCTACTGTAAAGACTGATGTAAAATATTCATTCAGTGTTTTTGCCATCTCCATATTTCCCACCATTAATTTCCCGGTCTCATCCTCTAAGGGACCAACATTTACTTTATGGCCTTTATCGCCTTTTTGAACGTTTGTACAAATCTCTCGGCCAACCCATTTGTAGCCGGATGATATGGGGCAGATGTATAGTGTTTCACCCCATTCTTTTTCATGAATTTCTGGAATTCTTCTGACACGAACTGTGGTCCGTTGTCTGAACATATTTGCTCCGGCAACCCATTCCTTGCAAATATGGTTAGAGTCATAGAGTCATAGAGTTATACAGCACGGATAGAGGCCCTTCGGCCCATCGTGTCTGCGCCGGCCATCAAGCCCTGTCTAATCTAATCCCATATTCCAGCATTTGGTCCGTAGCCTTGTATGCTGTGGCATTTCAAGTGCTCATCCAAATGCTTCTTAAATGTTGTGAGGGTTCCTGCCTCCACAACCCTTTCAGGCAGTGAGTTCCAGACTCCAACCACCCTCTGGGTGAAAAAGTTCTTTCTCAAATCCCCTCTAAACCTCCCGCCCTTTACCTTGAATCTATGCCCTCTAGTTATTGACCCCTCTACTAAGGGAAAAAGCTCCTCAGCATCCATCCTATCTATGCCCCTCATAATTTTGTACACCTCAATCATGTCCCCCCTCAGCCTCCTCTGCTCCAAGGAAAACAAACCCAATCTGCCCAGTCTCTCTTCATAGCTGAAGCGCTCCAGCCCTGGTAACATCCTGGTGAACCTCCTCTGCACCCTCTCCAACGCGATCACATCCTTCCTGTAGTGTGGCAACCAGAACTGCACACAGTATTCCAGCTGTGGCCTAACCAGTGTTTTATACAGCTCCCTCATAACCTCCTTGCTCTTATATTCAATGCCTCGGCTAATGAAGGCAAGTATCCCATATGCCTTTTTTACCACCTTATCCACCTGTTCCGCCGCCTTCAGGGATCTGTGTACTTGCACACCCAGATCCCTCTGACCCTCCGTCTTGCCTAGGGTCTTACCATTCATTGTGTATTCCCTTGCCTTGTTAGTCCCCCCAAAGTGCATCACCTCGCACTTTTCCGGGTTAAATTCCATTTGCCACTGTTCCGCCCATCTGACCAACCCATCTATATCGTCCTGCAGACTGAGGCTACCCTCCTCGCTATTCACCACCCTACCAATTTTTGTATCATCCGCGAACTTACTGATCATACCTTTTACATTCATATCCAAGTCATTAATGTAGACCACAAACAGCAAGGGACCCAGCACCGATCCCTGTGGTACCCCACTGGCCACAGGCTTCCAGTCACAAAAACAACCTTCGACCATCACCCTCTGCCTTCTGCCACTAAGCCAGTTTTGTATCCAATGTGCCAAGGCACCCTGGATTCCATGGGCTCTTACCTTCTTGACCAGTCTCCTGTGCGGGACTTTATCGAAGGCCTTACTGAAATCCATGTATACCACATCCACTGCGTTACCCTCATCCACACACCTAGTCACCCCCTCAAAAAATTCAATCAAATTAGTCAGACATGATCTTCCCTTGACAAAGCCATGTTGACTATCCCTGATTAATCCTTGCCTCTCCAAGTGGAGACAAATTTTGTCCCTCAGAATTTTTTCCAATAATTTTCCTACCACTGATGTTAGGCTCACTGGCCTGTAGTTCCCCGGTTTTTCCCTACTTCCCTTCTTGAATAATGGTACTACATTAGCGGTTCTCCAGTCCTCTGGCACATCCCCTGTGGCCAGAGAGGTCCTGAATATATGTGTTAGAGCCCCCGCAATCTCTTCCTTTGCCTCACACAGCAGCCTGGGATGCATTTCATCCGGGCCTGGGGATTTATCCATTTTTAGGCCAGCTAAAACCGCCAATACCTCCTCCCTCTCGATGTTAATATGTTCGAGCATATCACAGTCCCCCCGCCCTATTTCTATGTCTACATCGTCCTTCTCCATAGTGAAAACAGATGCAAAAAATTCATTTAGAACCCCTCCTGCATCTTCCGGCTCCACACACAGATTGCCACTTTTGTCCCTAATGGGCCCTATTTTTTCCCTAGTTATCCTCTTACCCTTAATATACTTATAAAACATCTTAGGATTTTCCTTTATTTTGCTCGCCAGTGTTATTTCATGGCCCCTCCTTGATCTCCTAATTTCTTTTTTAAGTATCCCCCTGCACTTTTTGTACTCCTCTAGGGCTTCCTCCGTCTTTAGCCTTTTGTATCTGCCAAAAGCCCTCCTTTTTTTTCTAATCCATTCTCGTATATCCCCTGACATCCAAGGTTCCCTGTGGTTTTTGGAACCCTCCTTGACCTTTACGGGAACATGTTGCCATTGTACGATCTCAATCTCCCTTCTGAAAGCCTCCCATTGCTCCGATGCTGATTTTCCTACAAGTAGCTGATCCCAGTCCAATTTGGCCAGATCCTGCCTTATCCTATTAAAATCGGCCTTCCCCCAATTTAGAACCTTTATTTCCGGCCCATCCATGTCCTTTTCCATGACCACCTTAAATCTTACCATATTATGGTCACTGTCACCAAAGTGCTCACCTACTAGCACTTGGCCAGCCACATTCCCTAGAATTAAGTCCAGTACTGCCCCCCCTCTTGTAGGACTTTCTACATGCTGGCTCAAAAAGCTCTCCTGGATGCACTTTAAGAATTCTACACCCTCTGAGCCTTTCACACTCTGACTATCCCAGTTAATATTGGGGAAGTTGAAATCCCCCGTTATTATTACCCTATTATTTGCACATTTCTCTGAGATTTGCCTACATATCTGTTCCTCTATCTCCCCCTGACTGTTTGGAGGCCTATAGTACACTCCCAGCAAAGTGCTTGCCCCCTTTTTGTTTTTAAGCTCCACCCATATGGCCTCATTAGAGGAACCTGCTAATATATCATCCCTCCTTACTGCAGTAATTGACTCCTTAATTAATATTGCGACACCCCCTCCTCTTATACCTCCCCCTCTGTCTCGCCTGAAGATTCTGTACCCCGGAATATTGAGCTGCCAGTCTTGCCCCTCCCTCAACCATGTCTCCGTGATAGCAACAATATCATACTCCCATGTGTTTATCAACACCTTCAGTTCATCCACCTTATTTGCAAGACTCCTTGCATTAAAATAGATGCCATCCAGCCTTGCCCTTATATGTTTGCCCTGTCTACCAAGCTGACTTGTTTTTTTCTCTATAATTGGCAGCACATCACCCCCTATTTCAGCTCCCCTCTGTATCCCATCCCCCTGCCAAGTTAGTTTAACTTCTTAGAACTGTGAGCGTCTTCTCAGAGGTAGTGGTCGACATCTTAATCACTTCTGGCCATTTAGAATGTGCGTCTACTGCTACCAAAAACATGGAATCCATGAATGGACCTGCAAAGTCGATATGCACACGTTGCCATGGGGCTGAAGGCCATTCCCACGGATGCAGCGGTGAAATTGGAGGTGCGTTTTGAACTTTTTGGCACCCTGAGCAGCTTTTAGTCAGATCCTCTATTTTTTTGTCGATACCTGGCCACCACACATAAGCCCTAGCAAGGCTTTTCATCTTGACTCCCCCCAGATGACCTTCGTGCAATTCTTTCAGAACTCTCTCTCTTAATTTTGGAGGAATAATCACCCTTGTTCCATACATCAATGTTCCTTGACATACGGACAGCTGTTCTCGTCTGGCTGAGAATGCTGGTAACAGTGGTTCGCCATGTGCTGGCCATCCCTTCACTGTCAAGTCGTAGACCCGAGACAGTGTCGGGTCATTTCGGGTCTCTCTCTCAATACCTGCATTGGTGACTGGTAAGCATTCGATGATGGTCGAGTGAAATATCTCGACAGGGTCAACTGCCGGTGCCTCTTCCGCTGTAGGTAGTGGCAAGCGCGACAGCCCATCAGCATTACCATGTTGCTTTGTACCTTTGAATTCAATATCATATTGATGTGCCCCTAGGAAAAGGGACCATCTCTGAAGCCTCTGCGCCGTCATTACCGGAACACCCTTCTTAGGGTTGAAAATGGAAACCAACGGCTGGTGATCTGTCAGCAGCGTAAACTTTTGGCCTTGCAGGTAATGGTTACATTTCTTAGCTCCCCACACGAGGCTGAGAGCCTCCCTATCTATCTGAGCATAGTTGCGCTCAGCGGAGGTCAATGATCTGGATGCGAAAGCGACTGGCCTTTCCGAGCCATCTGGAAACTTATGTGAGAGCACTGCCCCGATACCATATGGAGAAGCATCACAAGCTAAGCGAATAGGCAGCGTTGGGTTAAAGTGAGCCAACACTTCCTTAGAGGTGATCAGTGCCTTGCTCTTTTGAAAAGCCTGCTTACAATCATCGCTCCACTTCCATGGTATTCCCATTTGCAAAAGAGTGTTTAGCGGGTGTAACACCGTGGATAAATTTGGAAGAAACTTGTGGTAATAGTTAACCAACCCGAGGAATGACCTCAACTGGGATACATTTTCCGGTGCAGGAGCTTTTACCACAGCTTCGATCTTGTCAGGTGACTTATGGAGCCCCTCCCGGTCAATGACGTGGCCGCAGTACGAGATTCGCTTTTGAAAGAACTCGCATTTCTGGCGATTAACTCTGAGCCCATATTCTTTCAATCTGATGAGCACCTGCTCCAAATTCGCGAGGTGATCCTTATCGTTATCTCCTGTAATCAGGATGTCATCCAGGTAGCATTGTGTGCCTGGAATTCCCTGCAATACCTGCTCCATGGCCCTTTTCCAAATCGCTGGAGCCGATGCCACTCCAAAAACCAGTCTATTGTACCGATATAAGCCCTTATGCGTGTTGATCGTGAGATACTGACGTGACGCTTCATCAACTTCCATCTGTAGGTACGCCTGCGCCAGGTCTATCTTAGTGAAGTGTTTCCCGCCAGACAGCGAAGCGAAGATATCTTCAATCCGCAGAAGCGGATATTGCACCGTGTGAAGAACCGGATTAACAGTGATCTTGAAATCGCCACAGATGCGAACCTTCCCAGGTTCCCCCGGCTTGTTGCTCAACGAACGCTTCATGACAGGAACAATGGGTGTAGCCCATTTGCTCCAGTCCACTTTGGACAGTACCCCTGAATGTTCTAGCCCTTCCAGCTCTGCTTCCACAGCAGGTCGTATTGCATAAGGCTTTTGAAAAATTTTGGGTTTGCATGTTCTTCAACCTTGATGGTTGCCGTAATTCCTTTCAGTGTTCCAAGTCCCTGTTGGAACACCTCCTTAGCATCGTCTAAGATTTTCGACAGTCGTTTAGGTTTGACGTCGTCCTCCTTACAGGCATCTACAGTCAGTGCGTGTATGGAATGCCAGTCCACATTTATTCTCCGGATCCATTCCCATCCCAGTAGTGGCGGACCTCCATCAGGTAACACATACAAGTCCATTTTCTGACTTTCTTTACCATTGTAGACCACGTTTACTTTTATCTTTCCTTTGGGGTATACTATTTGCCCCGTGTATGTTTTCAATACAATCTCCGTATCCCTCAGGGGAATGTGCGAGAATAACCTTTTGTAATCATGCTTATTCATGACCGTTAATGCCGACCCAGTGTCCAATTCCATCTTCACTTGGACCCCTGCAATCCGAAGCATGACCCAGATAGTTTGGTGGTCTGCTGTGTTACCCACATTATGTATTTTCAGACAACCCAGTTGCTTACTGCTGGAGTCTGAATCCGTCTTCTGTTCATCCGAACTGTTCTCTGTCACCTTGTGTACTTTTTTGTACTTCTCCTGCGGTGACTTTTTGCTGCTGGTCTTCTTTCCGGACCGGCATACCCTCGCTATGTGACCAAGTTTGCCACATTGCCTGCATTCTTTATCTTTGAACCAGCACTGGTTCTGGTCATGCGTTGTCCTTCCACAACGATAGCACTTTACTGTGCCCAATGCCATTTCATTGGTGCTGAATTCCAATGGCCTTTGCTGTATCTCTGCAGCACCCGTGCTGCTGCCTCGTGGGATGCTGCAATGCTGAAAGCTTTGTCCAGCGTAAGGTCCTTTTCCTCTAGCAGTCGCTTCTGGGTTCCTTCCCTTAGGAGCCCACACACAAACTTATCTCTCAGTGCGTCTGCTAGTCCTGTTCCGAACTGGCAGTACTTTGATAACTTGCGCAGTTCTGTTAGGAATTCAGCGTTGCTTTCTTCTTTAAGTTGAATTCTTTTGTAGAATTTAAATCGTTCCGCTATCAGCAGCGGCGTGGGGTTTAAATGCTCCTGCAGGATAGTAACAATATCCGCGAAACTCTTCCCTACTGGTTTGTCTAGTGTTACAAGGTTCCTTAATAACCCGCACGTCTTCGCACCCATTGAGTTTAATAGGGTTAGTGCTTTCTTATCCTCCGGTACCTCATTCGTTGTACAGTAAACTTCGATGCGTTCCACATAAGTGGCCCAATCTTCCACATCGTTATCAAAAGCAGTGATGTTACCCGTTTTTGGCATCCTTGCTGAGTTTCTCCTTCCCCTTTGGATATTATTATTATTATTATTTTCAAAATGGCGGCTTTTCCCGCGCTTGGCGGCTTTTCCCGCGCTTGTCTTCTTCCCCCGCCGACTCAAAATGGCGATTCCCGCGCTGTTGCCGTCCACGCCTCCCAGCGGTCCTTTATTTTCCCCTGCGTTGCTGCTCTTGTTCCCCCGCCGCTCCCGCGGTCCTTGTGGCCATAAACGCTTTTCTGGCTGCTGCGCATCTCTGCCCGATTGCAGTCCGGCCCTGACACCGGCTGCGGTCGTGTTCTCCGCCCTTTTCGTCGTTTTCCCTCCCCTTCTCCCACTGACAACTCGGCCGACTTCCCCCCCGTGCCGCTCGACCGGGCTTACCCGCCGCTGTCGTAGAAGGGATGCTCACTGATGCTTGACTTTGTGGTCAGCAAACCAACCCGGGTTTCCGATGGCCTCCGGTGCAATGCAGGATGTTGAGGGCGGATGCCCTTTTTCGACGCCCATTCCTGAGGACGAAGCTTCCTTTGATGCAAAACTGCCGCAAGGTAAGATCAGACTCATCGCCACTGTTGAGTCTGTGGTTTCAATTGCAGTTATACTGAATAACAGGACACAGACTACAGAAGTAAGTAAACAGGTCTTTAGTGATTGAGGGTCAGGGCTGAACTGGGATACACTTTGCTCTGCAGGGTTTATATACCGGTGTGGTTACCACCGGTACTACAATGTACAGGAGCCATCAAAAAGTAGTCCATCACCTTAAGGTATCCTCTTAAGGTGGTACAGGTTACATACACTACAGAAGCCGCTTTGCATCCTCCTCACAACTTACATTCCTACCTAGCTTTGTATCATCAGCTTGGATATGTTACATTTGGTCCCCTCATCCAAATCATTGATATAGATTGCGAATAGCTGAGGCCCAAGCACTGATCCTTGCGGTACCCCACTAGTTACAGCCTGCCAACCCGAAAATGACCCGTTTATTCCTACTCTGTTTTCTGTCCGTTAACCAATCCTCAATCCATGCTAGTATATTACCCCAATCCTATGAGCCCTAATTTTGTTTAATAATCTCTTGTGTGGCACCTTATCGAATGCCTTCTGAAAATCCAAATACACCGCATCCACTGTCTATTCTGCTAGTTACAGCCTCAAAAAACTCTATTCGTCAAACATGATTTCCCTTTCATAAATCCATGGTGATTCTGCCCATACCTATTATTATTTTCTAAGTTCCCTGTTACCACGTCCTTAATAATAAAGTCTAGCATTTTCCCTACTACTGATGTCAGGCTAACTGATCTGTAGTTCCCCGTTTTCTCTCTCCCCGCTTTCTTAAATAGTGGGGTTACACTTGCTACCTTCCAATCCGTGGGAACCATTCTAGAATCTATGGAATTCTGGAAGATGACAACCAATGCATCCACTATCTCTATAGCCACTTTTTTCAAAACCCTAGGATGTAAGCCATCAGGTCCAGGGAATTTATCGGCTTTCAGTCCCATTAATTTCTCCAGTACTATTTGTTTACTAATACTAATTTCTTTCAGTTCCTCATTCTTGCTAGAGCCTTGGTTCTCCACTATTTCTGGAAGGTTTTTTGCGCCTTCTTCTGTGAAGACAGGCACAAAGTATTTGTTTAATTTCTCTGCCATTTACTTATTCCCCATTATAATTCCTCCTGTCTCAGTCTGTAAAGGACCCACATTTACTTTAGCTAATCTTTTCCTTTTTACATACCGATAGAAGCTTTAACAGTCTGTTTTTATGACTGTTAAAGGCAAATCGTGTTTGACTAACTTGATTGGGTTCTTCGATGAAGTAACGGAGAGGGTGGATGAGAGTAGTGCAGTTGATGTTGTTTATATGGACTTTCAAAAGGTGTTTGATATAGTGCCTAAAGGGGGAGTTGCAACGTCGATACAAAATTGGCTGAGAAACAGAAAGCATAGAGTAGTAGTGAATGGTTCTTTTTCAGACTGGAGGGAAGTATACAGTGTTGTCGGTAACTTACAAGAGTCCATAATTAAGGGTGGAGTGACTGAACACCTTGAAAATTTTCAGCTGATCAGTGAGAGCCAGTATTGATTTGTAAAGGTTAGGTCATGCCTGATGAACCTGATTGAATTTTTGAAGAGTTGACTAAAGTAGTGGACAGCAGAATGTCTATTGATGTTATTTATATGGAATTCCAGAAGGCATTCAATAAAGTCCCCCATAAGAGACTGTTATTTAAAACTGAAGCTCATGAAATTGAGGGCCAATTATTGACTTAGTTAGGAGATTGGCTGAGTGGCAAGAGACAGAGTAGGGATAATGGGCAGGTACTCTAATTGACAGAATGTGACTAGTGGCATCCCACAGGGATCTGCGTTGGGGCCTCAACTATTCATTGTATTTATTAACAACTTAGATGATGGGATAGAGAGCCACATATCCAAGTTTGCCGATGACGCAAAGAAAGGTGGCATTGTAGGCAGTGTAGATGGAAGCATCAAATTACAAAGAGATTGTTATAAATCTCATCATTCATCAAGAAACTACTTGTGAAATAATGCTGGATGGCCAGCTGGTGGTGCTGTCCAAGGAGTATAAATACTCGGGCGTGGGCCCAGCTTACCAGGGACATTTTGTAAGACAAGGAACTAGTGAAGTACAACTAGACCTCCATGTTCTGAAACAAGTTGATTAAAGCCTTGCTTTATGCTCAAACCAAGTGCGTAGTGAGTTTTATTACGTCAGAGATATTAATGGATTAAATGAATGGGCAAAACTGTGGCAAAGGAATTTCAATATAGGCAAGTGTGAGGTCATCAACTTTGGACCTAAAAAGGATAGAACAGAGTACTTTCTAAATTGTGAAAAGCTAGAAGCAGTGGAGGTCCAAAGAGACTTGTGGTCCAGGTACATAGATCACTAAAATGTCATGGACAGGTACAGAAAATAATCAAAAAGGCTACTGGAATGCTGGCCTTTATATCTAGAGGACTAAAATACAAGGGGTTAAATGTCACGCTGGAGCTAATCAAAGCCCTGGTTAGACCACACCTGGAATACTGTGGTCAGTTCTGGGCACCACACCGTAGGAAGGATATATTAGCCTTGGAGGGAGTGCAGTATGAATTTAGTAGAATGATAACTGAACTCCAAGGGTTAAATTACAAGGAGAGATTATACAAACTCGGGTTGTATTCCCTGGAATTTAGAAGATTAAGGGGTGATTTGATTGAAGTTTCCAGGATATTAAGGGGAACTGATAGAGGGAAACTATTCCTGCTGGTTGGGGAGTCTAGGACTAGGGGACAGAGTCTAAAAATTAGAGCCAGGCCGTTCAGGAGTGAAGTTAGGAAACATTTCTACACGCAAAGGGTGGGAGAAGTTTGGAACTCTCTTCCGCAAACAGCAGTTGGTGCTGGGTCAATTGTTAATTTTAAATCGGAGATTGATAGATTTCTGTTAACCAAAGGTATTAAGAGCAATCGGGCAAAGGCGGGTATATGGAGTTAGGTCACAGATCAGCCATGATCTCACTGAATGGCGGAACAGGCTCGAGGGGCTAAATGGCCTCCTCCTGTTCCTATCTCCACCAGGGGTCGGTATTAGGACCACTGCTCTTTTTGATCTACCTTAGTGAGCTGGACTTGGATATACAGGGCATAATTTTAAAGTTTGTAGATGACACCAAACTTGGAAATGTCATGAACAGTGAGGAGGATTGTAGCAGACTGCAGGAGGACGTAGACAGACTGCTGAAATGGGCAGACACATGGAAGATGAAATTTAATGCAGAGAAGTGTGAAGTGATACATTTTGGAAGAATGAGCAGAGGCAATATAAACTAAATGGTACAGTTTTAAAGTGGGTGCAGGAACAGAGAGACTTGGGGGTTCACAACACAAATCTTTGAAAGTGGCAGGACAAATTGAAAAGGTATTTAAACAAGCATACGGAATCCGTGACTTTATAAATAGAGGCATAGAGTACAAAAGCAAGGAAGTTATGTTAAAACTTTATAAAGCACTAATTAGGCCTCAGCTGGAGTATTATGACCAATTCTGGGCATCACACTTTAGGAAGGATGTCAAGGCCTTAGATAGGGTGCAGAGGAGATTCGCTAGAATGGTACCAGGGATGAGGGGCTTCAGTTATATGGAGAAACTGGGATTGTTCTTCTTAGAACAGAGAAGGTTAAGAGGAGATTTAATAGAAGTAATATAGTAATATTGGTAATACTTCCCCTCAAAACTAACAGTAATACAATAACACCTAACATTCTGATACCCTACCTGTAACTTGGGGTGCGGGCGCGGGTGACGGTGACGCTAGCCGGGGCGTGGGTGACGGTGACGCTGGCCGGGGTGTGGGTGACGGTTACGCTGGCCGGGGCGCGGGTAACGGTGACGCTGGCCGGGGTGTGGGTGACGGTGATGCTGGCCGGGGCGTGGGTGACGGTGACGCTGGCCGGGGCATGGGGAACGGTGTCGTTGGCCGGGGCGCGGGTGACGGTTACGCTGGCCGGAGTGTGGGTGACGGTGATGCTGGCTGGGGCGTGGGTGACAGTGACGCTGGCCGGGTTGTGGGTGACGGTTACGCTGGCCGGGGCGTGGGTGATGGTGACGCTGGCCGGGGTGTGGATGGCGGTTACGCTGGCCGGGGCGCGGGTGACGGTGACGCTGGCCGGGGCGCGGGTGACGGTTACGCTGGCATGAGTGTGGGTGATGGTGACGCTGGCCGGGGCGTGGGTGATGGTGACACTGGCCGGGGCGTGGGTGCTGGTGACGCTGGTCGCGTGGGTAATGGTGACGCTGGCTGGGGCGTGGGCGACGGTGACGCTGGCCGGGGCGCGGGTGATGGTGATGCTGGCCGGGGCGTGGGCGACGGTGACACTGGCTGGGGCGCGGGCGACAGTGACGCTGGCCGGGGCGTGGGCGACGGTGATGCTGGCCGGAGTGTGGGTGACGGTGACGCTGGCCGGGGCGTGGGCGATGGTGATGCTGGCCGGAGTGTGGGTGACGGTGACGCTGGCCAGAGTGTGGGTGACGGTGACGCTGGCCAGGGTGTGGGTGACGGTGACTCTGGCCGAGGTGTGGGTGACGGTGACGCTGGTCGGGGTGTGGGTGACGGTTACGCTGGCCTGGGCGCGGGTGACGGTGACGCTGGTCGGGGTGCGGGTGACGGTGACGCTGGTCGGGGCGCGGGTGACGGTGACGCTGGTCGGGGCGCGGGTGACGGTGACGCTGGCCGGGGCGCGGGTGACGGTGATGCTGGCCGGGGCGTGGGCGATGGTGATGCTGGCCGGGGCGTGGGCGATGGTGACGCTGGCCGGAGTGTGGGTGACGGTTACGCTGGCTGGGGCGCGGGTGACGGTGATGCTGGCCGGGGCGTGGGCGATGGTAATGCTGGCCGGAGTGTGGGTGACGGTGACGCTGGCCGGAGTGTGGGTGACGGTGACGCTGGCCGGGGCGCTAATAGGTGGTCCATTAGCTGTAAATGACTGCAAAATGAGTCATTGGCCAATATTTACCTCCATTGTCCTTTTGAGAAGATGCCAGCACTCTGCTCTGTGTTTCCAATTCTATCCTCTCTGTCCTCCACATTACTCCGTTAACTGTCCTTCTCCCTCTGCTTTCCTTCCCCAGTGGTATGGCAGCGATCTAAAAATAGCTTTGGGTACTGAGCACAGATGCTCTCGTACTCTGGCACAGTGAGCTGCCACCCTTTAGTACTCTGGCCTGCCGGATTCTTGCTTTGCTTATTTTGCCTGAATTTTTCCAGTTCCTGGTTTTCAATAATATGCTTATTCAAAACCTGCTTAAACATTGTTCCAAGAGCAGTGTGCAATCTGACACAGGCTTTTATACACATGCATCTGACAGTGGACAGCTTCCAAAATTATCTTAATTACAAACACATTAGGTTGGCCGTAGAGCAGCATTTTTTATTTCCTACGCAAATCATAGCTCAGTTTCCAAACGATAGCATTGTTTGCATGGGCCTCATGTTCAAGCCCCACCTCCTACACTTAACTTTAGGCTGCTTTAACATCTAATTGTATCTGTATTGCAGCGGAGCGCAAGCGTCTTGCCAAACTGCACCTCTACCTACGGCTTCCATTTTAAAATGTGGATGAAACATTTGCTAAAGTTCCCCCAAATCCTGCAGCTTGCTTTTGTCTTGTGGAAGAGAGGGCATGGCAATAATAATGGTGCTTATGCTTGAGGAGGGCCTGAGCGTTCTGAACCCACTCGAGTTCAAGACTGGGAAGAGAAGGCTGTAATGCAATTGCTCGGGCAGTAGTTGCAGTTAGTGGGGTGTAAAATTGTTGTGATATTTAATGTAAGATGAATAACTAAAGCTAACTCCCAACAACTGGCCAGTGCCTGATCCTCGTGTTTCAAGGTATAGTGTGCCCTAGAAATCAAATGGTAACTCTAGCCGTCCCCTGGGGCCTCCTTCAACGTCTGCTGAGGAATACATATTGCACAGAACTTAGAACACAGGGAGGCTACACACCCCAACTTCTCGGCCGCACCAGACAAACCTCTTCCAGGCTGGCTCCAGATCAGGACTTTGTAACAAATGTGAAGCAAAATCTGCCTTGATCAAAGCACTTCCAATCTCCCCACGCACATCAACTGCTAATGTTGCAACTTCTTCACCCAGAGAGTGGTGAACCTGTGGAATTCTCTGCCACAGAGGGCGGTGGAGGCCAATTCATCTATATATATAAAGCGGCTCTTCTGTCTGTCCCGATGTCTGTCTGTCCCGATGTCTGTCTGTCTGTCCGTTCTCTATACGTTTGAAAGTTACAGAGCGTACCGACGCGCGCGTCGCCTCAAAAGAAAGCTTGCGATTCCGGACCGGTCATAGGCGTATTTACGTTTCGGCCGGACAAAAATCCCGCCCGCGGTATCCCAAAAACGTTCAGCGTTCCGCCCATTAGCATCTCATTAGCGACCGTGTGACGTCGAGGTCGACCAATCGGACGGCGGGTTCCTTCCTACAGTTGAGTGTCCAGTGACTCGACGATTGACCAATCCTACGCTTCGGTGACCTGACCGGTCGACCAATCGGTGCGTGTGTGGGCGGGCCTTATCCTTCTGAACCGAGGTGAGTGGCCGCCATCTTGATTTTTCACGATTTTTTCCCCACACTTTCAGCGTGTTAGGGAAGTAAGGTAAATATTTGAATTATGTGTTAGGGAATTAATTAACAATTTATTTGAGTTTTATATTGTGTTTAGCAACCCCCCCACCCTCCTCCTCACCCTCGCGCAGGGGGGACTTGGGGCCTGAAGCTCAAAAAATTTCTCTCTCTCTCTCTCTTTCTTCCCTCTCTCTCTCTCCTTCTCCTCTTCCCTCTCTCTCCTTCTCCTCTTCCCTCTCTCCTCTTCCCTCTCTCTCCTTCTCCTCTTCCCTGTCTCTCTCTACTTCCCCCTCTCAGGTTTCACGTCGGGGCCGTAGCGCGGGCGGGCCGCCCGAAGTGTCCCGCTCGCTAACGGCCGCCAGGCTGCCTTGCGCCGCCCGCACTGACCGCGCATGCGCCGCCCGCACTGACCGCGCATGCGCCGCCCGCGAGAGCCCGCTCCCGGCGCCGGCCGCCGCTCAGCATTCCTCGTCTGTGCTGAGTTAGCTGTTCCCAGCTGGTGGGGGAGCAAGATCGGTGTCCTTGATGGAGACGGGGTCGTGGGGGGAGACAGTGATTACACGGGGGGGGGGGGGAGACAGTGATTACACGGGGGGAGACAGTGATTACATGGGGGGGAGACATTGATTACACGGGAGACAGTCATTACACGGGGGGAGACAGTGATTACATGGGGGGGAGACAGTGGACAGTGATTACACGGGGGGAGACAGTGATTACACGGGGGGGGGAGACAGTGATTACACGGGGGAGACAGTGATTACACGGGGCGAGACAGTGATTTCACGGGGGGGAGACAGTGATTACACGGGGGAGACAGTGATTACACGGGGGGGAGACAGTGATTACACGGGGGGGAGACAGTGATTACACAGGGGGAGACAGTGATTACACGGGGGGGAGACAGTGATTACACGGGGGGGAGACAGTGATTACACGAGTGGGGAGTGTGAGGGGGGGAGTGTGAGGGAGAGGGGGAGGGAGTGTGAGGGGGGGAGTGTGAGGGCGAGGGGGGGGAGTGTGAGGGAGAGGGGGGGAGTGAGGGGGAGTAGGGAGAGGGGGGAGAGGGGGAGCTCTCTTCCCCCCCCAGTCGCGCTCTCTCTTTCCCCCCCACTCGCTCTCGCTCTCTCCCCCCCACTCGCTCTCGCTCTCTCTCCCCCCAGTCTCTCTCTCTCTTTCCCCCCCGCTCGCTCTCTCTCTTTCCCCCCCGCTCGCTCTCTCTCTTACCCCCCCCGCTCGCTCTCTCTCTTTCCCCCCCCGCTCGCTCTCTCTCTTTCCCCCCCCGCTCGCTCTCTCTCTCTCTCTTTCCCCCCCCTGCTCTCTCTCTCCCTTCCCCCCCTGCCACTCGCTCGCTCTCTCTCTTCCAACAACAACATGCCCTCGAAAAAGCCTCGGCAACGCCGGGCTCCCCCAGCTAGTCTATATATATAAAAGAGCTCTTCTGTCTGTCCCGATGTCTGTCTGTCCCGATGTCTGTCTGTCCTGATGTCTGTCTGTCTGTCCGTGTTCTATACGTTTGAAAGTTATAGAGCGTACCGACGCGCGCGTCGCCTCAAAAGAAAGCTTGCGATTCCGGACCGGTGATAGGCGTATTTACGTTTCGGCCGGACAAAAATCGCGCCCGCGGTATCCAAAAAAGTTCATCCGCTCATTAGCATCTCATTAGCGACCGTGTGACGTCGAGGTCGACCAATCGTACGGCGGGTTCCTGGCGCGTGCCATCCTACAGTTGAGTGTCGAGTGACTCGACGATTGACCAATCTTACGCTTCGGTGACCTGACCGGTCGACCAATCGGTGCGTGTGTGGGCGGGCCTTATCCTTCTGAACT